>NC_137110.1:5123997-5451497 GCF_949357685.1 Gobio gobio | reverse complement strand
TTTAGAAAGACAGAAGAGAACGAGCCGTCTGTGAATGTCCTGAATATGACACACACACACACACACACACACACACACACAGAAAGACAGAAGAGAACAGGCTGACTGTGAATGTCCTGACTATGACACACACACAGAAAGACAGAAGAGAACGGGCTGACTGTGAATGTCCTGACTATGACACACACACATACACACGACGTTCAGAAAGACAGAAGAGAACGAGCCGTCTGTGAATGTCCTGACTATGACACACACACAGAAAGACAGAAGAGAACGAGCCGTCTGTGAATGTCCTGACTATGACACACACACAGAAAGACAGAAGAGAACGAGCCGTCTGTGAATGTCCTGACTATGACACACACACAGAAAGACAGAAGAGAACGGGCTGACTGTGAATGTCCTGACTATGACACACACACACACACGACGTTCAGAAAGACAGAAGAGAACGAGCCGTCTGTGAATGTCCTGACTATGACACACACACAACACTCAAAAAGAGTCATGTTCAGCAGAGGCAGATCTTAAAGTGACAGCAGCCTAATAAACCAGACGCTGTGCTTCTGTCATTAATGTTCATCAAACAACAAAAATAACAGAGAAAACTGTAGCTTAAATAAGGATTGATCTTTAATTTATTATTTATGCAGTTAAGACTGTAAAGTGTTTGATAACTCTATTCAATTTCTGTATATTTATCAATTAAATAGAGACGTCAGTATTGTATCAGCGATACTGGCCTTCTTTCATAAAAAGATGCCATTACAACAAATATTTATAATATTTAAGTTGTTTGTACATTCATTTGGAGAGTAACTGTGAAATTATAACAATATAAAAATATTAAAAATGTCAATGTTTTTATTTGCGATTAATTACAGAAAAAATGTGTGATTAATTAGTTGTTGTTTTTTTATCAATTGACAGCACTAACATAACTTTACATGCATAGTCTCAGATCAGAAGGTGTGATTAATTGTATTGACATACATTTTTCTAATAATTGCAGTAAATTAATGACTTAATGAATTAAATTGACAGCCCAAATTTTGCAATCATTTCCCAAAGTATGTTTTATGGTGAGATATATTTATATAATTGTTAGTTTGAATATGTGGGCACAGGGAATTTACAGTAAAAATTCAGTTTAAAAGTGACAAATAAAAGCTAATTCTTAATATCAATAAAAACTACAAAATAAATAATTGTTACTAAAGTAACACTGGTCCATTGTGCTGTGGCAATTTGTGGGTGTATGATGATGCAGAGTCCACTTTTGCACAAACAGAACTTTATTTGTTTAGCTGAACATCATGCACTTCACACTCACATGAGGAATGGAACAAGCCTTAAGCTATTAAAACAAACAAGGTTCTCATCAATAATAACTAACTTAAACGATTCAAACACTAACATTTCAATAACATTACACAAACAAACGTAAACTGAAACAATTGCACAATGGTCTGATAACAAGAATTAACAATGAACTAAGACGCCATTGCGTCATAATCCACTGACAGAGTCGAATTTGTTAATGAATCGTTTAAATGAATCAGTTGATTCAGTTAATAAACGTGAATGATTCATTCAAATCAGCGGTTCTTGAATATAAATAATGTCGTTGATGTTATCTGTACTGCCAGCTGCACATCGTTTTCAACCTTATCTGATTGCATTACCAGAAATGGTGACTTTGTACAATAAAAGTATGAAATATGACATGATATCCAATATTTCCCTTTTTTTGTTTTCTATTGAGTGTGATGGATTGCTTTCTTCCCTAAAGGTCTCCTTGGCAGATCGCATTGTCAGACTGTGTTGTAAAACATATATTTACTTTGACAGGCAAATCGTAAATTTCATGTCTTTTAGCACAACTCTGGATTTTGTATTTGCTTTCCATAATCTTTAAAGCCTCACCATCTGTGATGGGTTTACAGATGATAAAGTCATAACCGAATCCCTGTAATCGTAAATTTGGCTTACCACAAGTCCTTTTTGGCTTCTTTATGAATTCTAGTCTGAAGGCGGAAGCTAATTCTGCCGTTTAATTCAAGAGGGAACAATTTACAACAGTCTACAATGAACGTTTCAAAACTGATAATGATGCTTATATATGCAAGAGACCATGCCTAGTTTTCACATGTTGTTCTAGTGGATATCTCTGAGTTTGGGCTTACTCAACTTCCATCATTTTCCCCCACAAGATATGCAGTTCATTTTAAAACTCGGTGACAAGGCTATATAGCAGGGCTTTTTGTCACTCTATGGGGTAAGAAATGTGTCAAAAATTGTAGTAATGTTTGTTCGTGTGGGAAGAAGGAGGCGGGAACCGGCAAACGTTAAAAGACTTTAATCCAGTAAAAAAACACAAACTAAAAGTAAAAGCGGCAGCCCCTCAGGATTTTTTTTTTTACTCTTTCTGTAGGTTACATCAATACACCAGTTGGTGGCAACTAGGGACTGTATAAATTAATCTTTAAATTCTGAAAGCGGCAGCCCGGCACAATGTGACACCAGGCAAGTGTTTTTTGCTAGTTTCAGCCCAACGCAGTTATCATTTTCACGTCCTGTTCGCCCATGGGTGATGGTCTGGAAACAAGGTGTGTTGAGGCGCATTGTTGGCGTGTGGCTATTTTGAGGAACTGAAAACGACTGCACCATTGACCAACAAAAACCTGCTCTAAAGTCAATAGAGCAATAATTAACAATGAACTAAGATGGCGTTGCATCATAATCCACTGACAGTGTCGAATTTGTTAATGAATCATTTAAATGAATCAGTTGATTCAGTTAATAAACGTGAATGATTCATTCAAATGGTTTTTGTGTTATTTAAAGGGCACATTAGTAATATGCACCTATAGGCAGTGCACAACGCACGTACACGCTTATTACACACACAGGGACGTGCGGTAGAGATGCGTGGATCAGCTCTAACACCACCCGAATCCACTGTTTTAAAAAAATCATCCACCCGCAACCGATCGTCACATTACAATTATTCAAATTCTCGTAAGCACGATTATATCGTAACACGAAATAGTCTGCTTTTAAAAAAAGTTATTTTTTTGCCGCAATTTATTTAAACCAGGTGTCTGCAACCTATCCTATGGTCCACGGAGGAGTAGGCTATGCTGGGACGTGAGCAAAAGCGAGAGATGTGTTTGTATTTAATTCAGATAAAGTACATCGCACATACATTTTGAGGTAGGCCTAATCATTTATCATAGCAACACATCTTGTTTTTTTAACTTAGGAGCTGTAAATATGATTGTGTGAGATACAATGAATGCACATCAAGGAAAACAAGTCAATGAAAGTGTACAGCTCTGAAAGCACCAGCTTTCAAATTCATGCACACTTGTGTGTGTGTGCGTAATTACTCCCTGACAGTTTACAGCTTGTTACGCTATTTGTTACGGTTAGCTTTGAAAATAAAAAGTTAATGGTAGCTATACCAGCCTATATAACATTATCCGCGATATAACCGCGATCCGCGCATCACTAACGTGCAGCAGTACACAAACATGCCAAATAATACAAATAAAAGCGTTCAGTCTTTCCGCTGGCAAATTCCGCCATGTAATAGCGCAACTGACTTTTAAAGGGAATGGGAGATGAGACTTTGATTGGTTAATTGCACGTTACGACCAAAACACACCCATGGTTTAGGGGCGGGGTAATGGGGTAGGTCATTCGTACAAATTCATAAGAATTGGGCAACTCGTAAAATACATTCGAATTGCAGTGAAATGAACTCTGGCTCATTATTGGCCGGCTCCTGCATCAGCATCACATGCATACGTCGATGTGCTCAGCGTTGGCCAAGAGTGAGCCGCTGTTCTGACGTAGAACCCGGAAGCGCTGCACTGTATTAACAACGTGAACAGCGCAAGAGACTGATATGGAAGAGAAGAAATTGTTGAATAAAGTTATTTTTGTTAGTTTTTTTCGACACAAAATGTATTCTCATTGCTTCATAACATTAACTTCAGTGATTTAGCATTAGGCTTTGTATCAGTAGAAACCCGGTAGTATATTGGAATTATGGTACTTTCCCCCCTCATATCCCCCTGAGATGAGAGAATTATGCATTTTATTTCTGGAAAAAATCCTCAGATGACGCAAATATATCGTCATTTTGCGTCATCTGAGGATTTTTGGCCAGAGACTACAGACTACAGCCAGTAGATGGAGCTGTTCCACATGTTATCAACCTGCCCACAGGGGAGGGACCTCACTCACAGAATGTAAATGCGCACGGCCGCTCGGCTCGGGCATTCATAACGGAGCGCTGCAGAGCAAAGTGAGTGTTTCAACTTTTCAATGAATTCCTATGAAAGTTTAGCTTCCATATGTGATCTGAAAACGTGCCAGACTGGACACACGCTGAGAATGACAGCCGCGCTTACCTCAGCTCTTCTCAGCTCTTCGCTCTTATGATGAGTGAAATCTGACTCCTGTTGCGTCTGTGACGTGACTTTCGTTCGGCTCACTCACACTTTATTGAAAAGACACGTTCAGTTTTTAATTGTAGTGTTTATTCTCTAACTGAACAAAATTATTTTACTACTATGCTTATAAAAACGACGTTGGGGGTGGAGCCGCAGTGGGCAAGAGATGTAACCAGTAGCCGTGGTTTTCTGAGTGGCCTCGTTGGCCAGCGAAGCAAGTGCATTCTGGGAGTTGCTGTCTTTCATCCACATGAGACAAAAATACATTTTCTCAGTCTAGAAGGCACCAAATTCAAAAATAATCTCACATTTCTACTACATAAATGACCCAGTTTAAATACACATTCATCTTCCCATTGTTGAAGTACCCCTTTAAGGTTGAACTACTTTAGTCACTGGACTCTTTTAACGATGTCTTTATACCTTTCTGGGCCTTGAAAGTGGTAATAACATAGCTGTCTATAGAGGGGTCAGAAAGCTCTCGGATTTCATCAAAAATATCTTCACTTGTGTTGCGAAGATGAACGAAGGTCTCACGGGTTTGGAACGACATGAGAGTGAGGAATTAAAGTAGAGAGTAAGAGCAGTGCTGCGCCTTCTGAGAATATAGTCCCCAGTATGTATATGCTAGCGGGTGGTGCATCAGACAGAGTTATGGCACGGAGATGAGAATGGTATGTATGGACTTATCTAACTCTGGGGAATACAGTTATTAAGCCAAAGTCCCAAAAAGTTGGCGTGTTCCTTTAATGACTGAATTTTCATTTTTTTGGTGAACTAACCCTTTAAAACCTATAGGCGTGACATCTAGCCCCAGTCTCTTCATACAGGATCAGTTTGGAAATATTGTTTAGTCATCATAGTGTCTGGTTGTGTCTGTGAAATGTCAGTGCTGTTGAAGTCTCCAGTGGCTGTGACAGTGGCGCGGTTCTCTGAAGCCATGCTGATTGAATTAGCAATAGGATGTTCTCAGACCCGGGGCTATTTTTGGGGCATTCAGTGCAGGAGAATAGAGGCAGGATCTTTGTGTCCTTTAAAAGCCTCTCTGTGTTTTCTGTGTGTAGATTTTCTTTGACCTCACTGCGAATGTTTGAGCAATTGGGTTGTAGTGTAAAGGGAAAATTGGACATATTCCAGACTCCACACATATGTATATGAACATTACACACAGGCGCACTCAACAGGGTTCCCCTGTGACATCAGGCCAAACACTTTAGCTATTGAGGGACACATAACATCCCACTCTTTCCTTTTCTGAGTATCCGGTCTCTCTCTGGATGCTGCCTGTGTGATGAATGGTAATCGTATGCATATACATAGTACAAAAAACATCCGGTGCGTTATTAATGACAAAT
Organism: Gobio gobio; assembly: GCF_949357685.1. Lineage (NCBI taxonomy): Eukaryota > Metazoa > Chordata > Actinopteri > Cypriniformes > Gobionidae > Gobio > Gobio gobio. The sequence continues at coordinate 5,445,676 of NC_137110.1, read as the reverse complement.
GAGTATCTAGTATTGCTGTCTGAGAAAACAACTTGTTGTCACATCACCCCATGATTTAGCATATTTAGCTGGAAATATTCCTGTGCACATTCCTGTCCCGTCACAGCACACTGTCATAATGGATTAGTGGCTCAATGCCACCATACACAGTGCCCATTTACAATAACCTGACACTCTGAGACCCTTCTGAAAAGATCTAAGCAGGATGCCTATTGGAATTTATTATCATTATTTGGAACCGATTCTAAAGGGAATTTAAAGTAGCACATAACAAAATGCAATCATGTAGGACACATAGTTCCCAATAGGAGGATTACATTTTAAATAGGATAAAATACTTCCGTAGAACATTAAAGGCGGCATGAAATCAAATTTTACAATTTGTATTTTTATATTAATATTGTAGTGTTTACTATAACTGATTTATCTGTTCACTTCATTATTTTTTAAAAATTAATTTACCCTTATAATCTTTAATCAAATATGTTAACTTTCCCTCCCCCATGAAACGACCTCTCTTCTCCCCCGGTCATGTGCTATGGCGTGAGGGCGGGGTTATCGCCCCGTCTCGTTTCTGCACCTCCTCTCAGAAACCTGTCACTGATCGTAGCATGGTGGTTAGGTGCATTTTTCTCGGTATACACAATACCTTCTTCAAGAAGGACTTGAGGCAAAAAGAGAGAAATATATGAAAAATAAAAGCTTTTTTTTTTATGTAAAAATTACTCAATATAGTCGGACGAACAGCTTATCGTGACGACTCGCACTGAGGAATGCAGCGTGTGAACGCGCTTACGGCGCGCCCCCTTTATAAGGAAGAGCTGAGAAAAAAGCTTTACAGAAATAAAGCCATAAAAGGCTTAAAATAAGTAAAATCTGTAGCATAAACCAGCGAAAAGTGAGGAAATATGCTCAGTAACATTATGTAGAAAAGATTTAGAAAAAAAATACATTTATTTAAGAGATAGATTGAGTTTTTCTCCACAACTGAGTGCAAACTTCAAATCTGCCTCCATTTTGTTAGCAACGCCCAACTTCCAACGATCCAATCAATTCCTGAAGGACGAAATCAAGCCTCGCCCTACATTTCTTCTAATTTCAGAAGCCGTTTCACTCGGATATACGTCACAATAAGGAGAAAAAGACGATCTCAACTTCCGTTTCATGCCGACTTTAAAAATACAATATTTTAGGGGGGTTTTATAAACTCTACAAACTTTACAGTATACTATTAGTAGAGTGTTAGGTCAACCTAAAAGGAGGGTGTAAATGATGACAGATTTGATGTTTTTGGGTGAAATGAGTTTCTGATAAAGACTTTCTGTTTATACATGTATGCTACTGTTCAAAAGTTTTGCGGATGTGTTGTCTCTTATAATGCATTCATTTGATGAAAAATTTTGAAATATTATTACAATTTAAAACAACTGTTTTCTATATGAATATATTTTAAGCTGTAATTTATTCCTGGGATCAAAGCTGAATTTTCAGCATCATTTCTCCAGTCTTCAGTGTCACATGATCCTTCAGAAATCAGTCTAAGATGATGATTTGATGCTCAGGAAACATTTATGATTATTATCAATGATGAAAACAGTTGTGCTGCTTCATATTTTTGTGGAAACATTTTTGTGGATTTTTTGATGAATAGAAAGTTTAGAAACAGTTAGAACAGTAAAAATAAATAATAAAAAATAAGATTCAACAATTTATCTTAGATTAACTCAAAAAAGATAACAGATTTAAAGTTAACATAATAAATACATTGATAAAAATACATAAATATTAATACATAATATTTATAATCTACAGTAATATAGTCATAATAATATATAATAATAGTAATATAATGAGTAGAAAAAAATCTTGTGCATAATGTAACATAATACGCTCAACAACAAAATCAGCCTGTTTCTAAGAATTTCAATTGAAAAAACAAAACAAAAAACTAGAGCTAATAAAATATTTTATATAAATCTTAATGGAATAAGGGAATGGACGATTTCCGTTTATGTGATTCATATTCATAAAGAAAAAAAAAGAAAAGAAAATGTAGCCTTTGTATACGAATCACGAACGAAATGTTCCATTTAATTGTTCCATTAAGATTTATATAAAATGTTTTATTAAGCTCTAGTTTTTTGCTCATTTAAAATTTTTAATTCGTAATATCATTGATAAGGATTATTCAATTTAATATGATGGAATTTTACTATACAACTGAAATGTGCAAATCGTAAAAAGGAGTGTAGTTGAAACTAAATATTTTCCAAATACCATTTTACGCATATTTAGAATATTAATACATTTGATTTTGTACATGAAAATGTGTAGCTGCCTTTTAAATTTGAGTATCCATGGCATGTAAAAGATTGAAAACCCCTAAACTACACAATCATATTTGGAGCCTTGCTTTTTATGTGTAACAAACCTCAGATCGAGCTAACATGCATCATTTTTGTTTGAATTTGTTTCTAAAGCCACTAGCATTCAGATTTTTCTTTATGTATAATCCTTATTAATAGTAAAATGTCGTTTGCATGCATTTACCCTTTTCTGTATCAATTCAAATGATCAATGACTGGCATTTGTGACGTAATTTAGCTTTTGTATGATGAGTGGGTGAACAAAAGGAAAAATCAATATGGCTCTTTAGCAAAGAAGCGAAATTGTGAAGAGCGAGTATCTTTGTTCGCCTGTTTTCAGTTTAAAAGCGAGATGATGATTGTTGCAGGATTTATTCCCTGCGGGTCAGCCCTGGTTCTGCTCATTATGGCCTTGTTCAAGCCACAAGTTAGTTCACTTGATCCAAGTATTAACACAAACCTTCAACTCAGGAAGTCCTTGTGGCTAAAGCAGTCCTGCTAAATTGAGCTCAAATAGCCATGCTAGACTAATCGTGTTAGTCATGTTATTTGTTGTGCTCTTTGACCCCGAGTTTCTGTCTTAACACACAGTGTCACACTATGGCATGAAAGGTCACATTTGTCCAGTCATGTCTGAGAGCAGCGAGGCATGCTGGGGTCTTAAAGTGGAAAGATAACATGATAAAATTGAACTGGGCAGCACACAGGGATCTGTATAAATATATAGTCTTCCGAGAAATAATTTCTCACACCTACAGATTTATGAAATCAAATCCAAAAAAGGATGTTCAGAACTCAGTATCCCGGAATATTAATAAATGGAAGGGGGGATAAAAGCTCTTATAAAAGTGTGTGTGTGTGTGTGGGGGGGGGGGGGGGTAGACTTGTTGAGCAATATTAAAATTTTTAATATTTATTTGTAATGAAACTAATGCTGCCTTCATGTGCTATCGGAAATGTTCTAATTCCCACTTTAGAAGTGAACAGGAATCTTGGAGGATTATTATTATTATTGGGAAAATCTTATTAAAACCAACATCATATGTAGTGTCCCATGCACTGACAACCATATAAAAATTCCAGTCCGCTTTCTGCCGATTCTGCAATTTCAGTCAAATGCAGTAGGGCCGCCACTAATGACTATTTTTATATTGATTAATCTATCGACTAATTTATCACAATAATTTGTCAACAATTTTACTTGAAACATTTAATTTAACTTGCAACGTTGGCCTTCTGTAGTGTACTATAAAACGTATAAATGTAAACAAGCCCTTGACAAAATGTAAAACTAAAAATGTAAAAAGGTACAAATTTGTAAATCAACAAAAAAAAGAAAATATCAGCAAATACTTTTTATATAGAATAGTGTTGTCACGATACCAAAATTATGACTTCGATACGATACCAGACTAAAATACCTCAATACCGATACTGAATCCATACCATGGCAAAAAACTGTAAAAGTAATTGAATAATATGACAGAACGTACTATTCATTGCCTAAAAACTCACTTGTCCGGCATTGTTCCTGCCCTGTTTCACACAGAATATGAGCTCCGGCCCTTTAAGAGCTGCACGGACCAAATTCATTGTAACACCCGATTTCTCATTCAACTCTGTATACGTTCACTAAAGACATATCCGACTGCGTTTACCCGAATACTCGCCAGGACGTGCATTTTTACAGATTTTTGACCATTCAAACTCAATAATTTGCCAAATTGACGTTGCGATCTGTCTGAGTGAAAGGCGGCTGCGCGAGCTTCAGGTCAGAGTCCGGCAGCGCGAATACGTCCCGGCCGCGCCGCACTTTTCTGTTGCGTTCTTTTTCCTGAGCTGCGCATATATATTTGTCTGTTCTGCTTCCATTGTTTAGTGAACGGTGGAAGCTGAGCTCACACACACACGTCCTCACTCCTGCTGTCACACATTGACGCAGATTAAGAAATTCTGCTCTTATTAGAGTGCTGTCCTTTTTAAAGTACCGGTACTAATACAATTTCGTATCGTACCCAACTTACCCAGTCGACTAAAAATATTGACGTTGACTAATTAACAGCGTCGATGCAGTCGATTGTATCGACCAATCGCGACAGGCCTAAAATGCAGGCTATTTTTGCTGTGTATCAAATATACAGTACGCTTCAAATGATTACTCGTACATGTAAATATGCACTACATCAATGTCAAGACAAGACGACCGAGCTGTTTTGGGGGAATACGAATAAAAGCACACCTGCCACAGCAGTAGTTCTCCCCGCCACCATGTGTAAAGTTTATGGCACACCCATCTCTGAATTTTGGGTATCAAAATTATTTCCGAACTTCCCAGTGGTAAACACGACATAAGAGGGCGTTCATGTGCAGTTGTTACCTAGGGAACTCGCATTTACGATCGTTCCGATAGCACGTTAAGATCACACAGAACGCATTTTTCAGGTTTGAAAACGCGAGGCGCACCGCACTACCTATTTTGGTTGATGTTTTTTCATGTAGGAAATATAACAGTGCGCTGCATTTTTTTATGTTGCTAGGAAACCCCCGAATCAGCTGTTCTGTCAGTGAAATCAAATCCTATAATCAAGGTAACGGTCGCCACATGACTAATACAAACATCCTTCAGCAAAAAAAAGGTAAAACAACGATGTCAGATGATTTTGAAGTTGAAGATGGAGTGTTTTTTGGTAAAGGGAGTTTGTATTATGCTGCCTTCACGTGCTATCGGAATTATCGTAAATATGAGTTTCCTAGGTAAAAACTGCACATGAACGCCCTCACATTCTGAAACTTGAATGTAATGAGCTCGTAACCACGACTTCAGAAGTCGGAATTATCAAATTTCCGATAGCACGTGAAGGCAGCATTAGTCCTCGCACAGTCGCTTGGGGCGGTACTTCCGCCTACGTCTAGCGTGACCTTTCCGAGAGGATTGCGCAATCTGTGGCACGTCGCAGAGCAGCACAAGATGAGCAATTTAGGTTAAAAAGTATATTCTTTTTTTTATTTTTTATTAATGACTGATCGTTTCGCTAGATAAGACCCTATTCCTCGTCTGGGATCGTGCAGAGCGTCTGAAGCACTTTGAAACTCCATTGATTTGGACCTTCAACATTTTGGTTGCAATTGACCGTTCGCAAAGACCCGCCCCCTTTAGTTACTGTTGCTAATGCTGCCTTCACGTGCTATCGGAATTATCGTAAATACGAGTTTCCTAGGTAAAAATTGCACATGAACGCCCTCTGATGTCGTGTTTACCACTGGGAAGTTCGGAAATAATTTTGATACCCCAATTCCCGAGATGGGCGTGCCATAAGTTTTAAACATGGTTGCGGAGAACTACTGCTGTGGCAGGTGTGGTTGTATTGTTTTTTTTTTTTTTCAAAACAGCTAGGTCGTCTTGTCTTGACATTAACATGCAAGAGTAATCATATGAAGCGTATTGTATGTTTGGTACAAATCGAAAATAGCCTGCATTTGACTGAAATTACAGAATCAGCAGAAAGCGGACTATCTGGAATGTTTATATGGTTGTCGGTGCATGGGAGACTACATAGGCCTATATGATGTTGGTTTTTAATAAGATTTTCCCCAATAAATAGGCAAGAATAACCTGGTGTCCACCATGATTCCTGTTCACTCCGACAAAAAAGCACTTGAATGCAACAAGCTCGTAATCACGACTTCTAAAGTGGGAATTAGGAAATTTCCGATAGCACGTGAAGGCAGCATATGTCCAACAAGCCATGGCTCTCACACCACACACACGTTCTCACGTAGAGAAAATACATTGCGGAGCAAAGAGGACACTAACACACGCCGACAGACAGGACAGAGCAAGTTACTTTTAATATGAAACAAAGTCTCAACTTTGATATTATTTTACTGTTTTAAAGAAATCTAAACAATAAATCGCGTTTTGTGGCTCTTTAATGTGTGGTGATCGCTGTAGCGCCTCAGTTAAAGCTGCTCGTGAACCGATCATCTCTTCCTTGTAGTTCTTTGATAACCACGAAATAAACATGAATGAACACTAAAAGGAATGTTGTTTCAACCGCGGAAAGACATCAGTACACACCGTTTTTCCAAGTTCAAGTCCACCAACGTTAATCTCCTAACTCTCCTGACTGCTTTGTCGGACAAAACTGCAGATTTGGCGATGTGATTGGTCAGATCTCCTGTCAATCAAACTTGCGGCGAAGGGTGAATTGAAAACCGTTATGTGAAGAAAAATCCTGGAATGTTTTCCTCATCAAACTTAATTTCCTTTCGACTGAAGAAAGAAAGACATGAACATCTTGGATGAGATGGGGGTGAGTAAAATATCCGGAAATGTAAATTTTGAAGTGAACTAATCCTTTAATGCACAGCCATAGATTACCCACTAATTAATTCAGCCGAAAGGCTTCCAATTATCATCTTGTAAATAATTTAGCATTTTAAGATCCAATTTTTTATGTGACGATGTCATATATTTTTTTGAACGATGTCACACCACTCTTACGGTGTCTGTAGTATGTACTATAGTTTACGTGTATACAATATCTGAATTAAATTAGGCAAAATATACTGCATCCCACAATGCATTGTGTTAACTTTAATGTTCCATTTCTACTTTCCATTTTATGATTGAACTGGAAGTGACATCAGAAATGTTTTATCTTTTTATTCATTATTTGATTGGGTTTTCAAATTTTTTTAGATAAAATGTTATTAAATTGCAAAAGAACCATATTTATTTTTGAGGTGATACCTAGATTCCACAAGCTAAAATTTGTATTTAATGTATTAATTCAATTAATTTGATTGATTCATTTATTTAATAAAAAATTTATTTGATTCATTAAATTTAAATTTATTATTGGATACTGCATTTTGTTAAATATTGCATTTTGCAGTCCATACTAAATGCAGCCTGCAGTGCTGTATGAATGGTAATAGTAGAAAATGTGCATATATCTACTGCAAAAGCAGCTCATATGTACTTCAACATAGCTCTCCAGTAAATATGTATAACGTCACAGCTGAAGACCGAGCCTTGACCACCTGTGCTTGATCTGGGGTTTTCAGCTTGTCAAAACAGACAGTATAAAGTTTACATATTTTTTTTATAGGGGCGGAAAGCCCTTCTTGTATAGACCACACAGATTTTATGGAAAAGATTCCAGAAGGACCCTAGACAGAACCGGCACTTTTCTCTACACGGCCTGTCAAAAATGTTTCTATACGGCGCGTTCCACCGAATATCCTGTTAAATGCATACAGAAGATCAGTATCACTATTATTATGTAAAAGATGAAAATAATCAAGATACACACTCCCATTCACCCTCTCAAAGAAAAACAGTTTCCCTCTGCAGGTCTTCTACCCTGTCAGATCTAATTTGACATGATTTGTTGTCAAATCTGGTGCGGTGACCCCTAAAAGCACTAAAGTGAACAGTATGCACTACAGTTATGGGTGAACAAAGGCTCTTCCTTTTTGAAAACCTCTGCCAAAATGAATAAAGCTAAAGACAGTAAAAATAATTGGCTCGTAGCATAAGTATTAAACTTCACTGTGGCACTCAAGCAACATCACATACTCTTTTGATTTGGACCAGTATGCAATCATAGCTATAGCAAAGATACAATCTATGAAAACAAGTTTTAAAAGGTTTATGAACTGCATTGTTTTATTGTTTTATAATGTTCCCTTTCGTTCAGTCACTCCGAGTAACGTCAGTGACTGACGAATGGGGGTTTCGCTTAGAAGCCTATCATCTTCGAGATGTAACAAAGCACCCAATGGCAAAGAAATGCCATGGGCATGCGGAATTTGCATAGCGTAACTCCGCCCCACCTGGTGGGTATATAAGGAAGTACGCTGGCAGTGTCGCATTATGTTTCTGCTTCGGAGCCAAGAGCATCTCTTCACTCCTGCAAGCCTGAATTCTGAAGACTTCGGTGGCGAGGTCCTGCAGGGCACTCGAGACCAGGCTTGCGGACACAGGGTCCTAGTGCTCCAGCACCTCACCCGTTTGGGCCTTCAGGTCGCCTGGGAAAAGAGCAAACTCTCCCCTGGGTAGAGGATCTCTTTTCTCAGCTCGATCGCCATGTTCGCACAGTGCAAGCTTGTGCACTGTCGATGCTGGCTTGCCTCCATCTAATCAAGGGTAAGAATGCGGTTCCACTGAAGTAATTTCAGAGGCTCCTGGGGCATATGGCATCTGCAGCCGCGGTCACGTCGCTCGGACTGCTTCATATGAAACCGCTTCAGCACTGGCTTCGCGATCGAGTCCCGAGGTGGGCATGGCAGACAGGCTCCGGGTCCCAGTTACTCTGGCCTGCCTACAGACCTTCACTCTGTGGTCAAACCTCAGCCTCTACGGGCCAGTGTACCCTTAGAACGAGTTTCCAGGCATATTGTTGTATCAACAGATGCCTCTACCACAGGCTGGGGTGCCATGTGCAATGGTCATGCCTCAGCGGGCTCCTAGACAGGACCCCAACGCTGCCTGCATGTGAATTGCCTTGAGCTGCTAGCGGTACGGTTCGCCCTGCACCGCCTCCACAATACGGCCACAGTAGCGTACATCAACCACCAGGGTGGTCTACGCTCCCGCCGGATGTCGCAGCTCGCCCGCCACCTCCTCTTATGGAGTCGGAAGTATCTGAGGTCGCTTCGCGCCATTCATGTTCCGGGGGACCTGAACGCTGCCGCTGGCGAGCTTTCTTGGCTTCAGCCTCTCCCGGGCGAATGGAGACTCCATCCCCAGACGGTCCAGTTGATTTGGGAACAGTTCGGCGACGCACAGGTAGATCTGTTTGCCTCCCACGACTCTTCCCATTGCCGCCTGTTTTATTCCCTGACCGAGGGCACGCTCGGCACGTTTGCACTGGCGCACGGCTGGCCGCAGGGCCTACGCAAGTTTGCGTTTCCCCCAGTGAGCCTTCTGGCACAGACTCTGTGCAAGATCAGGGAGGACAAGGAGCAGGTCCTCTTGGTCGCCCCGTTTTGGCACGGCCGGACCTGGTTCTCTGAACTCATGCTCCTTGCGACAGCCCCTCCCTGGTCGATCCCTCTGAGGAAGGACCTCCTGACTCAGAGACGGGGCACCCTTTGGCACCCGCATCCCGATCTTTGGAGCCTCCACGTGTGGCTCCTGGATGGGACGGGGCAGGTTTGAGTACCCTACCACCTCAGGTGGTGGCTACCTTTCTCGCTAGGGCCTTGTCTACTTGACACGCCTATGCGTTGAAGTGGAACCTCTTCGTCACCTGGTGCTCTTCTCGCCGAGAATACCCCCGGACATGCCCGATCGGGTCTGTGCTCTTGTTTATAGTCAAGTCAAGTCATCTTTATTTATATAGCGCTTTTAACAATGCAGATTGTTTCAAAGCAGCTTTACAGTGTTAAACAGGAAAATAATGCAGCATAATTTTATTCAGCCGTCTAGCCATTCTGGAGAAAACGGTGATGTCATCAGTTCATTTCAATTATCATACAGTGACAGTGTGGGCTTTAGATCAGTAATTAGATCAGTAATTTAGTTTATATGGTTAATTTTGTTTAATAATTAGATTTATTTCGATATTTAGTTGAAAAATGTTGTGTCCCTAACTGAGCACGCCAAGCCAGAGGCAACAGTGGCAAGGAAACCAAATCGATTTAAGTATTATTAAATTGTAATATTCGAACAATCGGAGTCATCACGCCGGAGACGGGTTTATTGAGGATGCCGTGTTATACAAGAAGGGTTGGAGCGAAGGCTCTCTCCTTCCACCCTGAAAGTCTATGTGGCCGCTATCTCAGCCTACCACGACCTTGTAGAAGTGAAAACGGTAAGTCAGCACGACCTGATCAGCAGGTTCCTGAAGGGGGCGAGGAGACTGAATCCTCCTCGCTCTCCTCTCGTACCCTCTTGAGATCTCGCAGTAGTTCTATCCACCCTGCAGAGAGCCCCCTTCGAGCCTTTGTGATCAGATTCCACTGGATAGTGGACGCCATTATTTTGGCTTACCAGACGCAGGGACATCCATGCCCTCTAGCGGTGAAGACACACTCCACTAGGAGTGTGCCTTCCTCCTGGGCTCTGGCGCATGGTGCCTCGCTAACAGACATCTGCAGAGCTGTAGGCTGGGCGACACCCAACACATTCGCCAGGTTCTATACCTCAGAGTAGAGCCAGTGTCCTCTCATGTACTCGCCTCAAGTAGTGGCCGGTAGTCGGACAGGCTCAGGTGTCTTTGCTAGCTCACCATTCCACTCCACGGACTGGATACGTGCAATATTCTCCTCAGGTGTGCTCCTAGGAGCCCTGAGTTCCTCCAGCACCGTTGATGCCGACATCTGGGTACATGCCCGCCCTCTGTCAGCCCTCGTGTCCGGCTAGATGCCCCATGTGCATGGTTCCCCCGCTGGGTGACCCCGACATGTGTATTAATACTGTAAGTCTCTCCGAGCATGTATCTTCCCTTGGCAGCTTGCCACCCCTGGGGTGTAAAAATCTTCCTCCTTCGGCGGGTTTCCCCAGAGTTCTCCATATGCACCCCTCCGGGGTCTTATGTGTTCTCCAAGTCCTCCCCACGGGTAGGCATTGTTATGTATTTCCACGTGGAATATGCTTCCCAGTGTACCTTGGTATTACTGTGATAAGTGGGAGTCCTTCATCCGTACTAGTCTTATGACAGTCGAGTGGCGTGATAAAATTTGGACCCCCATTCTTCAGTCACTGACGTTACTCGGAGTGACTGAACGAAAGGTAACGTCTCAGTTACGTATGTAACCCTCGTTCCCTGAGGAGGGAACGGAGACGTAACATCCCTCTGCCACTTCCGCTGGAACGGCCAGGAGTTCAGTCTCGGCTCCTCAGCAGGTAACATAATGCGACACTGCCAGCGTACTTCCTTATATACCCACCAGGTGGGGCGGAGTTATGCTATGCAAATTCTGCATGCCCATGGCATTTCTTTGCCATTGGGCTCTTTGTTACATCTCGAAGATGATAGGCTTCTAAGCGAAACACCCATTCGTCAGTCACTGACGTTACGTCTCCATTCCCTCCTCAGGGAACGAGGGTTACATACGTAACCGAGACGTTTCCTGTGGTGCACTTATAATGTTAGTATGATCAAAAATGGTCATAATTTAAAATAAAATGCATTTTTCCTACACTGATTTTATCCCTTTGATTTGAATGCTGTTTGAAGGGACGTGTCTGCTGTGAGACTTCAGTGTAAACGCCCACTGCTGCGATTGGCTGGCAACTTTGTGTATGAAATAGCTTGTATTACATGTGGAACTCTCTCGAAAACTTTGAGCATGTTTTTACTATTACAGCTCTCAAGGTTTACTAATTGTGAAAAGCGTTGATTATAGCATCATATTTAGATCTATAGCATTATATTTAGATCTATGGCATTATATTTAGGCCTATGGCATTATATTTAGATCTATGGCATTATATTTAGATCTATAGGATTATATTTAGATCTATGGCATTATATTTAGATCTATAGCATCATATTTAGATCTATGGCATTATATTTAGATCTATAGGATTATATTTAGATCTATCAGTGATGAAGTAGGCATTGATCTTCTTCTGCAGAGGCGGTCTTTCACCGATCTATGACGTCATAAATAGGCACATTCCACAACGAGTCGTTCTCTGGGCTTGGTTACAATAGAAGCTGTTTTTGGACTAACAAGGAAGTTTTCAGTTCTGAAACTTACAGGATATTCTTGTAGTATGATGACCTCTTATATGTCAAAAGCTCAAGGAAAAAATTATTTCTCAGTTCATGACCCCTTTAATATCTTATGCAGTGTTACTTCTCAAGTAAAGTTATCTTTTTTTCTCAAAATTTTTGACAAAATGAACATTTTGGTCAGTATTTGATTTTTGATTGAATTCCTGACCTGGAGCTAACACTGCTTCACAGCTCTGTGATTAGAAACCTGTCAGTATCTCCACATCATTTATCATTTTTACAATCTTTTAGATTCAAAACAATCTTTGGGCTTTCCGTGCCTATATAGTAGTTGTGAATGTCCAAGCAAATCCTGACAGGAAAAATACAGCTCAGGTTACACATCAGCCTCTATTTCACAGCCACTAAAATCTGATCAACATGCAATTCAGGCAATTTCTGACAGGATTAAACCCTGTTTATAATGACAGTGAGAAACATTACACAATAAAACTAGAACATTCCCATTATAATTCATGAGGTTGTCTACACTGTAGACCGATTTCTTGCCGTGTAAACATGGTAAATCTCGGATTCCAAGCTCGTTTGATGAGAACACAATCAAATGTGTTAAAAAGGCTAAACATTGACAGTGTATTTGTGCTGTTTTAGTCTGTTACAGTTACATGAAAGGGATAGTTCTCCCAAAAATGGAAATTGTCATCATTTATTCACCCCTGTGTCGTTCCAAACCCGCATGTCTCGAAAAAGGAGAAATTTATAGCACAATGTTCAACTGGTGAAAGTGAAGGGTGACCACAGTTGTCAAGCAAAATTTTCACTGAAAAATGTCAGTCTGCTCCGCACACAAACTGTCGAATGACTTCAGAAGACCTGAAATATAGTGCACACATCATACACTCAGAAAAATATGGTGCAAAAGCTTAAAAAGGTTCTAATATGTACCATTTAGATACTAAAATGTACACTTTTGGTACCAATATATAGGGTTAATCATAAAAGTGGTTTATTTTGTTTAAATATCATATAATACCCCACACACGGGGCAAAAGGCACACAATATTGATACAAATACATGTATCAAAATAATGTTTTTAATAAAGTTAATACTTGTTCAAAACAATCACTTTAGTAAAGTTTGCACTATTTTCGGTTTATTTTGATAAATAAAATAATTCATTTCTGTGAATATTCATATTTCCATCTCTGTTTAAAAGGAGATTTGAGAATCCTCATGTCTGTTAGGCTCAATCATCCTCATCAGGAAATTAATACCTTACAATAATCCACTGCATTCCACCAGCCAGCCATAAACAAATTTTCAAATGTGAAAAGACGGATACGACTTCTAAATGTGCTCGACTACAACAACTCTTCCTCTTCTCAACATGGCCTTTGTTGTGTGTTCCCGGGGGCGGGTTTTATGTAAATGTTAGGGTTAGTGATGTCACTAACCCGTGAAGAAGCTTGTTGTAGTATCTACCAGCCGTTTGTTGTAGTCCTTATAAAGCAATTTCTGTAAAAGAAAATATCTCCCTTTGCTTTGAATTTTGAGCGTCGTAACTTTGCAGATGTTGTTTATGCTCAAACAGCAACATATTTTTCTTACTTTTAAACACATCTTGGCTTTTGAGCATTTCTACTGTATCTTTCGAACATATACAGCAAATTTGTATGTTCCATTAGTTTTATCCAAACATTATTCTTACCATATTCCCATCTCCGTTTAAAAGGAGATTTGAGAATCCTCCTGTCTGTAATGCTCAATAATCCTTGTTAGGAAATGAACACCTTACAATAATCCACCAGCCAGCCATAAACAAATTCTGCGGCTTTGCTAAGTGTGTCTAGAGAAATAGCCCTGCAGGATAAAAAAGAAAAGTAGATCGAAAACTAAACGTTGTGCTAGGCCAGAATCAGACGGAAGGTGGAAGGAAGCCGCTGATTGTTTTGAAGGTTGGTGAGTTTCTCGTGGTGTGCGGTGGATGAAGGGTCAGAGATGGCAGCGGACCCCAGAGTCTGGATTAGAGGAGATTTAGTCGATGTGGAGGTGCAGACGTCCTGCAGGGAGAGATCTACATGCTCGGATGTTTGCTTTGCTACTGCTTTAATGAGAAGGTTAATCAAGTAATCTCTGTGTTCCTGTTGTTCTCTCTTTCTGAGATGTTCTGGTGGTACAGATTGAGAGTTAGAAAACAGCATTCAAAACATAAGACTTGGGAATGGATTACATCGTGAAAAGTGGTGGCAGACCTGAACTCTGACGTCACCCGAAAAGGAAAGTTGTTTCAGAGGCAGAGCAAGTTATTACATTTTGATGAAAGATTACAAAGACAAACAGTTTTTGCTTTAAAATAACGTACGCTGATGAATCTTGCTCAATAAGACCAGGAACATGTTTAAGAAAGTAAATATAGAGTTTATTTTGATTTCATGTTGACCTAAGAGTGCAGCGTCTCTCTTATTCTGTTGGTGAACAGATTCTGAAGAATGTTTATTTTGCTTATGAAACCGATATTGATGGAATTTATCATGTATTAATCATTATTAATTCAATTATTTAACAATGTAATAACAATTTAACAATATACTTTCTTTATTTATGTATAGGTGTACTTTAAATCACCTAAATGACAAAACAGTAAAAACAAAATTACTTATTTCCATTATAAGAGGCCGTGAATAAATGCTTACTGAAATGTATGCAGTTATTTTTATTTGTTATATGATTCAGACTGTATGAATCTCATATAATATCATATGATAATCCTTTGTATATATATATTAGGGCTGTCAATCAATTAAAATATTTAATCGTGATTAATCGCATGATTATCATGAGTTAACTTGCGATTAATCGCAACTTAATCACACATTTTTATCAGTTCTTAATGTACCTTAAATTAATATTAGTAAGTTAATACGTTTTTAATACTCCAATCAACATGGGTATGGACAAATATGCATGCTTTATGCAAATGTATGTTTATTATTAGTGGAGGATACATGGAGGAGGTGCACTCGAACTGTGCCACGATTCGCATGAACACTGTGAGAAACACGGACTCTTCGTGAGCGCTCTTGTTCAGAAAAGTAACCTGCGCATTCATTTTAGCTGATTATAATGTATTTAGTTCAATAAAACACATGTACTGTAAGTGGTGATGGTGTTAATGATTTACCTCGGATATGAGCGAGAGCGAGTTTGCAGTGTATTCGTGCAACGCGCATGCAGTCTCCTCAGAGTCCCTTTGCAAGCATGCAATAGAAAGCCCCCTTCATCCAATATACTGACCCACGTTCTGTTTTCTATCATACCCTGTGAATATTTGTGATTATGTAAGACGCACGCAAATGCACCAGGGTTCAATAGAATCAAGTTGACCAGCGCTGCAGGGGAAACTGAGAACTATCGCACTCGGACTTGGACTGTAGCAAACGTGCTCTGTGTAAAAACGCCCTTTTCTTTTATTTCGACCTGGAGTCTAATAAAAATAAAACGTAAAAAAAATGGTATAGCTTATATAGGCTATATAACCTCACTTGTTTCAGAATAGTAATGTTAAAGGGTTAGTTCACCCAAAAATAAAAATTCTGTCATTAATTCCTCACCCTCATGTCGTTGGACACACGTAAGACCTCCGTTCATCTTCGGAACACAAATGAAGATATTTTAGTTGAAATCCGATGGCTCAGAAAGGCCATTGGCACAATGCACGGTTCACTCTCAAGACCCTTAAAAGGCACTAAAGACGTCGTTACAAAGTCCATCTCACTACAGTGGTTCTACAATAACTTTATAAAGCGATGAGAATAGTTTTTGTGCCCAAAAAAACCCTAAATAACGACTTATATAGTGATGACCGATTTCAAAACACTGCATCATGAAGCTTCGAAGCGTTATGAATCAGTGAGTCGACTCCTGATTCGGATCGCGTGTCAAACCGCCAAACTGCTGAAATCACGTGACATTTTGGTGATCCAAACCGCTGATTCGACTCACTGGGCGGCAGTGGCTCAGTGGTTCATGTAGGTTGTCTACAAACCGGAAGGTTGGTGGTTTGATCCCCGGTTCCACCTGACCAAGTGTCGAGGTGTCCATGAGCAAGACACCTAACCCCAGCTGCTCCTGACGAGCTGGATGGCGCCTTGCATGGCTGACGCCGCTGTCGATGTGTGAATGGGTGAATGTGAGGCAATGTGTAAAGCGTTTTGGAAGGCCATTGGTCTGTTAAAAGCGCTATATAAATGCAGTCCATTTACCATTCATGATGCCGTGTTTTGAAATCGGTCATCACTATATAAGTCGTTATTTAGGGTTTTAATCCTCTTTTTAGTCGTTAATAAAGTTATTGTAGAGCCACTGTAGTGAGACGGACTTTGTAACGACGTCCTTTGTACCTTTTATGGGTCTTGAGAGTGTAAAGAGCATTGTGCCAATGGAGGCCTTTCAGAGCCATCAGATTTCAACTAAAATATCTTCATTTGTGTTCTGAAGATGAACGGAGGTCTTCCGGGTGTCGGACGACATGAGGGGAAGTCATTAATGACACAATTTTCATTTTTGAGGAACTAACCCTTTAATGTTAGCCCTTTTCTTTCCCTATGTCTGTTTGCTGCTGCATCCTTTACATCTATGGCTGCTCTCGATTTCTCCAACTACGGGCTAGGCCACGGATCAAACAGAAAATGTGCGCTGCATTAATCACGTGTTAATAAAATTAGTGAGGTTAAAATGAATTTGCGTTAATGAGTTATTAACGCGTTAATTTTGAGAGCCCTAATATATATACATATGATTTTATTGTGCTATAACAGTTGTGCTGCTTAATATTTTGTTGGTAACTTATAAATGTTACATTTAAAATCAATATTGATGAAATGTATGTGTAATACTAAACTATGATGGTATTTTTTTTTGTCAAGCCTTGTAATTCAGTATGTGTCCTCATGTAACCCATAATATATTCTAGTGGCTCAATCTGCGCTGTTAACAGAGAAGTTATAGGTTCAAACCCCACAAGGGTTGATCCATGAACTATTACCAATGTTCCCTTGAGCAAAACACTTAACCCCAGGTTTTTCTGGAAGCGTACTGTAAATCTCTTTGTCAGCTAAATGACAAAATAGTAACTAGTTTTAAAACAAAACCATGATTCATTGTCATTGTGAGAGGCCATCACGAAACGCTTACTGGAATTCATGCTGTTATGTTTTTGAAAATGATGTAATCTGCATGAATCTTTATGAAGCAAACAACCCAACACAGTCTTTCTGAAGTGATCTCTTGTAAACATCTGCGGTGCATGTGAATGATCGTCCGTGTCGGGACTGTGTGCAGCAGATTGCCATGACTCAAACGCTAGTCAGCAGAAAGCAGCTCCGAAACGCTTTACCTTCACATTGCTGGTGGTGACTTACAGTACATCACAGGAAGCTCCAGTCAAACTGAGATGAAACATCTGGTTTTGGTTTATGCTTGTAAAGCTGATCCAACTGAATCCAGATCAGCGTTCCCAAGCTGGACTCGTCCTATGTGATTTTAATCCAAGGCAGGAAGCTCGGGTCAATTAATCGGTCAGGGCACACTGCGTCTTTGGGGAGTCAACAGCAACAGAAGAAACCCCAACCTTTTGCATTCTTGTTTACGTTAATTAATTTTTGTAAATCAACCATCATGTCTTAATTATGACTATAATAAACAGAAGCGTAAATGCCAGGGCATTGAGTGTGCTTTGGAGAAATTGAAATATCACTATTATATATTTCTAACACACAGTCTCTACATCTTTATTCTGACGGACCACATAAAGCACATGCCTTTCCCTCAGGGTTCAACCTGTTTATTTCCATTGTGGTAAAATGATCCTTCATTAGTCCTTCTCTCAGGGGCCTGGCGGTCTTGGTGATGCCATATTTATTTTTGCAGAGCTCAAGAGTCTTTTGGGACTAAGAGGGTCACTATACCGCACCTTTGCCTGGCACTGGATCATCTCCCTGAGGAATTAAAACCCACTGGCCAGGGAAAAAAACACTGTGTTTGATAAACTGTCCAGCTTTTGAGAGCATCGAGGACAAATCACAGCCACAAAAGGGGCCCTCGTAAGACCCTTCTGAATCATGAAATGACAAATGGAACTACTGTATTTAGTTACAGTTGTGGTCAGAATTATTGGCACCCCTGGTAAATATGATCAAAGATGGCTGTAAAAATAAATCTGCATTGTTTATCCTTTTGATCTTTCATTCGAAACTACGCAAAAAATCTAACCTTTCACCTTTATCTAACCTTTGAAGTAAAATAATTGAAAGTCAGGGGAAAATCACATTATAAAATAAATACTTTTTTCTACAATTGTTGGCAACCCAATAATTTTAATAGAATTAAGTCAAATATTTTTTCATCGACTAATATTTTTACATTTTTAGCACACCAGGGTGAGTAGGAGCATGAAATTGTCTAGCTATGACTTCTTGTTTCACAGGAGTATAAATATGAGGAAACACAAAGGCCAAATTCCCTTAATCATCATCACAATGAGTAAAACCAAAGAATATACAGTAGTTCAGATGTGCCGCAAAAACACTGTTGAGCTTCACAAAATAGAAAGTGACTGTAAGAAAACAGCTGAAGCATTGAAAATCCCCATTTCCACCATCAGGACAATAATTAAGAAGTTCTAATCAACTAAAGATATTAGGAATCTGCCTGGAAGAGGATGTGTGTGTATATCGTCCTAATGCAGAGTTTGAGTGGAGAAAGACTCTCAGAGGATCACAGATGGAGAATTGCAGAGATTAGTTCAGTCTTGGGGTCAGAAAGACTAAAATAAATGATCAAACAGCCCCTGCATCACCACATGTTGTTTGGGAGGGTTTAAGAAAAACTCGTCCTCGCTCGTCCAAAAACAAACTCCAGCAGATTCAGTGTCAGACACGACTTGAGCTTCAGACGGGACCTGGTTCTGTGGTCAGATGAAGCTAAAAAAATTTTTTTGGCAGCAAACTTACCAGATGGTGCAAACAGGGATAAAAAGTCCCCCATGCCCAGGGTTAAATACACAGCTGGATCTTTAATGTTATGGGCCTATTTTTTTGCTGGAGGTCCTGGACATCTTGTTCAGACAGATGGCATCATGGATTCTAGCAAATACCAACAGATAAAAAATCTAAACCTGACAACCTCTGCTAGAAATCTTATAAAGGGCCGTGGTTGGATCTTCCATCAGGACAACGATCCAAAACAAACATCAAAATCCAGACAGAAATGTGTCACTGAGGCCGTCCCAGTCCCTGACCTGAACCCTATAGAGAATGAGTGATGAACTGAAGAGAAGAGCTGAGAATCGTTTTAATGAATGATCAAACGGATAAACAATGCAGATTTTGGGCCATATTTTAATGATCTGAGCTCATGGTCTGAAGCTCATGGTGCAGGTACACTTAGTCTGAATCTACTTTTGCTAGTTTAACGATGGAAAAAACTATCGGCACGCATGGTCTAAAGGGTTTGTCCCTAGTCTCTTAGTGAGTCATGGGTGTTTTTTTAGACATAACGTGCAATAAACCAATCAGAATCTCATCTCTCATTCCCTTTAAAAGCCAGTTGCATTCGCGCCATGGTGGATTCGCTATTTACATGGAGGAACTCGCGAGTGGAAAGACTGAACGCTTCTCCAGAAAGGAATCCTTTTATTTTAATATTTAAAAATGTTTGTGTGCCTGTAATAAGCAGAGTGTACGTGCATTGTGCATATTACTACGCGCCCTTTAAATAACACAAAAAATACTGCGCTGTTGACTTTAGACCAGGTTTTTGTTGGTCAATGGCGCAATTAATTATATGATAGGGCCCTTTTTTTACTGTTATCTTTGATCATATTTACCAGGGGTGCCAATAATTCTGACCACAACTGTACATGCAAACAAAGGCCATGATACTGGAAATACACATAAAACAGTGACTATTTACAACAAATATAAAGAGAATAAATCTCATTCTCCTCCTTCTGTCAAGAACTCCTGACGTGTATTGTGCTTTGAGGGTCATTCAACACTTTTTTTTAAGCAAAATGCAATATGATAATTATCTTTCCGTTGCTCAACAGTTAGAAAACTACATCCAGCAGAAGACGGGGATGGTGCATATTCAAGCTGATGCTGTCCATAACCAGACGGCCACTATGCTGGAGATCGGCACAAATCTGCTCACCCAGACCGCTGAGCAAACCAGAAAACTCAATGTGGTTGAGGCCAAGGTAATCACATCATAGAAATGCAGGAATAAATACTTCATCAGTGTCGTTAAAAACAATTAAACATATGTACATACAGTACAACTCACATTCAAAAGTTTGGAGTAGTGTAAATTAATACTTGTATTAAGCAAGGATGAATTAAATAAAAGTAGCAGCACAACATTGATAATATTAAGAAATGCTTCTTGAGCAGCAAATCCTCATATTAGCATGATTTCTGAAGGATCATGTGACATTGAAGACTGGAGTAATGATGCTGAAAATACAGCTTTGATCACAGGAATAAATTAAATTTTAATAAATATATTCAGTTTTAAATTGTACTAATATTTCCCAACATATCACTGGGGTACAAAATACTTTTCTGTCATTTCCAATATTTTTTTATTGTATTCCATCTGAAGGTTATAAACCAGACGTCAAGAATTGCAATTCAGTTATTAGAGAATTCATTGTCAACAAACAAACTGGAGAAGGAGCTCTTAACGCAGATTTCAGAAATATCAAAACTTCAAGACAAAAACAGGTAAGACTTTATTATCTATTTAGTTCATATCTTTGTTTATTTCTCTTATTTCTTTTTTTCTGTTTTACAAGAGCAATGTACACTAAAAACTGCAAATGTTTTAGTCACATTAAAGAGAGTTTAAAGGGGTCATGAACTGAGAAATCAATTCCTTGAGCTTTTGACTTATAAGAGGTCATCATACTATAAGAATATCCTGTAAGTTTCAGAACTGAAAAATTCCTTGTTAGTCCAAAAACAGCTTTTATTGTAACTAAGCCCAGAGAACGACTCGTTGTGGAATGTGCCTATTTATGACATCGGTGAAAGACCGCCTCTGCAGAAGAAAATCAATGCCTTATTCATCATCACAACTTTGGCCCCGCCCACTGGCGTGTTAGTGAGATGATGAGGAGAGAAGAGCGATACAGGATCACTGGACTAAAATTAACATCACCTTCCAAAGGATCCTAATGCTGGGAATGAGCTTATTTATTTTCAAAAGTGTGAATGTCTCAGTTGAGCATTATTTATTAGTATTCGCTACCTTTCACTGTGGATTCTTTGGGAAATCAGTCGCAATTTCGCCGCACGCTTTGCAAACAGAATTTTACGAGATGGACTCGACAATAATGCCACAACATGCGAGTAACAGTCTAATGCCTGATCTGAGATCAGTTATTTCTGATACGTAATGATTCATGTACAGTCAGATGTTCTTTGTCTGTGACTGTGTCAGTAAATCAAACCAGTGACTAAACGCTCAACTTCACATTGTGTCTCTTAGTAGGATGAAAATAATCTGTTATTTAAACTTTGATTAAATTATATATAGAAAGCGATCAAAGAACGCTCCCTTTACAATCGCTGGAGCTGTCAATCAAACAGTGCGAGTTTATCAGAGACTGAGTCACGTAATAATCAACAAATCTCTTATTTACATTGTGTTTGCGCTGTTAGTTATGATGAAAGCATTTGTGAGAGAGCAGATATCGAGTTGCAATCACAGCATTCATGAGCTCAACATGTCTGGGATCGGCTACAATGATCAACCTTTCATGCCACAATCGAAATATAATGCCATAGATCTAAATATAATGCTATAATCAACACTAGTTAGATTAGTTAATCTTGAGAGCTGTAATAGTAAAAATGTGTTAAAAGTTTTCAAGAGAGTTCTCTTTACAAGAGATGTAATACTTATTTCATATGCAAATATGTTAGACAATCACAGTAGTGGGCGTTTAAACTGAAGTCTCACAGCAGCCAATCACAGCAGTGGGCGTTTACACTGAAGTCTCACAGCAGCCAATCACAGCAATGGCATTTACACTGAAGTCTCAGAGCAGACACGCCCCTTCACACAGAGCATTCAGATCAGAGGCTAAATTCAGGGTAGAAAAAAATCTTTTTTTTGTAAATTATGACCATTTCTGTTGTAAATATCATACCAGCATTATAAGTGCACCACAGGAAACATTATAAAACAATAAAACAATGCAGTTCATGACCCCTTAAATGTGAATGTTTCAACCTAAACAATATACGTCAATTGTTGGTCCTAAAAAGCATTGAGAGAAATTGACCAAATTCTTCCACAATCATTTTATAGCTCTATACTCCTACTCTATGTCAACAATTCTCTCATTTGAGATTTCTCCCATGATATTGTCATAGGAGAATCATCAAAGATACAACTGATACTGTCATAACTGAGGACTTATGTAATCGTGCTCATTACAACTCAGAACAATCACAACGCAATAAGATCTTCCAGTGCGAGTCATTTTTAAGGGTCGGAACACATCTGCAAATGCACACTCGCACAACTTTTGTCTCTCTTGTTGTTCTCAAACCGATATTTTCCCATAGTCGGCCAGCTCTGAGAGCACTGCAGGGGGAAAGGTTTTGTGAAGGGAAATAATCAGCCACTTAATTGATTGTTTGTAATGTTTAATAACTACGGAGTAAGCACAGCACACAAAGCAGACCCCAGGCAAGTTTCCTTTGCACACTTCCAGAGCGGGACAAAGGGTTTTCCCAGAAAGCTTTGTACTTGGCTCTCGCTAGATTAACCAGATAACGCTTGTTGTCATTCAACTTTGACGACCAATTGAACTGTGTAGCGAGTGATGTTTTAGCTGCATGGGGGCATCAGACGTAATTATAGCGGATCGCTACGAGCCAGAGCTATTGAATATTTCATGTTTGTCCGTATGAGTGAGAACAGAGTTTTCGACCTTTCCAAGGCGACTTACAACTGTGCAAGTGAAAGTGTTCGTAATTGCTCCCAGAATGGATGCGGGTTTAGCGAGGGTCAGCTTCATAGTATAATAGCAGCAAACAATTGCTCAGCATTGTGTACACATTACAAACTCTGGCAAGGGATTTCCACAGTCCTTGCCAATCGATTGTGCGACAACTATTTGTGTAATCAATCATGAACAATTTATAAACATATAAGCATGGAGAACCACTAGCAGCAAAAGCATGCTTAATGACTATATCTACTGTAATTTAACAAAGCAAGCCTCCAGTTACATGGCTCGATGAAGTTTTGCTTTGCTTCCCAGTTATTTTCGTCCTCAAACCCTCGGGTGGTGTTATTTTTCAGCGTTCACACACTCTCCCTCTCACTAAATCACTCACAGATTGAAGTCTGCGGGATTTTGCGGAGCTCCTCAGGAACTCGTTTTTGTAGCAGTGGCTCATTGTTGTGCAGCTGTAAATTTGATTTGATCGATTCATGCCATCTCCACTGATCCAGACACTAGATCATGAATCTACATAAAGCTCAGCTCAGCGCTGATGGAAATCTGTATCTCCATTTCCCAAAGGCCCAAAGTGCAGTAGATTATTTCACATGACACTGCAATCCGCTAGACAGTAGCAAGCAAACAGCTAGAGCAACAGTCTAACAATAGTTGGCCATTTCAAGATGATATGACCCTTATGACATCAAATGTGCTGATACTGTATGATGCTTATATGGATGGCACTTGCGCTTATTTTGATGCAGAACTAACCACATTTTTACATTGCTAGGGTGTTCTGGGTGGTTACTAGGGTATTCCACCAATTTTGCTATGGTATTCCAAAAACAATAGCACACTTCTTCTCAACAAAGCTAATGTTTTTTGGTCAAATTCATGGTGAGGGATGGGTAAAGAGTAATACTTAGATGTAAATGTTTCGAATGGTTGCAAACACCATTAATTAGTTCAGAAATGTCCATCCTAATGTAAAAGTCCCATTCCTGCTCTCTAAGACATTTCTCAGAAACATGTGGAGATACTTTGAAAAGGTTTCTCATTTGACTTAAAGCTGCACTATGTAACTTTTCCATCCACTAGAGGTTGCCTATTCAAAACAAAGGTGTAGTTTGATGATGGCAAGTTTGAGCGCAGAATCTTGGGACATGTGGTCTTCACCTCACAGCCGGTGGAAAAGAATCGGGATAGGACCCAAGAAATAATGTTCATGGATGCGATTATTAACGTTACTGTAGTATGTAGAGTGTTGTGGAGCTGAGGAACCGCTGGAGCGAGTGTTATTAAGAAGAGCGGAACACTCTTTTATTATGGCATAGTCGTCGGCGGGACTTTTATTATGCCACAGTCGTCGGCGCCATTTCCTCTTTTTCGGTCATGAGTGTGAGGTAACGCAGCTCTGTTTATCATATTAGATACATCTGAGTGTGTTGAAAATTATGTTGTGACGTTACTCTGTGTGTTCTCTCGGCGGTTGCTATGACACTTGTTCACACTGCAGTGAGAGTAAAGCGTTTCTGCAAAATAAAACCAGAAACCGAGGGTAACACAGATATGACGCAATTGACTGGCGACTCCTCACACATCCCGGTTCCTTGGTTAAAATAGCAATTTTATCACGATTTACAAATAGTTGGAAACATTTGGGATATTGTAAGTACTCACCTGAACAAAATATATAACACTGGCATAGTGGTTTTTGGATATTTTACTGAAAAAATTGTAAATAGTGAACATTTAAAGGGGACCTATTATGCAAAATTCACTTCTACATAGTGTTTGAACATAAATGTGTCAGCAGAGTCTGTACTAGGGCTGTCAAAATTGCTCAAAAATGACTTTCGAATATTCCCTAAAAAAAAACGATTATTCAAACTATTCGAACATCTGGTTGCGCATTTTGTCAATGAAAAACAATGCATTACGTCAATAACAGGACAAATGAATACAAAGAGACATAACTACTTGTATAGGTAGTCTATTTAAGTTGAAAAATATTTGACAACGTATTACCTATACAAAAACAAGTAAATCAACTAATGGCCAAGACCACAGACCTCACTCTCTCTCTCGCCCTCACCCTCACGCTCTCTGCGCATAACGGTTTAAATGAACAAACACATTTTGAGAGCTGATCAAGAGTTTTTTTGCAAACAGGTTAAGGTCACGACTCTTGTCCCAAATATAGCAAGCTTCATTCAGTGATTGAAACAAATATTATTAATATTAATTGAAGTTTTACAGCATATTGAACGCTCCGAGCGAGCTGTGCTGTGGTAAACATGGAACTTTTCCTTCACATGAAACGGTAAATAATCAAACCAGTGGAAGCAGTGCATTTATCCTTTATTCATGCAATATCTATTCAGTCAGTACAGTAGCCTACACTTTAGTAATGTTTCTGTTAGGGATATGGTACCTCGGTTCCATTGCTTGTCAGAACTCCCTGAAGCCTGCCCCATCCACGACACTGAGCGGTCTCATGTCCTTACAAATGAACGAAATTAATTTCTCCGTTATGGCCTCTTGTCGTGTTGCAGACAAAGAGCTTGTGGCGGGCGATGCAAAGTAAGTGTCAAGACGTGACTGTTTAGCTGGAGTTCCACACATTATGCCATGCTCATTTGGATGCACATTTTTGAGATGTGACCTCATGTTGCTAGTGGTCGAATGGTATGCTAACTGTATTTTACATAGCTTGCATACAACTTTATCTCGCGGCTCAACAATTTTACCTCCTACCGACCAAAATCCAAAGTGAACGAGACCGCGATAGAGATGATATTGTCCCATGGCACGAGCTGTAACGGCTCCGCCCTCTTCTGAATAGGGGGCGGGTAGCAGCAGCTCAGAGGGGCATCAAAAAGGCCAAGCACTGCTACAAGCTAAAGATAGAGGGTCACTTTTCCAACTCTGACCCTCGACGCATGTGGCAGGGCATCCAGGCCATCAGTGACTACAAACCCACCCACTCCACCCCCGCAGCCACTGATGTCAACTTCCTGAACGAGCTAAATCACTTTTACGCTCGTTTTGAAAGAGACAACAGAGAAACTGCCACCAAGCTCAAACCCTCAGCTGACCCACCAATCACACTCTCCTCCACAGATGTCTGCAAGTCACTGAGCCGGATCAGCGCGCACAAGGCTGC
Organism: Gobio gobio; assembly: GCF_949357685.1. Taxonomy (NCBI): domain Eukaryota; kingdom Metazoa; phylum Chordata; class Actinopteri; order Cypriniformes; family Gobionidae; genus Gobio; species Gobio gobio. The sequence goes on along the minus strand of NC_137110.1, from coordinate 5,419,431 downwards.
TGGACCAGACAACATCCCTGGTCGTGTTCTCAGGGCATGTGCGGAGCAGCTCGCTGAGGTTTTTACAGACATTTTCAACCTGTCTCTTGCCCAAGCAGCTGTACCTTCATGCTTTAAACGCACGTCCATTGTGCCAGTGCCAAAACACTCTAACCCGAGGTGCCCTAATGACTACCGTCCTGTAGCACTCACACCCATCGTCATGAAGTGCTTTGAGCGGCTGGTCCTGGAACACCTAAAAGACTCTCTACCATCCACATTGGACTCACACCAGTTTGCCTACCGCAGCAATAGGAGCACAGAGGATGCCGTTTCCATGGCACTGCACTCTGTGCTCACTCACCTGGACAATAAGAACACTTACGCACGCATGCTGTTTGTTGACTTCAGCTCAGCATTCAACACTGTCATCCCAACCAAGTTAATAGTCAAACTTGGAGACCTGGGCATCAATACCTCAATGTGCAACTGGATTTTGGACTTCCTAACTGACAGACCCCAGAATGTTCGTTCAGGATCCACCTGCTCCACATCCATCACACTCAACACTGGTGTACCACAGGGCTGTGTGCTAAGTCCGTTTCTCTACTCCCTCTTCACCGCCGACTGCAAGCCTGTGTATGGATCTAATTCTATCGTCAAGTTTGCGGACGACACAACGGTGATTGGTCTCATCAGCAACAACGATGAGACTGCCTATAGGGAGGAGATCCAGCACCTGGCCACATGGTGCGCTGATAATAACCTGCTCCTCAACACCACCAAAACGAAGGAGCTCATCGTGGACTTCAGGAAGGAGTCAAGAGGCACACACGACACCATCCACATCAATGGAATGGCTGTTGAACGTGTCTCCAGTTTCAAGTTCCTGGGGATCCACATCTCGGCGGACATGTCGTGGACGACCAACACCTCCAGCCTGGTCAAGAAGGCTCACCAGCGCCTCTTCTTCCTGAGGACACTGAGGAAGAATCAGCTCTCCTCGGCTATCCTGGTGAACTTCTATCGGTGCGCAATAGAAAGCATCCTGACCAACTGTGTGGCAGTGTGGTATGGGAGCTGCTCTGTTGCGGAGCGCAAGGCACTGCAGCGGGTGGTGAAAACTGCCCAGCGCATCACAGGGACTCCACTGCCTGCCATCGAACACATCCAGAGGAAACGCTGTCTGCATCGAGCTCGCAGCATCCTCAAGGACTCCTCGCACCCAGCCCACAGACTGTTTTCTCTCCTGCCCTCCGGCAGGCGTTTCAGGATCCACCGGACCAGGACCAGCAGACTTAAGAACAGTTTTTTCCCCAGAGCTGTCTCTTTACTGAACTCAAACCCCCGTTGATCCACTCCCCTCATATACTGATAACTCTCCTACCTCACATCCACCTTCACTTTGTTATTTGCACTACCGACTGTTTATTAGAGTCACAACTGTTTACTTATGCATTTTGCACTACCACACCGTAACTGGATTATGCTCATTTGCACTGCCGACTGTTATTTACAGTACCTACTGTTTACATTTGTATTTTGCACCGTACTTCTAACTGTAATATGCAATCACTTCCACTGCACTTTTACACTTTTTTTCGGATAGCTTCTGTCCATAATTTATTGCACTACCTTAATCCATTGCCATATTCCTCATTTTAGCCTAACATATCATTGTATACCTCTATCTGTAAAATTCTGTTTATAGTAAAAGCCATCTGTATATTATATTATATTATATTCATAGTACATATCCACCTGTAAATTCTGTTTATAGTATTAACCATCTGTATATTATTCACTGTACATATTCACCTGTAAATTCTGTTTATAGTAATAACCATCTCTCTATTTATAACATATTTATATATACTCAGTACATATCCATGTCCTGCACTTATGCAAACGTTGTATATCCTGCACTTGCTGCTATTGCACTTCTGGTTAGACCTAAACTGCATTTCGTTGCCTTGTACTTGTACTTGTGTAATGACAATAAAGTTGAATCTAATCTAATCTAATTTGCATTTAAAGATACATGCATGAAAACCTGTTTTTCCTTCCACTCAAAAATATGCATCTACAACATGGTATAATAAATTATCTGTGGGGTATTTTGAGCTGAAAGTTCACAAACACATTCTGGGGACACCTGAGAATTATATCGCATGTTGTAAAAAGGGGCATAATAGGTGTTCTTTAAGGTTATTAATGAATACATTATTGTTTCCACCAGTCGTTTGGAGAGTAAGGTCCTAGTCCTGGAGTCACAGCAGAGGACGGAGTTGGAGGACATGAGGGAGGAGAAAGAGCGACTGCAGGACCTGGTGAAGAGACAGACAGCTGCCATTACGGCTCTGGAGAGACAGCTGAGAGCGGCCAGCAGCAACAACTCAGCCCTGCAAAGACAGCATCAGCAGCTCATGAAGTCTGTACACACACTTATTGGCATGGTGTCTTCTGGGACAGGTAAGAGCACACAACTTTAAAAATATATACTTAAAGCTGCAGTCTACTACATTTTTAAGTTACCGCCGGCCATTCAGAACTTATACTACCCAAAAGAAAGAAAGAAAAAAAACAGATTAACTACGTCACAATTTATATATAATATTATAAAAATTGGATTTTATACATTCATTTCTTATTCAAACAAAATCATGTGATCCAGCTATCTCCTCCCTTCCTCTTTCATCCTCATCACCAAAAATGTATTTTAGGCGGACAGATCAAAGATCAACTGAACGAAATGAGTGTATTACTATGAAAAACAAAACGACGGTGGGGGCGGTGTAATGGTGGGCAAAAATACATTTTCTTTTCTCAGTCTAGAAGGCACCAAATTCAAAAATAATCTCACATTTCTACTACATAAATGACCCAGTTTAAATACACATTCATCTTTCCAGCACTGAAGTGCCCCTTTAAGTTACTTACAAATAAGTGATGCTCTATTTTGATGGCTTCCGTAGTTTATATCCAAACTATAAACTTTTATGCCAGTACTTCTGTGATAATATGAAAAGACCGTTTGTGAAGCCGTTTCATACCTAAACATGACAACTGCTCTCTCTGAGTCAGCGGCCGCGCCAACGCAGATTTGAATGTTCGCTGTGATTTTGTCAAAGGTTTTAGACACAGGCGAATGGTTTAGGAATGAGACCATGTGGGTGTTTGAATCGAGATCGCAATCTTCGAACGTTTAATTGTGCAGCTCTAATGTAAGGTCACTTGTCTGAGAATGACGGTCATGTCTGAATCTTGGGCTCACAGCAGCTTTTAAATCTGGTGGCAGATTCTTAACATGACCTGAAAGTTCTGGTTAATTAACTGGGACACTAATGATAAATCGAGCAGCCGTGATTCATGGAGAGAAAGGGGATAAGCTCTCGCTAGTGATGTCTTTGGCAGCGTTCTCTCATGTCTTGGATGAAGTTCACATGCGTCACAACACGCACTGATAAGCTAAATCAAGACTGCAGCATTTTATATGGACAGAAGACATGTCATTTTATAAATGTCTGTGAGGAGGTTCACTCGAAGAACCAAATGTTTTCAAATAAACTCTCTCTCAGATGAACAAACACATTGTGTTTAATGTTTAAATGACTCATCCCAAAACTAGACCACTAGCTTTCTATTTGAAAAGTCGAGGACATGTGATGAATATAAATCTGGTTCTTTTGACAAGAGAAACCAGAGAAGTCGTTTGGTTGTGTCACAGTGTGTGGTGAATCCACAAAACAACTTTAGCATGTGATGTTTCATCCCAAAAACCAGCATCATACAGCATAACGACTAATCATCAGCAGGTCATCTGAACCCGGTGCTAAATGTGCTGCTTTAGCGCTGCACTACACATATTTATTGATATTTTAAGTCATTGCCACCTTCTTTCTATGCTAATGAGGTCATTTTCACATCAGTGTTATTTTACTATTTTATCATTAATATGCTATTATAGTATTTATTGCATTTTTGTCTTTTTAAAATATTTTTTTAATTAGTTTTTGTTTTTATAAAATTCTATTAATCTTTATTTCAGTTTAAGTTTTAGTACTTCCACTTAACCCTCTGGTGCTCTTCGGTCATTTCCGACCGGAACATTTTCTGTTTTGAAATTTAAAAAAATCACAGCTTCATCAGAATGATATAAACTTGGTGACTTTTCTAGCATTAGGTATGTAAACACACAAAAAAATTAAGGGCATGATTCCAGCATGCTAAGTAGTCGTAAAAAAAAATACTCCCACTTGAGCTCTTCGGTCAAAAATGACACCATAGGAAATGAATGGGAAATCTGCAAAAACACAAATTCACAGAAAAAATCTATATTTCTAACAACAACGAAAAAATCTAAAACTTTATAATAAATAGTCTTTAAGATTTTTTAAATAAATATTCAAATCCAACACAAAAAAAAAAATCATTAAATGTGTTCAAAACAGAACTAGGGAATTCTCAAGCCTCTCCATAGAGACCTCTAGTGATTAAACCCTTGGTTGCATGATTTCTTAAATAATTCCAAAAGAGGGCGCTAATCTGCCTTAAAAAAATATTTTGAAGGACTAGTCTCTATTTTAACCTGAAATACTGCAATAATTAAAGAAATTACACAAAAATTACAAAGAAATGTTTGTATAATTTTCAATGGCAAAAATAGACCATAAGACTATTGCATAAATATAAAAAAATACCATCAAATCATCTCAAAATACAAATTTAAAAAGAAAAAATATTATTGAAGAAAAATAAATTGCATTGGTTTTACTGGGGTAGAGGAAGTTACATTTTTAGGTGTCCGGTCACTTATGACCGAGAAGACAACCAATGCATCCCCTAAACGAAGAGCACCAGAGGGTTAAACTAAAGAGAAATTTAAAACGTTCTCTTAGCAAGTAACTGCAATCAAATAAGTTTAAAGTCCCTCAGTGGTGAAAATCAAGTTTTTAATGGTGTTTATATGCCTATGTGGTGTTTTTAACCCTTGTACGTCCCTCAAGTAGGTTTACATTTAAGTCCCTTGGGGTCAGAAGGGCGATTGCATAAGGAAATGTAATTTTTTTTACATTATATTCATTATATTCATGATTCCGCTTATACTAAATGAAACAAGGGTGCAGTTACATTCAAGATATTTTAAGGCATGAAGAATTTTTTTTTCACAGGGAAAAACTTTTGAATATGTCATTTTGGTGATCAAAAATGAGTTTTATGGGATAAAATTATTGACTACAGGGGGATGTTAAGGTTTTCATATTGTATTTAATTTCAGTTAACCCTCATCCTTCCCTCGCACTTTGTAACAAATCCTTCCCTCGTGGGTCAAAATGACCCGAAGCCCTAAAATTATTTAAAAAAAATTGTATGTAATTTTTTATGAGATTTTTTTTTTTTTTTAATTACTTGATTTTATCAATAAATAATTAATAATGTAAGCACATTCTTTCAACTTAAATTCAAAATTCTAAATATTTCATAACCCTTTTGAAAATACCTTACATTGGGTGTCTTTGCCGGGTCCTAGGGTCTTGGACCACTCTGAACACTCAATTAAAAGTTTTGTGTCAAAATATATTGAAATATTTTTTTAAATATTTTTAGTTTTCGTTAATGATAATAACTCTGCAAATTGTATTATGGAGCACAACACTAAATATTTTATTTTATTATACTAAATAATGTACAGATAACATGCTGGCTTTACACAAATTTTGTCTAGAATGGTTATGCCACTGAATGGCTTTTATTGTATGATTATGTTTCTTCCCTTCGAATCAAATTCTGAACCCCAGTGACACTATATTTTTCCTTCACAGGCATCTCACCAGACGAGCAGCGCTTCCGAGACTGTGCCGAGGCCTATAAATCTGGCCACAACACCAGCGGCGTCTATCACATTTACATCGGAGACATGACGGAGCCAACCAAGGTGTGGGAAGCGTTCTTTCACAAGTATGGGGAATCAGTGTGATATATCTTGGCTGTGACATACAGAACGAGGAACAGCGCAAATGTAAGAGAGTGAGACTGAGATGTATCATATGCTTCTGACAGGTCTTTTGTGATATGGTGACAAGTGGAGGTGGCTGGACAGTATTCCAACGCAGAGCTAATGGAAGTGTGAACTTCCAGAAAGGCTGGAAAGACTACAAACTGGTGAGTGGACATCAAGCCAAAAATCACATAACATTTACATGTGACTGTGAAAGACTGTCAAGCAACCACACAGAACACTGTAACAGCATGCCATTGCACAGACAAATGTTACTTATTGCATTTGTAGACAATGATGAAGCTCTTTATTGATTATGTAAGGGGTCATGAACTGCATTGTTTTATAATGTTTCCTGGGGTGCACTTATAATGTTAGTATGACTTTTACATAAATTTTTTTTTTCATAAATTAGAAATAAAAAGGCATTTTTCCTACCCTGATTTTAGCCTCTGATTTAAACTCTTTCTTTGAAGGAGCGTGTTTGTGAGACTTTTGTGTAAACGCCCACCAGGGTTGCCAGGTTTTCACAACAAAAACTGCCCAATTGCTACTCAAATCTAGCCCAAAACAAGCCCAATCGCGTTTCAGGGGGGGACTTGGCAACACTGACGCCCACTGCTGTGATTGGCTGCTGTGAGACTTCAGTGTAAACGCCCACTGCTGTGATTGGCTGCTGTGAGACTTCAGTGTAAACGCCCACTGCTGTTATTGGCTGACATTTTTGCATATGAAATAAGTATTATATGTGGAACTCACTCCTTTTTACTATTATAGCTCTCAAGGTTAACTAATCGTGAAAAGTGTTGATTATAGCATTATATTCAGATCTATAGCATTATATTTAGATCTATGGCATTATATTTAGATCTATGGCATTATATTTAGATTGTGGCATGAAAGGTTGAGCATTGATCTTTGTATGTCGAGCTCATGAATGCTGTGATCTCGTCATTGTAACTCGATTTCTGCTCTCTCACAAATGCTTTCATCATAACTAACAGCGCAAACACAATGTAAATAAGAGATTTGTTTTGAACCGGAGTCCAGAACTGGTTCAGGTGTGTTTATTTGGGGTTGGAGATAAACTCTGCAGGACAGTGGTCCTCCAGGACCACGTTTGGAGACCCCGATCTATGACGTCATAAATAGGCACATTCCACAACGAGTCGTTCTCTGGGTTTAGTTACAATAGAAGCTGTTTTTGGACTAACAAGGAAGTTTTCAGTTCTTAAAATTACAGGGTATTCTTATAGTATGATGACCTCTTATAAGTCAAAAGCTCAAGGAAAATTAGATTTCTCAGTTCACAACCCCTTTAAAGATAATGGTGACATTTAAGAAATGTTTTTTCTGCCTGTGCTGGGAAGACTTGATTAAAAGCTTGACATAATTCTGATGACACAAACTCAAAAACTGGCCAAAGCACAATGAAGCACAGAGTCTAAAATTGTACGTGACAGATTGGAATCATTGGTAGTAGATTAAATGTTTGGCACATTGTGTATTTAATGACGGCACATTTTTTCTGATATTTTAAATGCTTAAATATGCTGAAATGGATTTAAAACGGGCAGTTCTGTGAAACCGCAGAAGTGGAAATCAATACTGCAATTTTCCACCTTTATTGTTAATCTTGTGCCAAATGACATCTATTTAAAAAGCTGAAAAAGTCCCTTTTCTGGGAAACAAGTACTGAAAGATTGACAGTGTACCGATTTATTTCAAGAAAACAAAACAGCCGTGTTTGATTCAAAGTCAGATATGGGATTTTACTACTTGATATCTAACCATAAAGTGTTGTGATAAGAAGATGAAGTACAAAGAAGCAAAATGGCAACAGAGATGATCATTTGATTTGTTTTGCACTAGAAACTTGGACTTTTTGATGCATTTGAGGCATTATTAACTATATACAGTCTTATGTTGGAAAATGTTCAGAGTTTTCTATTTTGTTTGTAAATGCTGTTGTGTAAGTGGCCCCAAAGTAAACAACTAATGATTATTTACAACGGAAATTAAATAAATCAAAAACGTACTTTAGCTGGACAATAACTTTTTTCTAGAGCTGATGTATAGCCAAAACAATCTCTCTTCCATTAATGTCCTATTATCAGTGTAAAGCTGCTTTAAAACGATCTATATTGTGAAAAGCGCTATATAAATGAAGGTGATTTGACTCAAGTGCAGATTTATTGCTTTCCCAAATAGGAAGTTTGAAATCCCAACTTTACAAGATGAATGGAACGCAGCGTAAGTTTAATTATATGTTGTTCTCACAGGGATTTGGTGATCCTAGTGGAGAGCACTGGTTGGGTAATGAGGCTGTTCACCTGATCACCAGTCAAGCCCAGTACTCCCTCCGAGTGGAGCTTATGGACTGGGAGGAGAACAGTGCCTTTGCACAGTATGACAAGTTTCAGCTGGCCAGTGAAAAACAGCAGTACAGGTATCACCTGTATACTGTAATGAGATATTTCAGATCATGTGATAATGTTCGGCAACATGTCTTAATCGTAATTTTGATTTTTTTTCTCTTTCTCCAGGCTCTTGCTAGGGAGCTACAGCGGAACATCAGGACAGCAAAGTAGCTTAGCATCAAATGGCACAGGCTTCAGCACTCGTGATGCTGACAATGACAAGTGCGTTTGCAAGTGCGCCCTCATGATGACCGGAGGTGAGCTACTGCACATTATCTCTTTCAAAAACATATTGGGCCCTATTTACCCACCTTAGCAGCCATATCACCCTGTAGCCCAAGACTGGTTTCCCACTGAAGCTAAGCAGGGCTGAGCCTGGTCAGTACCTGGATGGGAGACCAACTGGGAAAACTAGGTGTCTGCTGGTAGAGGTGTTAGTGAGGCCAGCAGGGGGCGCTCACCCTGTGGTCTGTGTGGGTCCTAACACCCCAGTATAGTGATGGGGACACTATACTGTAACAAGCACCGTCCTTCAGATGAGACATTAAACCGAGGTCCTGACTCTCTGTGGTCCCAGGATGTCCTTCGATAAAGAGTAGGGGTGTAACCCCAACATCCTGGCCAAATTTGCCCATTGGCCCCTGTCCATCATGGCCTCCTAATCATCCCCATATAAATACGATTGGTATCATCACTCGGTCTCCTCTCCAGCAAATAAGCTGGTGTGTGATGGGCGTTCTGGCGCAATATGGCTGCCGTCGCATCATCCAGGTGGTGGTGCACATTGGTGGTGGTTGAGGAGATTCCCCCCTTCTATTTTAAGCGCTTTGAGTGCCTAGAAAAGTGCTATATAAATGTAACAAATTATTATTATTATTATTTTAGCAAATCTGAGCTCATGGTCTGAAGCGCATGGTGCACTTAGGGCATGTCCGAATCCACTTTTGCTAGCGGCGGAAAAAAGGTAGACACGCCAGGTGCATGGTCCAAAACGGTTGTCCCTAGTCTCTTACATGCAATAAACCAACCAGAGTCTCATCTCCCATTCCCTTTAAAAGCAATTTGTGCTTGCACCATGGCGGATTAACCATTTACATGACGGAATTTGTGAGCAGAAGTAGTGCTGGGCGGTATACCGGTTCATACCGAATACCAGTATTTATTTTTGTTATGATATGAATTTTGATTATACCGCAATAACAGTGTATGTTGTTTAAACAACTTTCGAATGCAGCGCAGCGCAACACTTTTTTAGAGGGGTCCCGTTTCACTGTTGCACTGTAGTGAGAGCACAGCTGAGATCGCATTACAGCCTATGGCTGAAAATGAAATCGCCCCCTAAACCCTCATTCTCTATTCCCACTTAATATTGTTCACTTGAAAGAGTGAATGAAAACGAGTGAGTGAAGTCAGACAGCCGTCGTGTGTACATCGGCTGTACACTCGTTATTGTGGTGCAATGTGGGACTGAATGAGTGCACTCAATAACGTCCACTATGGTTTCGGGCACCACTACAAATGACTGTCCCCTCAAATAATGCCCTATTTGAGGTTATAGGGAGCGATTTCGGATTCAGCCCCTGATTACCCCGGAGAATTCAAACTACACACGCGGGGAGCAAGAGAGAGATTGCTTTCCTTGATGAGATTAACAACGCTCACCACATGGATCATATAGCACAGATATAGTCCGGAGCGAGCGTGTTTAAGTTTTTTATGGACCTATTTCATATACTCTAGTGCTGTAAGCATGAACCAGCAGCGTGTATGCGCACATATTTCATCACGTCTTCTTCAATCATTTTATGGGGCTTTGCAAACCTGTATTAACTCTAGTGTGGATTTTTTCTACAATATTCTCTCATCATGACAGTAAAATAAGGCATTAGTCAATCTACTGCAGTATTTCCTCTCTCAATTAGTAGAAAATGTGGTTAACACCTAGTCATGCCAAGAGAAAAAAATACCGTCAAATACCACGAAACCGATATAATTTAGAAAAATACCGTGATATAGATTTTTGGTCATACTGCCCAGCACTAAAAGGAAAACTGAATGCTTCTCCAGAGAGGATTTGAATATTTCAAAATGTTTGTGTGCTGATATTTTTCTCAGTAACGTTAGGCATAAGCTGCCGAATGTTTGAACTTGTTGCGCATAAACAACTTCTGGTTTACGCAGATCTTTTTCTGCGGGGAAAGAGTTAATTTTCATTCATCCCACTGATGAAAACATCACCAGAATTGAACAAATACCCATAAACCGTCATTTGACTTAAATACCTGTTGCATAAAGACTAATCTGATTGTAGATGGGCACTCACCAGCGCTTATTGAACGCAGGCCATCTAAATTCATATCCTCTCGCTCACATTTCTTCAATTGTGGCCTGGAACGGTCATGCAAAATCCCTCTGATCCTCTCCTAATCGAAGAAAACGCAACCTCGTCACAGAATTATGTAAAACACGTCCGGAGTTCAGACCTGCTTTTGACGGCCGCTATCCAAACAATTTACTCTGTGGCTGCACTCGACTGCAGATCCCACACCTCTGGGCTCCAAGATAAACAGCTTTTTAATAGCATGCATTGCAATTGATTTTGAAAGTTGTTGGAGTTAATTACCGTCGAACCGGCTGGAGACCTTGGAGTGCCCTTTATGTTTGCATTTTGAAAGATGGATCCATCTGTGCGGACCGTCCAAACCAAACATGCATTGAGGGAGGCGATACTGATTTAATCAGGGTTAGATAGACAGTGTCCTCTCTGAAGAGTGAACGTCTGTTTTTTATTGAAGAATCACAGTTTGCTTTGACAGGTCTTGCTGAGACATCGACCGCACAATGGGAATAACATGCTCTTTGAAACACTGACAGACTGCAGAGAGAAAAATAAAAAGACATAATATAGAGGAGAGCGTTGGGTCAAAGGCTTTGGTTGTTTTGAGGAGATGTAATTTTTAAGCCTGTCATTATTTGCTCACCCTCGTGTCATTCCAAACCCCTATGACTTTCTTTCTTCCGTGGAATGCAAAATAAAATATTTTGTATAATCTCCAGGTTGTTTTTTTCATTGAGTGAAAGCGTATTGTAAGTCTGTTGAGCTCCAAAAAGGGGCAAAAAGCAACGAAAAAGAATCCATATAAATCATGCATTATATTCCTCAGATTTCTGAAGCCATTTGATTTATGTGAAAAATATATAACAAAAATATATGACAAAGTTTTTAAATACTAAACATTTTATAAACATATATTGATATTTTAGTATTATTTATATACACTTGAAAAAAACAATAAGTTAAATTCACTTTAAATCGTTTTTGCACACATTTTTAAGTACAAAGTTGTGTAAAATTAACAAAGAAAATAAGTAACTGTAACTTGGTCAGTAAAAGGTTGAGTATTTTCTACCTCGTTTTTTAAGTTTCCTTTGCAGTACTTTTTTTTAACTCAAACAATATAAGACTATAAGACTAATTAAACCACACTTTTAAAGTGTATGATGTACTTAGAAACATCAACGTTAATAATACAGTAGATATTGTGTAGACACCACATCTATAGCCGCGTTTCCACCGAAATTACCCGGAACTATTTGTACCAGGAACTTTTTTCCCAGGAACTTTTTCTCCCCCAGACCTGCTACTTTCTGCGTTTCCACCGCGGTCTAAAGTACCGGGGAGATTAGGCAAAAGTCCGGTGACGTGAGAATGCGCGCGGCTGCTCCTCCCAGTCACCGACGGACATGAATCACTTTTGCGCGATACTGTCTGCAACAACAAGTGGAGAAGATGCAAGCAGCGCTGCTTTTGCATACACATTACCAACACTGCTTATTTAAACGTGCACTTTCACCTGGTTTGACCATTTTAATGCAAAATGGGATGATGGGCAATCCAAAATCTGAATGTGTTGTAATAGCTCAATTCCAAAATATTTTCTATAAAAGGATAATGAGGTCAGTCATTCATGACAGATGTGTGAAAAGTTAATTGAATGAAAACAATAGACTGAATTAAGCGGTTGAAAGATTAGGTACTAGACTGCAAGTATTTATTTATCACAATAACATCTCTAAGCATTCACTAAAAAAAAAAAAATCACATGACTAGTATTACAATATGCTTCATTAAACGCATAATATTAGAGACTTCTTCCTCAAATTTGAAATGAAGCAGGACCACACGTATGGCTTCACTTAAGTTGTGGTTATAAGTTATTATACTACATTCACATAGTTATACATTTAAAAATATAATATTTGGGTTTTCTAGATATGTTTATGTGCATATTCAGAAAGACTTGCGAGCAGCAGCCCTTTTATTTGCTTCCAACACTACAATTAGAAAGTGGTTATATAGTTAGAATGTGGAAATTAAAAAGACACAGTGACATTTTACACATTTGACTTTATTTTAGACAGATTAGTTCTTACACAATTAAAATAAGTGTGCAAAGACAAATAAATAACTAGAACAATAAAATGAAATTATAAAATGTGAAAACAACAATATAAAAAAGTGTATTTTTCAGTAACCTGTCCAAGAGCTGTGCCAACACGTACAATATATAAAGTACAAATGTGATATAGCAAATGCTTCATTCAAGCGGCTGGTCATTGTGGCTACTTCTTGAACAACTGGACAAACTGTCCAAGAACAGACAGAAACCCGGTCTGAAAGTCCCTCTGCTGCCGTCTGCTTTCTTCCGCTTCTGACTGGTGGAATGCCAGCTCTTGCCTCCTCATTTCTCCTCGGCCTGGCTCTCCAGTAACAGCTGCATATATTGGTCTCGCTGTTCTTGTCCATGCTGCAGGACGGCCCGGTTAGCATCCTCCATGTCCCTCAGTGCATCAAGAAAAGTCAGTCCCTTTTCCTTTTCCCTAAGTAGAAAACTTGCACAGAAACACATGGAAATTAATACATAAGGCAACCATGAAACAATAGAAACCATCAATTAATTATTTAGTGTTTTCACTACAAATAATGAACAATTGCTTGCCCAGCTTGAACAATGCCCAGTGTGCAATTTCTATCATTGGCAATTTAAGTTTACAATTAAAAACAACAAAACTACTCAAAACCATTATGGATTACACATCAGTTTTAAAATATATACACATTTTGTCAGCTTTATACCTCTGGCATGTGTGTGTTTCGGCAGGAGACACGGGACGAGGGCTAACGTACTGGTGACCGCGGGGGAAACACGCTGGTCTCCGTTGCCTGCAATTCATCAGGGCCACCCGTTACGTCTGGAAAAGCACGTTGAAAAAAGCTACTGCAACGTTACACTGCAACGAGTTTAATAGATGATACCAAGATGAGATATTTACCTTCAACCCACTCGGATTCCGGGATGGTTTCCAACAACGCATTAGCCGAGTCTTTCGTTACCGCTGCGCCAGAAAAAGACGGTCTGTCCCAACAACGCGTCCAGGCGGTCATGCCACTTGTTGATACGCCGGTCGGAACCGCTCCGGTCGTTATGATCCTTTAATTTCTTGTAATCTTGTCTTAATTTCTTTAACTTCTCTCTGCACTGTTTTCCTGTGGGACTGGAACCGAGTCGATATCTTCAGGTAACGTTATACCTTTTCATTGCGGGTCGCCGTTTCCAGTTCCCGCTGGATGTCCTCCTCCGCATATATGCTCAAAGCCTGAACCTAGTCGTCGGTCGAATTTTTTTGTTGAACTCCATTGTTGCAAAGAAAATATTTACTGAACGCAGAACCCACCTCGCAAAAAACTTGTAAAAATGGTGGTGGGGAAAAAAATGCTGCAAGAGCTGAACCAATCAGCATGTTCAGCGCCCAAGTCCCACCCCCGAAAGTTCCAGACCTTTTGAAAAGTCCCACCTCGCAAGCAGGGCCGTTTGGAGGGGGAAATATTTACCCGGAACTTCATTTAGACCCTAGTTCCTGCGGTCGAAACACACCGAGTTCCCCCCCAAAGTTCCTGGTTCCGGGGGAAAGTTCCTGCGGTGGAAACGCGGCTTAAATAATAGAAATAACACGCCATCTGAACACAGAGACCTTAAAGGTCCCATGGCATTACATTTTCATTATATGAGGTTTTTCAACATTAATATGAGTTCCCCTAGCCTGAATATTGTCCCCAAGTGGCTAGAAATTTTGATCGGTGTAAACCGAGTTCTGGCTGTCTTTCTCTGCCTTTGAGAAAATGGCCCAGACAAGCTGATCTGGAATTTTCCTGTTATGACGTCATAGCAGGAACGGTTACCTCCCTTTCCTCCGCCCAGAGAATCTGGCACGCCCATGCAAGCGCTCGAGAGATCATGGGTTGTGAACGAGTGAATGCTGGCAGTTTCTCAGTGTTTGGATGTACAAATGAAAACAGAAGTCTTTTTTCAGTTCCTTCTGATCTGTGATCAGTGATTTCTGATGTGTAGCTAATTATTCAAGTTCACACAGAACTTTATTATTCTCTCCCGACAGGACGGTGTTTTTGTGTTTTCTATCTTGTGAGTCAGTGTTTTGTACGTCCTCGTCGCGTCTATCTGTTCTAAAATGTGCACACAGTCGTGAGTTTCTGCTCAACATCGGCAGAGCCACATCTTTAGAGATAAACCTCACTTATGCCGAGGCTTGGGCTGCACTGACCGGTCGGCCTTCAACATCACCGACCCCCAGTACTAAATCTGGCCCACAGCGGAGGCACCAAACGCGGCGCGAGATTAAGCAGAAGGGGGGTAAGCGTGAGGGGTCTCGGGGCTGGGCTAGCCAGCTATTCCCACAATAAACTGGATTACATTCGATTACTATTGTTGTTGTCTTTGTTTGCGCTGTGTACTCAATGTGCGTCACTGACGCTTTTCATATGATTGGAAAATATCTAAAAATAATGCTATAATCAACACTTACTCGTAACTCGTTCATCTTGACAGACAGCTGTAATGGAACATTACATGTTACAAAGGTGGCAGAATAAGGAGGAAGACGGACTCGGTGTGACTGGGACTCGTGTTTATTCAGAACTCTCAGATACAAACACAATAAACTCGCACTGACAACTCAATACAACTCACAACTCTATACAATATAACTTTGTTTGTTAGCAATCGCTCCGTCTCTGGTCCATTGAACTCCGGTTCGCAAACTAATCATTCTTTTGAACCAGTTCTTTTTAGTGAACCGGTCGAACCAGTTCACCAAATCGGACTGAATCGTTCTAAACGGTTCGCGTCTCCAGTCAGCGCTGATCCATCATTTACTAAAGTTACTAACTTGTGTGACAGCCCCTCTGACTGAAAATAAACGAAAAACCTGAAGTATATGCTAGTAACTACAACAGTTCACTGAACTGAGACATGCCGAGAGAACTGATGAGAAGTGAAGTCTCTCTGGCAGCAGCTCGTGCCTGCTCGAACACCTCGTTAAACCACGCCCCCCTCCGCTACAAGATCTGATACTCATTTCAAATGCAAAGATGTCAGCCAATCACAACAGTGGCCGTTTTTACTGAAGTCTCACAGCAGACACGCCCCTTGAAACAGGGCATGCAGTCACAGGGCAAACATCAATATAGAAAAAATGCCTTTTATTTCTAAATTATGACATTTTATGATGTAAAAATCATACTAACAATATAAGTACACCTCAGGAAACATTATAAAATAATAGAAAAATGCCATGCCATGGGACCTTTAACACTTGGCACACAATGGCGGTAACATTTGATGGATAGTTTTTGAGTATGAATGTGTCATTTTGAGTAGAAAATGAACTCCAAGGGCCCTATTTGAATAATCTGAGCACATGGTCTGAAGCGCATGGTGCACTTAGGGCGTGTCTGAATACACTTTTGCTAGTTGAACGAGGGGAAAAATGGTCAGCATGCCAGACGCAAGGACTAAAAGCATTGTACCTAGTCTCTTAGGCCGCATTTACACTGCAGGTCGTGATGCACAATTCCAATTTGGTGACTATATCCAAATTTTTTGACGACCCACTTACATCATCTTTTAAAAGCGACCCGTATCCGATATTTGCATTTACACTATACACTGGCGAAACAGCCCAAGACGTTCTGACACGGAAAAGGAAGTAAAACGGAGCGATATGTAATGGATGCAATGGATGCAGACGAAATGATCAGGGCTTAAAAACGGAAAAAAAATATCAATCGGTTCACTCCGAGCAGAATCGATATTTTAACGTTTCCGTTTTTGCGTTCCTCATTAAACATTACTGTTCCGAAAACGGTTTGATTTGAAAAAATAACGGTTAATAACGTTATTTTAATTTAGCCTATACTTTAAACAAATATGTATAAATAAAGACTTATTTTCACTCAGTAATAATAGCCTATAACGCATGATAATTAAACTTGAATATTTATTTCATAACATTTTTAAAACCACAACAGAAATACATGCATTAATTACAAAGCATTAACAGCGGGACAAATATTGACCTGTTTTAATGGAGCGGAAAGTGCCTACACCTATATGCCTATTCTTTTCAGAAGAGTGATAACATTCTTTGTACATAACTTTTTTTTCAACACGACTTGTTTTAAAAATTGCATGAATAAAGAATAAATAAACTGGATAACCATTGCTCTTTTAATGCACCGTCAACTGGTAATTTCAAAGCAAACACTGCGCAACACGTCCTTGCATCACATAATCAAATTCAGTCAGCTAATAAAGCTTGATCATTTAATGCAATATAACATACCATTTAATACGAAGCATCAACCGTCTATAGAAAACATTGACCTGTATTGGCAATCTGAAAGACTATAGGAAAAATGTTTGATAGATGCTAGTAATCTACTTGGATAGGCTTAAACGGAATCCATAAACTAGCCTAAATCAGACTACTTGAGCTTAAAGTCCGTACTACTTATTTAAACATACGAAAAGAATGTCCGCCAATACCTGCGCTTTCTTTGTAGACCTCAGCGGGGAAAGACATGTTCTTGAGGCATGAAAATGCGCGCTCTATACTGACTTGCGTTACCGGTAGATTCATAGATGATGGTGCGCGGGCATTTCACTCACGCTTGATCCGTCAACGTCACATGCTGTACTACTCTATTCATGATTGGTCACTGCCAAATTAAAATATTAAAAGAACGATAAAATAACGTTATTAACCGCTTAATGGTCATTTCAAATCAACGTTTCTGTTCAGAACGATTCAAATTGATTTTGATTTCGTTTTCGTTTTTGTTCCTCTTAAAATTAAGTGCATTTCCGGTTTTTGTTTTCGTTCCTTGAACCGGTTCAGAGCCCTGGAAATGATTATTCAATGTTTTGCTTTCCGTTTGCTTTTTTTTTCCATCTTTAAAGGTCAGCAAAACATTGCTCTCGGCAGAGAAAACAAGAGGAGAGCCCTTGATCGCAATTTGTGTCCACCGTTCGCCTCCGTCCCTTTCAATGACGTACGACTCGCATTTACTGGGGAATAACGCAAATGCACGTATGCGAATCATATCGGATTTATTAGCACATATGAGTGAAGCCTGAATCCGATCGGAGGATAGCGGAATTTATGCGTTTTTTTCCTGCTTACACGTTCACATGTCATATCCGATCGATGCCACATGAGAGGGAAAAATCGGAATCGGGTCACTTGAACCATGCAGTGAAAATGGCGCCTTAAAGAGTCGTAGGTGTGTTTTGGGCATAACGTGCAATAAGCCAGTCTCATCTCCCATTCCCTTTAAAAGCCAGTTGTGCTAACACCATGGCAGATTCACTACTTACATTGCGGAATATAGACCCTCAACCTGACAAGTCCATTTAAATACGTGTGTATTGCCACGATTGGTTAGACTGGGTAAACCCAGCCTGATCTGCCAGCGATTTGATTTCGCCCGGCAACTCAGTCTGGAAACCCGTACATTCACTTCTACTGCTTCTGTTACACTTTTGCGGGAACCAATCACAGACTGGCTTATCCACCTGGCCCGCTATTGGAGGGATTATCACGATGACGGATAGAGAAGCGATGGGTCGTTGCCCGTTGATTACGCCTCTTGTGGTCTGATTGGTTGAAGGACTATCCAATTACGTACAGAGTCATTTAATTTATGCGCGTTTATGCTCGCGTGTGCAGTAGAAAATACAGAGCAGACTCTCCAGACCAATGTTCAATCTTAAATTGAGCTTGGTCTGGTGATGTTACCTTGCCACAAACGGAAGTTTTGGGGATTTCATGTCTTGCGTGTATCTCTGCGCCCAAGTAGCAGTGCTTGGCCTGTGCTTCCCCATAATATAGTCAATATCTGCCTAGGAAATCACCTAGTCTTAATCTGCATCGCTATTTGTACTTGTTGTGAATACGCAGGCCACAAGAAGTAATTTTTTTTTTAATCACTTTTACTCGGGGCATGCTAGCTGGCAACATAGGATTCCATTCATTATGCTAAGCTAAGCTAGCGGCGACCCTGCCAAACTAAAACAATGCATGAGACAAAAATGCATTTGCCCACATATCTAAATGTAGGAAAGAAGTCGAATAAGCCCTATTTCTAAAAACGGTGGAGTGTTCCTTTAAAGTCCTTGAATGTTCGTCGGGTCCTGCCTCCTTCCCATAACAACATATGTTACCATGCCACATTTATAACTTTTTTATAAATATATTTATCTCAATCTCTTGTCACTTGTCATTCATTCAGGCTGGTGGTTTGATGCTTGCGGTCTGTCTAACCTCAATGGAATCTACTACACCGTGGGTCACAACATCCGCAAGCTCAATGGCATTAAGTGGCATCACTTCCGAGGACCCAGCTATTCGCTCCAGTCCACGTCTATGATGATCCGACCAGCTGATTTCTGACGTGAATCAAGCTTGTCTGAATGACAGGACTTCGAGCGGCTTGCTTTAGGACATGGAAGCAATGAGGGGGAGACAGATCAAAATGTCATGGTGGATGAAAAAGCGATCGGACTGAAAATTCAGCTTCATTCCAAAATGTACGCCACAGATTTTACACATGCAAACATCCTTCACCTTCACAGCTGACTTCAAGTGTCGGTCATAACCTAAAACATTCTCAGTGATGGTCATGGGGTCAGAACATTGTTTGTGGCTTGGAATTCCTTTCGAACTCAATGAGACTAAAGGCTCACGAGCCTCACTAGATTCCGGACCGGTTCTGGACCTTCCAGAGGAATACCAGAGGCTCCTTCATGTCTGAGAGGTTTTCTACTATTTTGTAAAAGATAATAGCTGTTAACTACTTAGCGAGGCACTATTGTTCAAAAGTTTGGGGTTGGTCACCAGGGCCGCATTTATTTGATAAAATATATAGTAAACACTAATATTTTTGAAATATTATTTCAATTGTAAAGGGCTGTTGTCTATTTGAATATGTTATGAAATGTAATTTATTCCTTTGATACAAAGCTGTATTTTCAGCATCATTACTCCAGTCTTCAGTGTCACATGATCCTTCAGAAATCATTCTCATATGAGGATTTGCTGCTCAAGAAACATTTCAGATTATCAATATTGAAAACAGTTGTGCTGCTTCACATTTTTTGTGGTAATCATGATTTTTTTTTTTTTGCAGGATTCTTTATAGTCCAAAAGAACAGCATTTATGTGAAAACAAAGATATATATATATATATATATATATATATATATATATATATATATATATATATATATATATATATATATATATATAAACCGATCAGGCATAACATTATGACCATTATACCATTATTCCTAACATTGTGTTGGTCCCCCTTTTGCTTCCAAAACAGCCCTGACCCGTCGAGGCATGGACCCCTGAAGGTGTGCTGTGGTATCTGGCACCAAGATGTTAGCAGCAGATCCTCCAAGTCCTGTAAGTTGCGAGGTGGGGCCTCCATGGATCTGACTTGTTTGTTCAGCACATCCCACAGATGCTCGATCAGATTGAGATCTTGGGAATTTGGAGGCCAAGTCAACACCTCAAACTCGTGCTCCTCAAACCATTCCTGAACCATTTTAGCTTTGTGGCGGCGCATTATCTGCTGAAAGAGCCACAGCCACCAGGGAATACCGTTTCCATGAAAGGGTGTACATGGTCTCAACAATGCTTAGGTAGGTGATACCACATGGATGGCAGGACTCAAGGTTTCCCAGCAGAACATTGCCCAAAGCATCACACTGCCTCCGCCGGCTTGCCATGTGTTCCCCAAGTAAGCGACGCACACACTATACAGATGCCGTGATGAAGAGATAATCTGTGTTATTCACTTCACCTGTCATAATGTTATGGCTGATTGGTGTATAAATATATAAGACCCCAAACTTTTGAATGGCAGCGTTGCAAGTGACTTGCAAGACAACTAGTCAGATAGATAGATTGAGACCTTGCATTGCATCATTGTGTGTGTATTTGTAATAACTGGATATTTTATTTTATTATATTTCGCATCATTCTTTTTTTTTAGTGCTCATTAGGCCCAAAGCATACTCTAGGTATGTGAACACAAACACATCTAGCCACGCAAGCTTTGGCCGTCGTTACATTCTGAAATGTGTCAGAACACAATTTAATATGCATCACATTCTTAGCATTGCTGTAAGGGGCACTTTAGCGTAAACGGCCCTGCTAACTGTCTTGGCACAGCAACAGTTTGAAGAAAATCTGGCTTGGCAAGTCATTTGTATTTGGCATGTTTGTAGCTACTGAAGGTAATCTGTTGCCCTCTTGAGTGCAGAAGTTTGTTACAGCACTGCAAAATCATGTTTTGCGTTTGTACTTGCATAAAGGGTGTTTCTGGCCTTATAATTGTAACCATGTGATTTGTTTTGTATGTAAGAGAAGATACTATATTTTGTTTACTGATGTTCTGTGTGACCCGTACCGAAAATATATCATATTTTTTTAGGAGGATGCACTTTAAGGAGCGCAGTATGAGTTAAACAACAGAACAGATCCGATGACAGGAGTCGACCGTTCCTACGATATGAACAATGCTTTTAGTTGCTGCTGTGGTCTATGCATTAATACTTTCTGAGCATAAACCTTTCAACAGGCATTATTACTTTCTGACCATGAACCTTTCATCACATATCAATACTGTTTGATAATAAACCCTTCAGATCAGTTCTGGAGTTCAACTGGATAACAGCTTTTCAACAGGTCAGGTTTATTTTGCTGTCCTGTATAAGAAGTTAAAGACGCCAAAGGCTTTCCTGTCTTTTTGTGGTCCAGGCTTCCTAGTTCATGGTGTTTTTATTGAACTAAAATTCCATTTTCCTGCCAAGAACAGCAGGAGCATATGGAAGACATTCCCCCTTGATCATTCTTTATTCGCTTTTGTAAAAATGTCAATTTGTCATGTCAGATAATAATTTTTGTTTTGTTTTGATTTGTTTTAAGAGGTCTACATGAGCAATAAAGTGCTTCTTATATAGATATTTGGTGCATACCTTTGTCACATCATACTGATATGTATAACATATGATCTAATATTTCATGCATGATATTTATAGTGTTTATTGAATTATATTGTTTGATCTTTAATGATCAAACTGCATAGAGGTGCTGATTGCATTATAATGGCATGACAAGAACGTGTCAAATGTCAAACCCTTCACTATTCATGCAAGAAGATGGGAGACAGACATGGGGGAAAAAAATCCCTTTCACACTTTTAAGAGCCTCCAAAAAGAACCGGGCACCGGTAGATCATCTATGAAATATTAGCAAATTATATATGATGCTTGCTTACAAGTTTGTCATAATACAAGTAAATGGCAGTTGCCAGTGGGGCAAACTGAGCCATGCTAATCAGGACAATTGTAGCCTATATATTTTTACGATTAAAAAAAAAAAAGTATTTATAGGATTTTAACACTTTTATACAAAATGGCAAGTAGAGAGAATGAGATTCTTGTGAGCACATGCACGAACCCTTGCACTAGTGATATAGTCAAGACTAGGGTTGGGAATTGAAAATCAATTCCAAATCTGGAATCGGATACTTAAGGTTAGGAATCGGATACCTCTTATCGATTCCTTTGTGGGCATTTTAATGTGACTTTAAACCTTCAAGCGCAAGAAGACTCGGCCATTGTTTTCTGGGACAGACATGCGAAGCGCGCACAGAAAGCCGCATCTTATACTGAATAGTGCGCGATACTGAACTGAGTTCTCTTTTTGCATTTGAGTGTACAGTGTAAAATTTGAGTGTAAAAATATAGTAAAAATTTAATGAAAACAGTTGACAAAGAAAACGCGTAACAGTATATTGGAATTGGATGTGCAGCTCTTATAGAACGGATCCACTTGTCCGTGTGATACTTCTGTTGTAAATACCAGTGGGAAGTTCTGGGTTTTCTTTAAGCCCAGATCTGTACGAGTTTGGGGCGTGTCAGTGAGAAACGGGTATTTAGCTGTGACACTGTCAGGCTTTGTCATTTACAACAAAGTAAGCTAGCATTGTAACAATTAGCCTAATATATAACCATACAGCTTACAGTGGCTTCATAGATTAATTAAAACGTAAAAGGTTTGAACTCACCTGATGCGCATTATTTGTTCTTCATTTTCTATAAGCAGAGTTAACAAACATTGCTGTATTTTCATGAAATTCATTAAAAGAAGGTACACCACCATCTTGCTTCGACCAAAGAGACTTGAACGCTCATGATGTCGTAAACACGACTTCTCACCTCGTAAATACGAACATGCCAGGAGGACTTGAACGCACCATTGGTGCTGATGCGACCGTCATAGTGACAACAGCCAATCACATTAGCCTACTTCCAGCTTGAGCCACAGATGCAGAGCAATTCATTATGTTGGTGTGAAATAAACAGTTATGGAAATGTAGAAATGAAAGCTAAAGCTCCAATCTCCTCCCGAAAATCCTGAAAAGAGTCTGTTAGTGCCTCAGTGACAACTTCACTCAGAGAAGCCGTCAATCTCAGCTGTCAATCATGACGTCACACCCCCCCCCCGTTTTTATAGCATCAAATAACTAACTAAAACTAAACTTATTTAAAAAATGAACACTTGAAATTAAATCGTGGTTAAAAACTGCCTAAAATGACAGAAACCAACTTTGGGAAAAAACTACTTGAAGTGTAATTTGATTATTTAGCTTGTCTCACATCCATTAGAAAACACGGAGGGGTGGAGTTTATGAGCTGTACTGCATCCACCCACCTGGGGGCTATTGTATAAACATAAATAAATGTATTTTTTTACGGTATATGGTAGGGGTGGCACGGTACATGGAAAAAAACGAACCGTTCGGTTCGCTTGTCTCGGTTTAGGAGTGTGTGGGTCGCACGGTTCGACGCATGCGCAATGTATCCTCGTGCCCGTATGTTACCTCAGACAATGGGTGTCCTTTTCGCGCGAAATAAGAGGAGTGTGTTTGTGTGGACATACAGTAAAGTAAAAGTGGAGTGCTGCAGGTCACGTCACGTGTAGAAATGCAAGTGGGAGAGATAAGGAAGACTGCCCGGAGTTGTTGAAGGATGCTCTAGCGTCCTATAGCAGGCAGGGCAGATGCAGTGCGGAGAGCGGGTCGCGCATACACACACTGGCAGTGTTTGTCTCGCGCAACTGAACCGCGGCTCGTGTATTGCAAATACAGACAAATATTGTCCATTCTGTCACATTTTCCGGTGTTCTCCTCCGACCCCTGTCTGTCTCGTGCTGTGATTTATGATGGGTGGCATATTTGATGCAAATGCGACCTGTTCCCCTCTGTCTCATACACACATGCATATAACATGTTGTATATAAGTAGTTCACATGATAAATGTAACATTTAAAAGTTAAGATATGCTTCTAGTTTTAATAATTGAAACATGCCTTTGAAGTTTGGGGAAAAAATTCTAGCAGTGTTGTGTTTTCGTGTATTTTATTTTATTTCTTCACAGCGCTGGATGTCATGGTGATTGTGAAACACACGGAACACTTCATGGTGAAAAAATGTGTTAATCAGGTCAGCTGAATTAAAGCCACAGTGCATTGTTCTGATCAAAAATGATATGATTAACATGAAAAATGTTGCGCCAATGTGTCGGACTCGGTAGACAGCCACTTAGGAAACAACTTGATATAAAAAAAAATTGAATACTGTGTCCTAAATTGTGGATGATAAAGCTACCAAATGCTGAAGTAAATTTCTGGAGCGTTAACGATTAAAAAAAACAACAACAAGAACCGTACAGAAACGAAAACCGTGATACGAACCCAACTGTGGGTTTTGTGAACCGTGCCACCCCTAGTATATGGTATAAACTCTGATCGTAAAGAACGGTTCATCACCCATGCAATGATAAGCTTTTCCTCCATTTTGATGTTCCTCTAGCGTATTGCGCTAGGGTATTTGCATGAAGGCGATCTGATTGGTTGACGCCTGTGTTGGCATTCGAAAAGTTGATAAAAAATTGCCGGGAGCAACGCAAGTGACATGACTGTAAAAAAAATATGGACGTAGTGTCCGTGATGTCACCCATAGGATTCTGAAGAGCAGTTTTGAAGAGCAAAGTAGGGTCGAGCTGGCCGTCGCCATCTTGGATAATAGAATAACAGAAAATGGGCAAAGAGGCGGGACGTGGGCGGAGCTGAGGTGATGTGATGACTAGCAGACAGCAGACAAACGGCAATCCACCTGTCACTCAAAGTGGCCACGCCCTTAATTATGCAGAACTTTAATGCTTTATATAATGTAAACTAATGAGTTATAAAAAATAAAAAAAATTCACCCCCTCACAGTCGTCATGAAGGGCAAAATTAGCCGTATAGACCAAAACCACACTTTGAACCAGACTGTAAACATGTGTTCTTCTGCTGTAAAGTTGGGCATTTTAACATGGGGCTCAATGAGATTCTGCTCCCTCTGGAGTCTGCCTCTAGTGGCCAGTCGATGAATTGCAGTTTGAGTCACTTCCGTATTGGCTTCAAGAGAAACTGCGGGAGTTTGCCGCTTGAACAGAACCCACAATTCAGTTCGCAACATATGACATCACCCATTCAAAGTAGATGATATTTTACCTAAAACGCTGTTTATTTCAGTCGCATCTTTGTTCAGTTGTCTTTATGTTGCAATTGCTAATTTGTTTATTTGTTCTTTTTTAATAACTGAGTGTTTACTTGTCTTTAATAATGCTTGAAAAGTATATTATTTAGGCTAGTTTTTTTCTGCTATTATATTTTTAAACCACCTCCCTTAAGTGTTCTTTAGCCTGTTGATTTCTGTTCATGTTATTCAGCTACAATGAAATGTTTTGCAATAAGACTCAGAATAAGTGTGAATGATATCTAATGTTCTTTTTCATTCAAATTCAAACAATACCATGTGCTCAAGAAATGTAAGATGCTTGAGACCAATCTTAATGGATGTACGTGCCACAAAACGACTAGACAGTGGATCTCATTTGTGTACAAAGAGAAGCCTATGGAAATTCAGTTCTATTCATAACCAGAACAAAGATAGGAAGTGTTAGACTAGTCAACCTTGCCAACACCAGTGAGTAGCAAAAATGGTTCTTGTTTTCATGAGCAGTTATTCTCTAGCTCCATCTGCTGACCAGCCCAGTCACATCAACTCCATGATATCAATTTAGCATGACTTATGCCTCAGGTCTACCGCATGACCTCTATGAATGATCATTCGAAATGTTTATGAAATATTATCTATATCTATAGTTTCAACAGTTTGTCGGGTCTGGATGAAGACTGTGGTTGCACATTCAGGTCAGAGCAGTACTGCATGTCAAATGAATTTGGCTCTTTTATATCATTACCTCTCTCTTGTTCCTTCTCTCTCTCCTTCTCACCCTCCCTTCCTCCTCCTCCGACCTCGATTCTGTCTCTTTTTTTGCTCTGCCCCTCCAGCTCTTGTTCCTCTGGAGAAGCCAGAGGGAAATCTAGGTTATGGTGTCTAAACAACAGCAAATTCTCTTCAGTTATTGCTGGAAGCGCGTCGCAGTTTGTTTCTGTTTGACTAATATTTATCTTTATAATCCTTATATTTTTAATATTATCCAAGATATAGGATACAAGAGATCATGGTGAAGTGCCATAATGATGTTCTTTAAAAATCATATGGTCAGACTTCACCAGTAGGGGGCAGATGGTGACAGAGGTTTATAACTCTGGTGAAATGGCCAAAGATGACCAGGGTCACGGCTGTTGTGCAGTACGTTTTCTTTTGCCCAAATGCTTAAAATGTGCATAAACATACACATATTAAATATGGAAATCATGTATCACAGTTAAGTGAGTTTTAAATAATCAAACTTTGTTTTGTCCTGGTTTAAGCTGATGGCCCACTGTAATTTTGCAACACGAAAAGGTAATTTATTATATTTCCAATATAACAGAAGTTCTCTCTTTACACAAACTGTTTAAACTCTAAACAGTTTTAGGGTGTGAATATTGTTTTAATTGCTAAATAATATCTTCTCTTTTGTACCATCCCTATAAATTACAATAGCTATTTCCTAATGACATCATCCTCCAAGAAGTGACATAATTTTTGACGGGAGCGCAAGCATTAGTGTGTATAATAATTTTATGAGTTCTGTGATGTTGTGTGGTGTTAGTTTGTCTCACTTTAATATATATATAAAATTACAGAAATCCGCTTGATATGTTCAAAGTTGACATCCTAATTTAAGTTAATTTTCAGTTCCTAGATTGTCTTGCTATTGTGTAAATAATCAAGTTATGATTGATAAAGCTTAATCAAATATATTTTTTGGAAAATGTACAGTAAAGCACCAATGAGGTTCCTTCTCGTGTTACGTAGCACATTTGAGCTTCAGCAAGAACCAATGAGGTTCATTCTCGTGTTACGCAGCACGTTTGAGCTTCTTCAAGAACCAATGAGGTTCATTCTCGTGTTACGCAGCACGTTTGAGCTTCCTCAAGAACCAATGAGGTTCATTCTCGTGTTACGCAGCACGTTTGAGCTTCAGCAAGAACCAATGAGGTTTATTCTCGTGTTACGCAGTACGTTTGAGCTTCCTCAAGAACCAATGAGGTTCATTCTCGTGTTACGCAGCACGTTTGAGCTTCCTCAAGAACCAATGAGGTTCATTCTCGTGTTACGTAGCACATTTGAGCTTCAGCAAGAACCAATGAGGTTCATTCTCGTGTTACGCAGCACGTTTGAGCTTCCTCAAGAACCAATGAGGTTCATTCTCGTGTTACGTAGCACATTTGAGCTTCAGCAAGAACCAATGAGGTTCATTCTCGTGTTACGCAGCATGTTTGAGCTTCTTCAAGAACCAATGAGGTTCATTCTCGTGTTACGCAGCACGTTTGAGCTTCCTCAAGAACCAATGAGGTTCATTCTCGTGTTACGCAGCACGTTTGAGCTTCCTCAAGAACCAATGAGGTTCATTCTCGTGTTACGCAGCACGTTTGAGCTTCCTCAAGAACCAATGAGGTTCATTCTCGTGTTACGCAGCACGTTTGAGCTTCCTCAAGAAGCAATGAGGTTCATTCTCGTGTTACGCAGCACGTTTGAGCTTCAGCAAGAACCAATGAGGTTTATTCTCGTGTTACGCAGCACATTTGAGCTTCCTCAAGAACCAATGAGGTTCATTCTCGTGTTACGTAGCACATTTGAGCTTCAGCAAGAACCAATGAGGTTCATTCTCGTGTTACGCAGCGCGTTTGAGCTTCAGCAAGAACCAATGAGGTTCATTCTCGTGTTACGCAGCACGTTTGAGCTTCCGCAAGAACCAATGAGGTTCATTCTCGTGTTACGCAGCACGTTTGAGCTTCAGCAAGAACCAATGAGGTTCATTCTCGTGTTACGCAGCACGTTTGAGCTTCAGCAAGAACCAATGAGGTTCATTCTCGTGTTACGCAGCACGTTTGAGCTTCCGCAAGAACCAATGAGGTTCATTCTCGTGTTACGCAGCACGTTTGAGCTTCAGCAAGAACCAATGAGGTTCATTCTCGTGTTACGCAGCACGTTTGAGCTTCCGCAAGAACCAATGAGGTTCATTCTCGTGTTACGCAGCACGTTTGAGCTTCCGCAAGAACCAATGAGGTTCATTCTTGTGTTACGCAGCACGTTTGAACTTCCGCAAGAACCAATGAGGTTCATTCTCGTGTTACGCAGCACGTTTGAGCTTCCGCAAGAACAAATGAGGTTCATTCTCGTGTTACGCAGCACGTTTGAGCTTCCGCAAGAACCAATGAGGTTCATTCTTGTGTTACGCAGCACGTTTGAGCTTCCTCAAGAACAAATGAGGTTCATTCTCGTGTTACGCAGCACGTTTGAGCTTCCGCAAGAACCAATGAGGTTCATTCTCGTGTTACGCAGCACGTTTGAGCTTCCGCAAGAACCAATGAGGTTCATTCTCGTGTTACGCAGCACGTTTGAGCTTCAGCAAGAACCAATGAGGTTCATTCTCGTGTTACGCAGCACGTTTGAGCTTCCTCAAGAACAAATGAGGTTCATTCTCGTGTTACGCAGCACGTTTGAGCTTCAGCAAGAACCAATGAGGTTCATTCTTGTGTTACGCAGCACGTTTGAGCTTCAGCAAGAACCAATGAGGTTCATTCTTGTGTTACGCAGCACGTTTGAGCTTCAGCAAGAACCAATGAGGTTCATTCTCGTGTTACGCAGCACGTTTGAACTTCCTCAAGAACCAATGAGGTTCATTCTCGTGTTACGCAGCACGTTTGAGCTTCCGCAAGAACCAATGAGGTTCATTCTCGTGTTACGCAGCACGTTTGAGCTTCCGCAAGAACCAATGAGGTTCATTCTTGTGTTACGCAGCACGTTTGAACTTCCTCAAGAACCAATGAGGTTTATTCTCGTGTTACGCAGCACGTTTGAGCTTCCTCAAGAACCAATGAGGTTCATTCTCGTGTTACGCAGCACGTTTGAGCTTCAGCAAGAACCATTGAGGTTCATTCTCGTGTTACACAGCACGTTTGAGCTTCAGCAAGAACCAATGAGGTTCATTCTTGTGTTACGCAGCACGTTTGAGCTTCCGCAAGAACCAATGAGGTTCATTCTTGTGTTACGCAGCACGTTTGAGCTTCAGCAAGAACCAATGAGGTTCATTCTTGTGTTACGCAGCACGTTTGAGCTTCCGCAAGAACCATTGAGGTTCATTCTTGTGTTACGCAGCACGTTTGACCTTCCGCAAGAACCATTGAGGTTCATTCTCGTGTTACGCAGCACGTTTGAGCTTCCGCAAGAACCAATGAGGTTCATTCTTGTGTTACGCAGCACGTTTGAGCTTCAGCAAGAACCAATGAGGTTCATTCTTGTGTTACGCAGCACGTTTGAGCTTCAGCAAGAACCAATGAGGTTCATTCTCCTGTTACGCAGCACATTTGAGCTTCCGCAAGAACCAATGAGGTTCATTCTCGTGTTACGCAGCACGTTTGAGCTTCCGCAAGAACCAATGAGGTTCATTCTTGTGTTACGCAGCACGTTTGAGCTTCAGCAAGAACCAATGAGGTTCATTCTTGTGTTACGCAGCACGTTTGAGCTTCCGCAAGAACCATTGAGGTTCATTCTCGTGTTACGCAGCACGTTTGAGCTTCCGCAAGAACCAATGAGGTTCATTCTTGTGTTACGCAGCACATTTGAGCTTCCGCAAGAACCATTGAGGTTCATTCTCGTGTTACGCAGCACGTTTGAGCTTCCGCAAGAACCAATGAGGTTCATTCTCCTGTTACGCAGCACGTTTGAGCTTCCGCAAGAACCAATGAGGTTCATTCTTGTGTTACGCAGCACGTTTGAGCTTCCGCAAGAACCATTGAGGTTCATTCTCGTGTTACGCAGCACGTTTGAGCTTCCGCAAGAACCAATGAGGTTCATTCTTGTGTTACGCAGCACGTTTGAGCTTCAGCAAGAACCAATGAGGTTCATTCTTGTGTTACGCAGCACGTTTGAGCTTCAGCAAGAACCAATGAGGTTCATTCTCCTGTTACGCAGCACATTTGAGCTTCCGCAAGAACCAATGAGGTTCATTCTCGTGTTACGCAGCACGTTTGAGCTTCCGCAAGAACCAATGAGGTTCATTCTCGTGTTACGCAGCACGTTTGAGCTTCCGCAAGAACCAATGAGGTTCATTCTCGTGTTACGCAGCACGTTTGAGCTTCCGCAAGAACCAATGAGGTTCATTCTCGTGTTACGCAGCACGTTTGAGCTTCCGCAAGAACCAATAAGGGTTCATTCTCGTGTTACGCAGCACGTTTGAGCTCCGCAAGAACCAATGAGGTTCATTCTCGTGTTATGCAGCACGTTTGAGCTTCCGCAAGAACCAATGAGGTTCATTCTTGTGTTACGCAGCACGTTTGAGCTTCCGCAAGAACCAATGAGGTTCATTCTTGTGTTACGCAGCACATTTGAGCTTCCGCAAGAACCAATGAGGTTCATTCTCGTGTTACGCAGCACGTTTGAGCTTCCGCAAGAACCAATGAGGTTCATTCTCGTGTTACGCAGCACGTTTGAGCTCCGCAAGAACCAATGAGGTTCATTCTCGTGTTATGCAGCACGTTTGAGCTTCCGCAAGAACCAATGAGGTTCATTCTTGTGTTACGCAGCACGTTTGAGCTTCCGCAAGAACCAATGAGGTTCATTCTTGTGTTACGCAGCACATTTGAGCTTCCGCAAGAACCAATGAGGTTCATTCTCGTGTTACGCAGCACGTTTGAGCTCCGCAAGAACCAATGAGGTTCATTCTCGTGTTACGCAGCACGTTTGAGCTTCAGCAAGAACCAATGAGGTTCATTCTCGTGTTACGCAGCGCGTTTGAGCTTCCGCAAGAACCAATGAGGTTCATTCTAGTGTTACGCAGCACGTTTGAGCTTCCTCAAGAACCAATGAGGTTCATTCTCGTGTTACACAGCACGTTTGAGCTTCCTCAAGAACCAATGAAGCTCAAGCAATTATGGTCGAGTTTCTGTTTATGTTCTCTGATCAATGTTTATATGTGAATAAAAGCCTAAATTCAGTCTGTTCATCATATAAAGTGATCAAGTCTCTTATAAAAATTTGGACTATATGAAATTTTCGAGGCGTCAAAGTGGTAGTTGCGTCAGTGGAGAAATGGACAGAAAGCTCTCAGATTTCATTAAAAATATCTTTATTTCTGTTCCGAAAATTAATGCAAGTCTTTCAGGTTTGGAATGACATGAGGGTGAGTAATTAATGACAGAATATTAATTTTTGGCTGAACTATCCCTTTAACCTTAATTTAGTCAGGTAGCAACTAAGTGAACGTAAGCACAATTCACCCTGGGCACCGTGTCACTGATGTCCCATGCGCCATTAACATGGAAAATTGCTTGCAATGTTGGCATGCTAAACACTTTTCCAAAACAGTGGTTGGTAATGCAGCTGTCCCATCCCATCATTCTTAAAGCAGGGGGTCTGAGCATGCACTCAGCTTTAGCTATTCTAGATGGATCGTAAACATTCAAGCTCAGGGGAGGCTGAGGATACCGAGACTATGTGCTGTTTGAATCTATTTTTGTGTGCTTTAATGTATAACGGCTGCTTTGATGTTGATGCTGTTTTCATGCATTATTACGGACTTGCTGATGCATAATTTTAGAACTGGATAATGAAGTCTTTTATACTCTGCTTATGTTTAGTGCATTCATTCTAGTATGTAAAGTGTTGTACATAAATGTATTTATTTTGATCTTGCTTGCAGTAGTTATTTTGCATGTCAGACTTATAAGATTTAAAAAATGGTCTAAATTACTGTTTTACTATGTCTTTTTATAGAGAGAGCGAGAGAAACATGATAATATCACAGTACAAAAATACCATGGTAGTACCATACTATTTTATAAGTGAAGATCTTCTAAATGGATGTTATTGAACTATCAGAGTGTATTTAGAAATGTGATGTCATTCCATCATTAATAACTTATTAGCACTTCACCGCTGACAAACTGATTCATTAGGGTTAAATTATACATGAACCATATCAGGCAGACGTCATAAAGAAAATGTTGGATATCTCACTATTTTTGAATATAGATTTGCCAATAGCTACATTTCTTTTCTTCATGTTTCTTCAGAACATTAGGAAAATATGGATTGTTTGCTAATGAATATATATGATGTGTATGACTGAATAAATGGATGGTAGTATTGAAATAGTGCTGATGATAAAAGCATCAAAACCACATGTCAGTGGCAGAATGATGTACATTACAGAGATGCAATTGTGCACTATATTTGCCTTTGTCAACAGTGGCGCAAAGAAACGTGTGTACATGCATGTTTGTTTGTTTTTACATGGATCAGCATAATGGCTGACTGTGTATTTGAAACAGTGTAAACTTGGTAATGTTAATATCCTTGGCATATACTGTTTGATAATGAAAATAGCACAGTAGAGCACATATACTGTCGGTATATGTTTCAAAAAATATTTCATGCTGTTCTGTATTTTTCTATTAGTGTTTGTACATCTTAGATTAGGTAATACTAGACATGACACTGTTTTTAAATTTAGCATTTGTCCCCCTCACCTTTCATTACATGTTTCCAATCTGCAGTCCAAGAGGTTATAAAGTAAATATACGCAGGGGCTATTACAGGCAAATCGATAAATCATTCTAATTATGCGGAGGCCTCTCTTGGGGCGACGTGACAGACTCAGACTCACACTGTGTCTAACACAAACACCGACCATGTGATCTCACATGCAAGTGAATCTCACGTCTGTCAAGAACATGCGTGATCGAAAGAGAATTAAGTACATATATTTTACATACAGAAAATAAGTCCTATTTTTTAGGACAATTCTGTTTTTAAATGCATTGTGAAATTCTCAATACCACCTGCAAAAATATTTCATAGTCATACTGTAAAGCAAAAGAGAGAGATTGTTTAAAACATATATTATATTCCTACAATTCAACATGCCTTGAAATGTGTAGTATTAGGCCTACTACTTGTATTTCTTTTGTTTTATTATATTTGTGTGTGTGTGTGTGTGTGTGTGTGTGTGTGTGTGTGTGTGTGTGTGTGTGTGTGTGTGTGTGTGTGTGTGTGTGTGTGTGTGTGTGTGTGTGTGTGTGTGTGTGTGTGTGTGTGTGTGTGTGTGTGTAAGACACATAATTATAAATACACTATATTGCCAAAGGTTTTGGGACGCCTGCCTTTACATGCACATGAACTTTAATGACATCCCATTCTTAATCCGTAGGGTTTAATATGGAGTCGGCCCAGCCTTTGCAGCTCTAACAGCGTCAACTCTTCTGGGAAGGCTTTCCACAAGGTTTAGGAGTGTGTTTATGGGGATTTTTGACCATTCTTCTAGAAGCGCATTTGTGAGGTCAGGCACTGATGTTGGACAAGAAGGCTTGTCTCTCAGTCTCCGCTCTAATTCATCCCAAAGGTGTTCTATCGGGTTGAGGTCAGGACTCTGTGCAGGCCAGTCAAGATCCTCCACACCAAACTCGCTCATCCATGTCTTTATGGAGCGACGCTTTGGGCACTGGTCGGTCATGCTGGGACAGGAGCCGTCCCCAAACTGTTCCCACAAAGTTGGAAGCATGAAATTGTCCAAAATGTCTTGGTATGCTGAAGCATTAAGAGTTCCTTTCACTGGAACTAAGGGGCCAAGCCCAACCCCTGAAAAACAACCCCACCCCATAATCCCCCCTCCACCAAACTTTACACTTGGCACAATGCAGTCAGGCAAGTCCCGTTCTCCTGGCAACCGCCAAACTCAGACTCGTCCATGGGATTGCCAGTCAGAGAAGCGTGTTTGGTCACTCAGAGAACACGTCTCCACTGCTCTAGAGTCCAGTGGCGGCGCGCTTTATCCCACTGCAACCCACGCTTTGCATTGCACTTGGTGATGTAAGGCTTGGATGAGCTGCTCGGCCCATTCCATGAAGCTCTACACACTGTTCTTGAGCTCATCTGAAGGCCACAGAAGTTTGAAGGTCTGTAGATATTGACTCTGCAGAAAGTTAACGACTTCTGCGCACTGTGACCCTCAGCATGCGCTGACCCCGCTCTGTGATTTTACATGGCCTACCACTTCGTGGCTGAGTTGCTGTTGTTCCAAATTGCTTCCACTTGTTTTGATACCACTAACAGTTGACCGTGGAATATTTAGTAGTGAGGAAATTTCACAAATGGACTTATTGCACAGGTGGCAACCGATCACGGTACCACACTTGACAGCATGCAGATTGTGGATTTTGAAGGATGTATGAAGCAGCCGAGGAACTGAAGTTGACATTAGCCATGCTAACATCTTTGGTATACAAATTGGTTGGCTCTATACAGTTTTGAACTTTGTTTTGCATTTGCAGTTTTGAGTTAACAAGGGCAGGAGAAGGAGAAACAGTTCTTTTATGGCTGGAAAATATACGTACTTTATGCCAAAACGCGTGACATAAACCTCCATCCTCAAGGGGGCGATAGAGTTGCCTTCAGATGTCTCTGCGGTTAATCTGAACGTGTTTTTCCAGATAATTAAAATGACAAATTACAAGATGCAGCGTGACATTAGATGCTTTTGTATTATTTGTAGCTCTTTCCTGTAGATTGCTTTTGATCAATGTGACAGGCTGCAGATTTTACGGAAGAGAATTTGTTTAATTTTGCACATGAAGAAATGGTTGTGAAAGGCGAAATCTGTTTGTAAAAGAAAAAAACGCATGCGTGATAATCTGTCAAATCTCATCAGACGTGCTCAACAAAGCACAATCAGTGACTTCAGTGTGCATGCGGTCGGGGGTCGCGACACACTCCCGAAGCAGACCTGATTGCATCTATTGATACGAGTAAGAAAGCCAGAAAGAAAAGCAGGAAAGCAGTAGACAAAAAATGGAATCAAGATTCCAAATGAGAGGGGGGAAGATGGGGAGGTGAGAAGGAAAAATGGAGAGGCAAGGTTTATTTTAGAGCATGTGCGTCTTGAGCAGGTGCTGCTGCGTGCTGAGAGTGTGTGAGGACAGTTTGAGTATCTGATCTGAGTCACACACAGATATGACTCACAAACCACACCAGTCCTTATTAACATAAAGAGAGAAAGAGAGAGAGGAGGGACGTCTGGGTGTCTTTTAACACCTTTTGCAGTACCTGGTGACAATCTCTTATGTAAGCTCTGTATTTCTGGTTTGTTAGTTCAGACTCATTGGGTGGCCCATGCAGTAAAATGGCAAACTCTGAGAATGCTGAAGCTCTTTTAAGAATAAACTGTAGTTCCAAGCCTTACAAAACGTTCCATGGTACAGTAATCATATCAGATCATAATATCAACTTTGGGAATTACAGTAGCATTTTAATATTTCGACTCCACTGAGAATGTTTTATTCTTTTGATACGCTTGAAAAAAGGCTAGTTCATACACATTTTTAGTTTTCAAATTTTTAGGAACGATTTTTAGAAACGGTTTAATATCATCACTAATAATGTTTTTATGTAATATTTTGTATTTTAAAGGGATTTAATGGTACTAAATTATATTTATGCAGTAGTTATAATGCATTTATTAACTTTCTGAGTATGGACCTGAAAATTTAATTTCCAATTTGAAGGCACAATGTGTAATATTATATTCAAATATTGAATATGTTTATTCAAAACAAAGGCGTAGCTTGATGACGCCTCGCGGACGAGCGCTTCCGCTTCTCCCACTCACGTGTGTGTAGGGGAACGCAGCGCTGTTTTATCATATTACACACATTTGAGTGTGTTAAAGTGATGTTATAATGCTACTCTGTGCGTTCACTCTGCGCTACTATGAGACACTTGTTCACACTGCAGTGAGCGAGATCATATTAGGTGGTAAAACATGGTACTCGTGGTAAATGAACAACACCAGATTTAAACAATAATGCTGCGTTCACATAGACGCGTCTACCGCGTTTATTTTGACGCGTGAACATTTTGAATTCATTTGCGCGTCTGCGGTGAATAGGACACACGTAGAAAGCGAAATAGACGCGCGTTCAAGGCGCTCCAGGAGAAATATGTCATAAAACACCTCTCTACCTCTTTTCATTTTCATTAAAAATATATATTAAGCATTAATAGCCACACAAATGTGGTCCAGGCAACTCCTACATTATCTTCACTGCATGTGTATTTAAATATCCTTAAAAAATAAAGTTATGAAACTTCTCTTTGCCCTCAGTCAAAACGATTTGGCAGACAACAAATGATAGATTCATGAGAGCAAAGATCGGCCGTTAGATCCACACAAGACGAACCACTACAGGACATCAGAGCCAGCATCAGGGGTTAATGAGCGCTGAACGCCCGGTGATCGCCTGGATCTCACAACTCCAAAAACACAAGATCATTTTTTTTAAACAGGCGCTCTCTTTATAAATAAACCACAGATTTGAGCTTTAAACAACTACATTCTCACCTGAAAAAGTCTTAAAACTACATTTTGTGACACAATAGTAGTATTTTTAAATTATGCACGGTTTCTCATCACGTCACTTTACCACGTGACAGCAGCGAGCAGGCTCCTGATTGGTTTACGCGGCGCGAATTGACGCCAAAGTTCCAATTTTTCAACTCGGGCATCAGACGCGAATTGGCTTCAAAGGCGTGAATGCACAAAAGCACCACTCGCGTGTAACGCGCATATCGCACAAGATGCTCAATTTGCGTCCAATTTGCGCCATTCGCGCAAACTGGACGCACGAATGAGGTGGATTTGCGTCCTTCGCGACGCGTGTCAATGCGCCTTTCCATTGACTTAACATTGAAATCACTCGCGCCAGACGCTCTATTCACGTTTGGTGTGAACGCAGCATTAACCGGCCCATGTCCTGGTTAAAATCGCTTATATGAAATATATATCCACCAAAACACATTTTATTCTAAAACTGTGAGAAAATCATAAATCTAAACAGGCTGTGCTCCAAATTTGATGGTTGATATCTCAAAAGAAGAGCTTTCAGTAACAATTAGTTTGTGTGTAGTATCAACGTTTTCCAATGTGCTTATTTTTGACC
The DNA here is from genome assembly GCF_949357685.1 of Gobio gobio. Lineage (NCBI taxonomy): Eukaryota > Metazoa > Chordata > Actinopteri > Cypriniformes > Gobionidae > Gobio > Gobio gobio. The sequence continues at coordinate 5,382,105 of NC_137110.1, read as the reverse complement.
GCGAACCGTAAAAGTGTGACTATTTCTTAACCTTTTCGAATCGTGTGTGTGTGTTCACACAGCAAGTGCCAAAACCTTTATCATGTTTTGTACCATTCTGATGAAGTAAGAGCGTTAAATAGCCTACCATGGCATGGTACCATGTAAAAAAAAAAAAAGATAATACCATAGTGTTCTTTTCTACTTTTTTTCTAGGGAACAAAACTATTTTCATGTAATATACCATTGTACATCATGCCCTTACAAAAAAGACCATGGTATCAAATGCACAGATGTTTTTTGGAAATTTACCGTAGTACAACAATGGTAATTTCTGAACCATCCTGAGGTTATAAAAGTGTTTTTAATATTTTCATATGCTGTGGTCCATCATCTATTATCATCATGATACATATTTTCAAAGGGAAAACTCGATTTGAATGATTCATGGCAATTCCATGATACTTTTTGTTGGTGAAACTAGAATTAATCTGATTTGTGAATTGATATATTCAGTTTATCTCCGTTATACAAAAAAAAAAAAAAGTAGAATTGGCATATGAGTGAAGGAGAGAGAAGCAAAAAAAAAGTAATGTGGCTATATGAGAGACAGCACAACATGCTTGTCATACCAAAGCTGCTGACAAAGCACGGTAAAAATACTGTGGTGAATATATAGGTCAAGGGTACATTAGGTCAGGTTATCTGTTAATAGAACAAAGACAGAAATACAAAGTGACTTCAACCCATTCTAATATTAATGCTACATGGTAACCCATTATTAATAGAGTCCATGCATCATGTTTTGCCACAAAAAAAAAACTGCATTCATAACTTATGATGAGGCCGTGTCCAAAAACATAGTAGGCCTAATACCATGGTGCCTTTTTTGCATTGGAAAACTTCTTCGTTTAGTATGAAATATTACAAAAATCAACCATGTTTTTGCTGGTTAGCATAGGCAGAGACAATTAGCGATACAGCTGTGTGCTAACTCTGTGCTAAAATGCAGGGTTGGCTTGTTTACGAGGACCAAATAGAGCGTGAGGACACTAATTGTCTCATCCAAGCTGGTTTCTAATGATACCCAAGCTGTCAAACCACTACTGCTGTGTGCGCTAAAGCTAGTTGCGCTGACATGTCAATGAAAAGACTGACTGTGCAGGGCTAGCGTCATAGCACAGTGTTGATTAGCCCATTACTCACGGTCTGTTAATGAGACGACTGCGTTGAAGAAGAAATGATTCCATATGCAGTTCAATCTTTGCACTGATGCCCAAGTGAGATTAGACATGCGTTCAGGTTATAGAGTTGAATGTCGTGCTCGTTGCATTTATTATAAAGCACATTTATTGTAATGTTTTTTTCGATGCTAATAGCTTTATCATGAGTTGTTTATGTCTAGGACAACAGAGTCTTAATAGAGTTATGTAAACACAGAGCTACAAATGAGATGTGAGAGCTGCGGTGGAAGCCGAGATTTTCATTAACCCTTGTGCTGTGTTGAAAACCCAATAGTGTTCCCTGTGGCTTTATATCTCACAATTATGACTTTATATCTCACAATTATGACTTTATAACTCACAATTATGACTTTATAACTCACAATTTTGACTTTATAACTCCAAATTCTGACTTTATATCTCACAATTTTAACTTTATATCTCACAATTCTGACTTTATATCTCACAATTTTGACTTTATATCTCACAATTCTGACTTTATATCTCTCAATTCTGACTTTATATCTCACAATTATGACTTTATAACTCACAATTTTGACTTTATAACTCCAAATTCTGACTTTATATCTCACAATTTTGACTTTATCTCACAATTTTTACTTTATATCTCACAATTTTGACTTTATATCTGACAATTTTGACTTTATATCTCACAATTTTGACTTTATAACTCACAATTATTTTGACTTTATATCTGACAATTTTGACTTTATATCTCACAATTTTGACTTTATAACTTACAATTTTGACTTTATATCTCACAATTTTGACTTTATATCTCACAATTCTGACTTTATATCTCACAATTTTGACTTTATAACTTACAATTTTGACTTTATATCTCACAATTCTGACTTTATATCTCACAATTCTGACTTTATAACTCCAAATTTTGACTTTATATCTCACAATTCTGACTTTACAATTTTGACTATAATTCACAATTCTGACTTTATATCTTGCAAATGCGAGTTGTTTATATCATTCAGTTAAAACATTGTTTAAAAATACACCCTGTCCTAATTTAAAGAAAACAAGTTGACAAAAAGATTGAATCCAATATTTGGTGATAAAATAACATAATGAGTGATTTATACGTTTTTTTTGTAGGCCGGTCATTTGACTGGGAACACCACAAGTGTGACTTTGTGCAATTGTGCAAACTTTGTGCAAAAACATCATCCTGGTTAAACATTACTTGTATTATTTCATATTTTATGTAAAATTTACAAAATTACCCACAAATAACGCTATTTTCACTCAAAAACTGAGGTATGTAAGCTCAGATAAATAAAGCCTACGATCGATCAACTCCAAAAAGAAATATAAAACCGGTCCTAATTTAAAGAAAACGAGGAGGAATTTAATATTTAGTGATGATGTAGCACAATGAGAGATTTTCAAGCAATTTTTTATAGGCCGGTCATTTTTGACAGGGAACACCACAAGGTATGACAATGTGAAAAATTTTTTTTTCAAAAAGTATCAAAAATATTTTGGGAAGTTGTTAGACTGGGTTAAGTCAGTAAATTTTAGCCCAATGCAATAACATTAACTAGCATTTTTGGGCATGGGAAAATCCTCTCCGGGTCAAAATGACCCGAAAACAACATGAGGTTAAATAACAAATACATTTCAGAAATTTCAGGATGATTGCGGATCATTTGGTCTTGGAAGAACCTGATAAGATTGAGATTTACATATTTTGAATTTGATTTGATGTGATGTCGAAATCTCTTCTAAACCGCAGACAGACAAAAGTTCTTCATGTAATTCTATTGATGAGATTAACAGTTGCAATATTACTGAGATACTATTGTTATTCTCTTCCCGAGAAAAGCCATTTACGTCTCCGAATGAGTTAAATGCGAATTGTCTGAAGTTGTGAATGTCACAACATTACGAGATGCAACATTGGCCAGTCAGTGAAGCTTTTAATAAGCATTAATGTGAGTGTGTTGAGCTGCATTGTGAGCCAGTAAGTGCATCCAGCTGGTGGTGTTAGCGGTGATATAAGTGACGGTTTCTTTCCTCGATACACTCCTCCGTATGTGAGTCACCAAAAGCCAGAGGAAGCAGGAAGAGACGAGAACAACACCCAAAATGACAGTCGTTTTATTTTTGTCCCCAAAGACTCAGGGATCTTGTGTGGGAGCTAAAAACAAGCAAAGACATTCATGAGGCGGAAATATATTTATCGCATTTCTGATAATCCTTGAGCAATGAGGTGTAGAATCACTTTGAGTTTTCTAGGCCAGCTTTCACATTAAGGAAGTGCTAAATGGGTCCACCTTGGACTTATAAGGTTTTCTCTGCATTCTGAGCGGTTTTGAGTTATTGAGCGTCAAAGTTTTTGGATTCCATATAGCAAAAATGGGAATGGGAATATGGGAAGCAAGTCTCTTTAATACATGACAGAGACCCTAAACGTATTCTAAATGTACAATATCAAAATTTGTAAATGGTGATTTTTGGAACAGGTCAAATGCAGATCGATCCGTCTAATTAAAAAAAATCACTTTCCTCTTGCAATTATAAGGTTATATCTTGCAAAACATTACTGAAGCAACAATTGTAAGAAAGAAACACAAACAGTTTACTTACACTCTAAAAAATTCTGGGTTGTTTAAACCCAAATTTTGGTTAAATATGGACAAACCCAACTGTTGGGTTACAATTTTAATTTAAAAATCCTTAATTTAAAATTTGGTCCATATTTGACCCATTTGGGGTTTAAACAACCCAGAATTTTTTAAGAGTGTAAGTAAACGGTTTGTGTTTCTTGAAAATTGTTGCTTCAGTTAATGTTTTGCAAGATATAACCTTATAATTGCAAGAGGAAAGTGATTTTTTTTTAGAATTTGACAGTTCTATCTGCATTTGACCTGTTCCAAAAATGTTTTGAGTGTATCATTGGTTTTAAAACATAAAATTTGTATTGTTATATCATTTGTTTTAAAACATAAAATTAGTGTTGTTATAACACATTATAACATTGTTATAATGTGTCGACATTAATGAGAAAGTAAGTTAAATTTAATGCTATTTAATTCTTGAGATTTATTTAATATTTTAGGACGAATAATTATTTTCTTGTTCAAGTTAAGCATTAAGGCAGTGCTAAATATTGTGTCCAGTGCAGATGTTAATGTTAGGTAGGATTATGGTGGGAAATGAACCGCATTATTGCAGGTATGGCACCGTTAGTTTAAGTTTTTTTAGGTTCAGACAGAAAGCAGCTTCTGTAATACATCTGACCTGGACGTTATTCCACAGAAAGTGGGACAGGCTTTCTCTGATCAGTATGGATTGAAAAGTTTGCAGACAAACTTTGATGTTGGCTTGAGAAAGCCTATACAGAAAGTTTGAAGTAGTTTTAACAGTTTTAAGATTGAAGGTTTTAAGTTTTGGATGGATGGATGGATGGATGGATGGATGGATGGATGGATGGATGGATGGATGGATGGATGGATGGATGGATGGATGGATGGATGGATGGATGGATGGATGGATGGATGGATGGATGGATGGATGGATGGATGGATGGATGGATAGATAGATAGATAGATAGATAGATAGATAGATAGATAGATAGATAGATAGATAGATAGATAGATAGATAGATAGATAGATAGATAGATAGATAGATAGATATCGAAGTGCTGATTGGCTCACAAATAGAACCAAGTTGGACTTTGTAGATAGAACCTTTTTTTCTAAATAAAAAGTCCCAAAATGCATCCATCCATCTTTTTCACACTGAGGACAATTGAGGGACTCAAACACAACTATTACAAAAGGATGAAACATTGACTGATGCTCCAGAAGGAAACACAACGCATTAAGAGCCGGGAGTGAAAACTTTGAACAGGATGAAAATGTCCACATTGTTCTTATTTTGTTTAAATATTTTTTTTTTTAAATGATTTAGTACTGCCCTTCAGAAGCAACAGAAGATACTTACATGTTTCCCGGAAGACAAATTATTACAATTTATCTTGATCTTCAAATTCAAAAAGTTTTCACCCCCGGCTCTTAATGCATCGTGTTTCCTTCTGGAGCATCAGTCAATGTTTCATCCTTTTGTAATAGTTGTGTTTGAGTCCCTCAATCGTCCTCGGTGTGACAAGATGGATCTCCAAATCATACAGTCACTGCTGGAAAGGATTCAATTATGCAAAAGATGCTGAAAAACTGAAGGATTTGCAGGACCTGGAGGATTTTTCTGAAGAACGTTGGGCAGTTTAACTGCTCAGGACAAACAAGAGACTCAACCATCACAAAACACCAAAAACAGCCGTGGATCATCCAGAGAACGACACACAGTATTAAGAATCAAGGGTTTATACACTTTTGAACGGGGTCATTTGTATAAATTCAGCTATTTTATTGTCTTGTAGACTATGTTAACATATTTTATGTAAAATATATAATTCAGGCCATTACTAAATAAAAAAAAACATGCATTTTGTATGATCCCTCTTTTGTTAAAATCACATTTTCTCAGATTCTGCAAGAGGTGTGGAAACTTTTAAGCAAGACTTGGAAGTGTTTCTCCTCCCATTTAAACAATTGAGAAGCTTGTTTATTTTACTATCCTAACTATATGATTATATGTGTGTTATTATTTAAAATGAGCTCTCCGTGACCTTATCAGAACAGATCTGCGGTCCATTTTTTTGGGTCGGAGCACAGCAGTTATGAGCCACTATTATTCCTGCAGTAATCTAGTTGTTTAATGGTTAACCTTATGAAAATGTCCCGCAGATGAATACTCCTAATCACCATTTTATCAGCCAAGCAGTATAAATGAAACAGAGGATGTGCAAATCCAAGGCTCATCCTAAGTTTTCCCTCAGCACGACTCCTGCTTAAAATAGCTTGGCTTGCGGTTTGAGAACAGGCCTGTGTATCAATCAACAGAAGCGCGCACATGCACAATTCAACACCCGGTCTGCAAAAATAGATCATCACACCGAGTGCTGGCACGTTGTACAAAAATATTCCATGGCAGTGGAGAAGAGCATGCATTTGAAGCCGTTTCATCAGGATCTATAGATGTCTTTGAGCAGTTTTAGTGTTTGGGGTGCTTCTAAAACAAGAGACACACTCATGTGGGATGTCATGAGTGATTTTTGCATGGTTGCACGGTTGGACAGAAGTGTTTTTAGTTGGTCATAACCTGGCCACCTGTTATTCCACTGGGGAAATTCCACTAGCATGTTTGGGGTCATGGTGATCACCATGTGTATGTCACACCTCCCACCTCAGACTTCCTCTTCCCATTCATATAAAAGACCCTGGCGACCGGCAGCAGTGCCCAAACGGATTATAAACCTTGAGATTTGAACTTCGACAGCTTGCCAAGTCAGTCAAACAACCATGAGTACGGCTGCCGTTCAGCAAAACCAGCCTTTCAGCAGAGCCGTCAGAAAGATCAAGGTGGCTTCGACGGTGAACAGCCTGGCCAAAAGCTGGCAAAGCTGGGCGAATAAAAACACCGACAAGCAGGACACGATCCCAAGCGGCTGGATGCCCGACACCATCATTGAGGACGAGAAAGAAAAGCAGAAGAAGAAGAGTGAGATGAAACTCTTGGTCACACCTCGTGTGGTATCGGTGAATAGCGAAGACGGTGGGGACGACCAGATCAAGACCGTAACCGTGACTAAAGGCATCACGCCAAATTGTAACGAATACGAAAAAGACCTAGTGAACAGCCTCAAGGAGAAGATCAACACCAATCAGCTGACCTCAGAGGACACCAAAAACTTCCTTGGCAATGAATCTCCCACCAGGAGACGTTACTGTGGCTGGAAAGCTGGAACTAAGGCGTCCGGACGGAAAGAGGAAAAGACAATGGGATCCCGAAGTAGCAGTTTAGACACAGAGGACAGTGGTCTTGGGGAGGAAGCGTCTCTGAGCGACAACAGTGATCAGAATGAGAACGAACCCAAGAAACACTACAACAGACACAAGGTACGGTTATCTGTTTGGTTTATGGCATATGTTGACTGATTTGTTATTGGCAAGCAAAGTCTATTTTCACTAACTCCGCCCACAAGTGGTTAGATATTTTAGTTTTAGCACAAATAACATATTACTTGATACTTGATATTGTTATACTTAGAGCATCTACCTGTAACAATCGCATGACAAAGAGAATGAACTACAATAATCTTTAATCAAGAATACATTGAAAACGCAACCACATACAAACAATAACCGACATAGGACTAAACTGAACCAAGAGTATATAAGGGAGAATCAGGAAATAAATAAGATATGGCTGATGATAATTAATTGCAGAAACAAAACCAAGGAAACCGAAACAGAACAAAATGTAAAAATAAGGGTCGATAACCGTAACACTACCGTATTTTCAAGAAAATAAGTCACAGCTAAAGTTGCACTGGTTCAAAATTGCATTTTTTAGAGAAAAATCTGTCACATTTTATTATTACATTCGAAAATAATGTAAAATACCGTACAAACATTTTAAATGCTTTAAGCATGTATTTTAGTTGCCCTTACATTATATTTGATTCCATATTGAGATTCATATAAAAAAATGAAGTTCGTTCACAATTAGGTCAATAGCATGCATTTAGGAATCATTTTATAACAGTCCCAATGAAGTTCCTTGAAACGTGCAGCATTATTTAATGTGTTGACGTAATTTCCACTGAAACAGGAAGACAGGGTGGGACATATCAAGCAGCTCCTCCCCTTTTTTTCGGTTCGCGTCCCACTAACGTGAAACCAGACTTAATTCGCCCCAATGGAAAGCATATTTACACTGTCTGGATCGTTCCCTATCCCCTATATAGTGCACTATGTGCCATTCACCATGTAGAAAATAGTAAATGTGTGAATAAATGAGCTATTTTAGCCGCAGCTTCAGCATCTATTTATAATGTAGGGGGCGGGGCTTCAGATTCTAGAACGCATTTGATTGAACAGAAAATCAGTCATCAAAATCACTGATCCATATTAGTGGAAGTGAGAGACTGTGCTTATATCTTCTAAATACGAATTTTGTCATTGTTTTGGGGAGCACACTAGCTTATAGATAACAGTCAGTAAGGCTAACATATTCATACTTAAAGCAAAAAAAAAATTCAATTTTGATTTCATGGCGACTTTAAGTATAAGTGTGTACTGAACCAAACTAAAGTACTAGTTGTAATATTCTTTTGGACAGCCACAAGACACCAAAACATTACTTTGGTTATCACTTAAAAGTTTGATTTCACTAAAATTAAAACAATCATTTAAATGCGGTTGACGCAATTTTCCATTTTGTCAAATAAGATTTTCTTGGTTAAAAAGATATGAATCACTGAAAAAGTGTTAACATTATTTGAAACTACAGATTTATCCTGTAAATAATATTCACAGTCTATATATACTGTCATTGCAGCACAATGTTCCATCATAAACTCAAAAGCTGCAATGGAATATATGTAAATAAAAACAGTGATGGATCTTTTACATCTGACCTTCAAAACACAGCATGCTTACCCCCAACTTGATGAGTGAGATCCATCACAGCTGTGTCACCGTGGTATTTGATTCACCATCTTGCGTTTCACAAGACGCATTTGCACCGGTTCAAATGGCGCCCTTGTGAAATAAGTGGCCCTTGAAGATATCATGGCAAATATGTAGCAGTAATGCTCAGGCATGTCACACTGCAGTGTTATGTGACTGTCTGGTGACAAGCCAGGTGTCTACACCTCAAACAAGACCTGAATAATAGATTATTGTCAACAGATGAGTTTTAAAGGCAACAAGAAATCAGTATGTACTAGGGGTGGGTGATCTTCCCAAAATTTCACATCACGATCTTATAACAAACAATCACAATCCACGATCTGAATCACAATCTTCCCAATTTTGAGATGTACTATGGAGAAGATCCAGACTGGAACACACAGACTTCTCTATTTCCACAATTTAGAACAATCTTGCATTAAAGGCACAATATGTAAGATTTTTAGATTAAAATATCCAAAAAAACAGAACAATGTTATTTATTGTGTTGACTTGTGTACTTGCATTCTCGCAAATGTTTCCAAGAATATTTAAATCCAGAGAAATAACCAATTTTAACCAGGATACGGACCGTGTGTCTCATTAGCAATCGCTCCAGTGCCTCGTTCAGCTCCACCTGCTTCATACTACAGTAACGCTAATAAATCTTTAAAAGATGAGCTCATTGATGAATATGATTTCTGCCCGAGTCCGGTCGGATTCTTTTCCACCGGCTGTAGAGGTGAAGACAACAACTCCCTTGATTCCACAAGGCTTCATCAAGCTACGCCTTTGTTTTGAATAAGTGACCTCTAGTGGTGAAAATTACACATTGTGCCTTTAAACAGTAAACTTTAATACACTGCATAGTCTTCTCTGTATGAATTAAATATACATTGATTCTTAATAAAACTACTAAAGTTATTCAGTCAAGAGCAGTGAGTGATTTTGTCTTTTTTAACATTAATGACACAGACAGCATTAGGCTTTAAGACCGAATGCATGGATCTAATACAATGACACACATCTGATTTCTTTCCCAACTGTTTATTTGCTTAATAACTGACTGTCTTTATGTAAATACTCGCCTGAAACCCCAAGTGTTCGTCTGTGTTCTGCTCCATTTGGCATATTTATATAATGAAAAAAGTTTGGGATTCTGCTTTGAATTAATAACTTAAAATAATCTCTGCGTTTGCGTTCCCCGAGAAACTTTTGTGTACCCCCATTGAGAAACTTTGCACATTTTTAAAAGTTTAAAAGTAAAAACTTTCTCGGGGGAACGCAAAACATTTGTGAGAGAACGCAAAGGCATTGACATAATTTTCCCGCTCATCTCATGAATTGTTTTCTCCATAAAAATCTGTTTATTAAAGATTAGAAGCTTTTATTATTTATCATTTAATTTTCAGTGTTGACTTTTATTATCCAAACTCGTCCATTTTTTTTATTTTGCAGCACCTCTTTTTTTTGTATATAACATAAAATTGATGTGGTTCTCAATAACATTGCCATTTCTGCTGTTTTCAGATTAAAATATCCACGATGAATGACCTGAAGAGCAGATGGCAGCAGTTCGCTCAAGAACACATCGCGGGTCAGAAGCTCAACCCTTTCAGTGAGGAGTTTGACTTTGAGCACGCCATGGCTATTCGACTCCAAAAGGGCGACGCAGGATATGGCCGGCCCAAAGAGGGATCCAAAACAGCCCAGCGTGCCGATCGAGCCCAGAAACACATCCATCGTGAGATGGACGAGATGTGCTTTATCATTCGCGACATGGGCCAACGCGATGAAGAGGGGCGTATCTGCATCTCCTTCGGCCGCCTGTTTGACCGCTACGTTAAAATCTCTGATAAAGTCGTGGGGATTTTGTTGCGCTGTCGCAAACACAAGATGGTGGACTTTGAGGGCGAGATGCTCTGGAAGGGCCAGGATGATGACATCATAATCACGTTACTGGTTTAATGTTCTGGAAAGCTGCTATGCTAAAATAGATCTAACCATAGCAGTGTCAGGGGTGTAACTTATTTTTTTCAGTAGCTAAGTTTTCAAAATAATGTAGATTTTCCACTAAAAACAAGTAATGGTTCCACTTAAACAAAAGGTTACATTGCTGCTTTTTATGTATTGCAAAAGCTGCGCAAATCCCCCCCAAAAAAGGTTTTAATGCTATTTATTTTTGCCAGAAACATTTTTAAAGGATAGCTTGAGTTGAGTGTATTGAACTACATTAAGGGCACTTTCACACCTGAAAGTCCACACCAAGGTCCGAACTGTTCATGTTCATGTTTTGATACATTTTATACATTCGGTTAGTTTTGGTTTGGTTTCACATTGCAATTATGTGAGCGCACTAAAGAACTTTACATGACACACTTGCGTCCTGTCGTCTTCATCTATGTGGGCGGCATCTGGACATTGATTGGTTTGTAAACAAACGGCGTCTGACGTCAGCGTCTTTGACAAGATGAATGAACGGACGCATATCGTTGTCACTAGTGAACAGTGCACATTGCTTGACTATTTCTTTTCGAATTCTTTCATTTAAAAGTGGACATTTCAAGCTTTCTATACACATATTTCTCATGTCTGTGAGGCTGAGTTTGGGTTTATTTATGAGACGTGTTCAAGAGCAATGCAATTGATCGCTAACGGCGCCTCCATGTCACGATTACTGTCTGCTATAGACTATTTGCTTCTTATTTATTAAATCCAGGCAATTGGCTGATGAAACATTGATTAAAATTAAGATACAATTTATACAAAACTAAATTCACTTTAAAGAAAGGCTTTCTACAAAACTTAATGAAGTGGTTAAAATCATTTCTGACCTTCTGTCTTCTGACATACTGCACATCTTTGCACTTTTCATAATCAATATAGCCGAGATGAAATTTAAAAATAACATTATAATATTTAAACATAAGCAGGAACTTCCTGTAAATGGTCTGAAAGTCCGAACCATACAGAAAATGCTTTCACGCTAAATAAACGAACAGAACCTTTGTTCAGTTTGATCCGGAGCGAGACTACCTCTTATCGTCGGACCAAATTTGGTCTGGACCGTGGTCCGGGGGAGGTTTCACACCTCTAATTTTGACTCGGATCAAACTGAAAAGTCCGAAAATCCGGACCAAACAAGGTAGGTGTGAAAGGGCCCTTAGAAGCTATCTGATTTCAAATTAGCCTCTATTACACTATTTATAATTTTATTTGGCAGGATGAAATAGTAGAACCTTGAGAGCGTGTCTGATGAACTCTCTGAGAGGAACATGTGCTCTTCTGGTTTAGTTTTAGTGGTGAGGAGCATGAGCGTCATTTTTGAGATGGTGAAAGGGCGACTCCTCGCTCACAGTTTACACGAGGGAGCGGATGCTTCTCATGTCTGTCTCCTCACGCATCAAACATCAGGCGTCCTCTGAATGCTGAATCATGCCTTGATATCATGTTTTGGAAATAATCTCATGTTTCAGACTTTTACTTCAAAGACAAATCATGCTGGCCCTGTGAGAGCAGAGTTAGGGTTTCTTTTATGTTTTTGCACAATTATTGATTCCTCGGAATAATTTGTTCGTTTGCGTCTATTTTCAAGCATTAGCTGTTGTTTTGTTTGTCACTTATTTTAATAACCTCTTTCAAAATGAAAGCATGATTGTCTTCTTACAGAAGGATTTGTTATAAATATTTGAATGTGTAGTATAAAAAATTATTTATTTGATGTTGAAATTATTCTTCTGTCAATTAAGGATGAAATAAAACCACAAAAATACAACATTGCCTTATAAGAGGATGTCTCACTTTTTTCATTATTTGTAGGTTGTATAGGCTTAATAGATTAATATATTAATAGATTGTAAATACATTATATGTTAATATATTAATATGCTATATTAATAAATAAATATTATATTAATAAATAAGATTTTTATTTGATATATATTTAAATAAAAAATCTTATTTATTAATATGTTACATTAATAAATAGGATATATAATGTAAATTATATATATATACACATTATATATCCTATTTATTAAACTAATATATTAATAAATAATATATAATATAATATATAATAACAATAATAATCATTGTTATAATAATAATTGTATACAATACAATAATAATGATTATTATTTTTATTATAAAATTGCAAAAACATATTTTAGGTTTAGGGTTGAGTTGAGATGTGCGTGCGTGTGTGTGTGCGTGTGCATGTGTGTGTTTCAGGTAAACCCTACATTATGGGGACCCCCTTATATTATGTCCCCACAATGATGGCAATTTCCAAAATATTTGTCTGGACATTTTTGAGGAAAACGGCTTATAAATCATATAAGTAATGTTTTTTGAAAATGTAAAAATGCATAGTTTTCTGTGATGGGTATAGGTTTAGGGTTAGGGGATAGAATATACAGTTTGTACGGTTTAACAATCTATATTTTGATGGAAAGTCCCCATAAAACATGAAAACCCATGTGTGTGTGTGTGTGTGGGATGTGTTTAAACGGACCTGAATCCTTTGTAATTACATCAAACAGGGACAAGATTATTCATCTGTCCCTTTGTTAGTGACAAACAGTGGCTGTACACACACACACACACACACACACACACACACACACACACACACACACACACACACACACACACACACACACACACACACACACACACACACACACACACACACACACACACACACACACACACACACACAGAGAGAGAGAGATAGAATGAAACTCAGCTGTATCCCCTAAATACCAACATCCAGCTCAATTCTCAAATCAAGAGTGCTTGATCTCATTTCCCTTGATCTAACTCTTAAAAAGCCATTTCTTCTCCTGATAAAGACTTGAGTGAAACAGACAGACTGAGTAACTATAACACTCCGGCAGTCAGAAATATCTGATTCTCTCTGACGTGCTCAATAAGCTCCTCTTATATGTCAGTTGTCAAAGGTTATCAGATGTGTGAGCTTCAGTCATCAGCCGCACACATGTTTTGTAAATCAGAGTGAGCTATTTATTCTTTATAACCATTTGCAACAGAACAATACACTAAATTGTGCATTAATGAACAGTGACATTATTTTACGAATTCAAATTCATTATTTTACATATAATAAATAATAAGGAATTAAACAAGTATCTCCACAAAGAAAAAAATATCACAGCATCCAATTTAGGAGTATGTCGATTATTTTGCCATATCAACTTCAAGTAGGCTATATTTGATATGGGGAATCGTTAATTAGTAACAAAAATGTGAGGTGAAAAATGCGATGACGAAAGGCCATGACTATTTACCAGATTGAAATCAAATTAATTACAAAAAGAAAGAGAAAGACAGAAAATTAGAATGACATTCTTGCATGCTCGTTCCTCCGCCGTACAATTGGACTGTGTTAAGACCTCTGGTTTACAAGTTAAGGCTTTACAAAAACTATTCCTATGAAATGGAGATAATTCATTTTTTATACTCTATAAATCACATTATTTTAAACATCTGGAGTGTATTTGCAGTTTAAAAGCTATTATGTAAATATATCCAATCCATTTGACAGTATCAGCAAGACCGTCATGCTGATACACACTGTGTTGCTTAGCCAAGGTATTACAGCCTAAAAAACTAAATTTCAATATTGACATCCTTTGATGATTTATTTGTTGTTTTGCCCACTAAATCCAAGGTGTCTATTTACAATAAACAGACCAATAAAATGGAACATGTAGTTTTTTTAGACATTGACTTCTATGACCAATGAACGTATGCTATATTAAATGGATGTATATCGATATATATGGTATGTTTTATATTAAAAGGTACACTGTGTAACTTTTTTGTTGTTCAAAAATGACCAAATTTGAACAATGAGTCATCATGAATGTGTCTTCCAGACAAGTCCTGAAAAAGTGAAGCCAAAGCGTCTCAATCGCCCCCAGGTGGCCGGATGCAGTATAGCTCATAAACCACGCCCTCTCCATGCAATCGCCAAACTAAACAATCACATTACACCTCACTCCAAAGATGTTTCTGTCATTTTAGGTAGTTTTTATCACGTTGATGTAAGTTCAAGTGTTCGTTTGTTTTAAAAAAATAAGTTTTAGTTAGTTATTTCATGTTATAAAAACGGGGGTGTGACGTCATGATTGACAGCTGAGATTGACGGCTTCTCTGAGGGAAATGGTCACGGAGGCACCAACGGACATTTTTCGGGATCTTTGGCTGGAGATTTGATCTTTAACTTTAATATCTACATTTCCAAAACTGATTATTTACACAGACATAACAGTTCTGCAGTAAACGAGAGTGTGGGCGGGGCCTTGATAACGGCTAGATGTCTCGTCCGCGCTGCTGGCCAAAGGAAGTCGACGTCCGCACCTGGCGGCCATCTTGTCACAGTCACCTCGCTCACTCATAACATTGTGTTTTAATGGTGCATGTACTTTTTAAATAACCATAACTTGCTCAATTTTCTACCGATTTGCAAACAGTTTGGTTTGTTATAAACGTCAGAGATGTAGTTATGACACTGTATACTAATTATTCATAATTTGTTCAAGCATCCAGAATTTTAGCCACGTTAATAATGTTGGTAAGAATCCAAACCATTTGTAAATCCGTCAAGATTTCAGCGAGATAAGCGTATTTGTGTTCAGGTCACTCACCTTTCATCGGGTAAGTTACCACAGAGCCGCCAGAAAAGATTGACTGTGACAAGATGGCCGCCGGTGATGACGTTAGAGACTACGCCGTAAGACATCTAACCTGTATGTATATCCAAAACTGGCTTGGCTTTTCGGAGATGGCGAGAACTGAGGGGTTTGAAATGTTGTAAAAGCGACGCTGAGATGGCGTTTTTATTACTCAACAGGTGAGTATGGTATTTTAATGCCATATGTGAGGGTGACCATATTTTGCTTACCGAAAACCAGGACACTCGGCCCGGCAATGAGACACTCAAATGATACTCTAAGTTTACTCAACGATTCCTTTTTAATTTTAATACATTTAAAGTATGCCCCCTCTGTATGGATAGAAAATTGTTATATTAGGGCCAGGACAGGACTTGAAAACAGGACATGTCCTGGGAAAACAGGACGTTTGGTCACCCTACCATATATAGCTCGAGTCTCTAGCAGAGTTCATAAAGAATTATATATTGTGAAAGGTAATTTCATTATGGTTTTTGTAGTGCTGTGCTGGAAGTACCATGTCTATATTAATGGGTAAAGCTATAGTAACATCTTCAGCTAGTCAGATTTTCCATCTAAAATGGTTATATATCTCTTAAATCTAGAACATTATATGAACAGTAGGATTAACATATTCATCCGCGCAGAGCCGAAGCACAACCAAAACAATGTTCTTCCACAAAATGCATGCATGCCGCCCAAAAGTAACATAGTGTACCTTTTAATATACAGTGCTAATCACTACATTGCTCATTCATTTCTTTTAGCCCATCAACACATCTGAAATGCACATATTTTTGGCACTAAATTCTTGAGGATCTGAGACATTCAGTGCTTCGTCTAAAACTGAGTATCTACTACATTGCTACATGGATACAGAAGTTTCTAATGCAATGCAGAGACTATCTGGCTTTACTCCCTGTAACAAATAAAGTGAGCAAAAATTGATTTAGTTATTGCTTTTTAAAGACAATGAACATTTAATTCTTCAAAAAGAATGTGGCAGTGCTTTTATATGGCCTTAACAACATGATTATGTTGAGGGTGTTTGAGGTATGTTTTTTCAGCGTTAATTGAAATAATCACTCCCGAGATTCAATCTTTTTAAAAAATCCTTTTGTCAAGGGGTGATAAATCGCGTTTTCTCTTCTCAAAAAGCATATTTTTTTATGCTGGACATAAAAAATCGACTGTTTTCTTCCATTTAGTTGTCTGTGCTAGCATCTAGGCCTATCATTTCAGGACATATGAAAAGAAGCTATCAGTATTATTTATTAATAAAGATGGCACACAGTATATCTGTGCAGTGTAACAGTATTTGTTTGATCATTCGCTGCTACATGTTTGCTCGACTGCCAGCGAAAACACTCTATAATCCAATTCCATGCAAAATCTCATTAGATCGTGGCAAACTAAGATGCCTTTCATGCGTATGCTACTATCTAATGCTACAACCTTATCATTGCTACTAAAGATTCTGCATCCTGAAGTCACAAATAATATAACGAAGAAAATTAACTTTGGCTTATGCCAAATCAGTGGTTGCTTGTAAGACATTTAAGAGTCTAAAGTGCAAAAATGAAAGTATATTTTTATAATTGGTGATAGACTGATAAATATCTATTGATGCCCTGCGTCCGATCAGCCGATTTACAGAAGTGGTCATTCCACATAGTGTCAGTTTTACTTTGTTGATATATAGCATACATGTTCTTTTTCACATATTAGTAATTTTGTGTATTGTCATTATGTATCTGCTTTCTATCTCTCTGCTCTCTAGATATCAGCCATAAAAACCTCTTGGCCACTACCGGAGTTATAACTGTAAGTATATAATTTTGATTCCATAAGCACTCTAGAATCCTATTTTACTCAAGTGTCTCACACCTATAAAAATTTACAGTGACATGTCACTGTTACCTCAATTGTGGAAAATTAGCATCTCTCTTTTTAATTTTGTGTCTGCCTAGATTATTGATTTCATAAAGCATCTAGTCACTGAATATAGACACAAATAAAGCCACTTGCTGGCAACATTGGCACTGTTGAGTAATGAGAAAGACGAAAAAGAAGAGGTACGGACAGAAAAAGGTCCGTGTGCGAACCAAATCATGAAGCACAAACATTGACTCTTTTCAAACTACACACTAAGACGTGTATCTATTCCTGTATTGTTAATTACGCAAGATAGTGAATGCAAACCCGCACTTTTTTTTTTTTACCGATACATTCTTCTTTCTATTGGATGTCATATTGCACAAACCCATCCGTTTATAGAAATCAATCCGTTGCAGCGCCCACAAACATTGGCCTGTTTTCTGGAAATCAATTCTAATTCGAGGACATTTCCTCTGAAAGACATACGGACCATCACAAGCTAATGTGTTGAAAGCTAAAGTAAAGCCCAGACGCTTGGTCTGCGTTCTTTGTCTGTCCTGAAGTCTTTTTCTCGGAGGCTGGAAAAGAGCATTTCCTCTGTGGTCGATTCTGGAATATTCCAGAAGGTCTATTTGTTCGGGAGAAAATTCTAGAACATTCCAGAGGGTTCCAGTGCCGCAGTCATGCATAACCAGCACTCGTGGGACGGGGGCCGTGAGGGCCCTTCCAGAGAAAAATAAATCTAGTTGAGGTGTTAGTCTTAGGAGCGTTCACAGCACGGCCCCACGGTGCTCTCCAGAGAGAGCTGTGACGAGTGTCGAATCAGCGGCGCCATTGTGGGATCCACCATAGAAGAGGTGGGGAAAAGCTTGTACCAGCCAATCACCATGTTTGTCAAATCCAGCTCCTCCAATAGGATGCGTGCCACGCCCATGAAGCATTTGCGATCCATCCGGCCGTAGTTTCCCCAAACAATGACCTGTTCATGAGAGATGGAAGTATTAGTTATCATATGGAACAATCAACCGTACAGTACTTATATAAGTTTCATAATTCTAGATTTTTAATTGATCATACTTCATAATGATGTTTTGTTTGTTCCATTTAATCTGGGTAAATATCACAATTTGAACTGTATTTAATCCTCAACTCATTAATTAATAATTCTCCATTTTGATAATTTCATGTTCCATTAATCTAGGTGAATAATATCACTATTTAAAATGTATTTAATCCTCATAATTCATAAATTCATAATTCTCCATTTTGAATTATTCATGATTCATAATAATTTCTTGTTCCATTAATAAGGGTGAATAATATCACTATTTGAAATGTATTTAATCCTCATAATTCATAAATTCATAATTCTCCATTTTCAATTAATCATGATTCATAATTAATTTCTTGTTCCATTAATCTGGGTGAATAATATCACTATTTGAAATGTATTTAATCCTCAATTCATAAATTCATAATTATCCATTTTCAATGAATCATGATTCATAATAATTTCTTGTTCCATTAATAAGGGTGAATAATATCACTATTTGAAATGTATTTAATCCTCATAATTCATAAATTCATAATTCTCCATTTTGAATTATTCATGATTCATAATAATTTATTGTTAGTTCCATTAATCTGGGTGAATAATCTCCCAATTTGAAAAGGATTTAATCCTCATAATTAATAAATTCATAATTCTCAATTTTGAATTAATCATGATTCATGATGTGTTTTGTTTTGTTACATTAATCTGGGTGAATCTCACCATTTGAAAAATAAGGATTATATACAAATGCATACGTCTGTTTTGAATTTATCATGATTCATAATGATAATGATGACTATCACTATTTGAAATGTATTTAATCCTCAATTCATTAATTCATAATGATTTTTTCATATTTTAATTCATAAACATTAATCCGGCGTGAATCTCACAATTGGAAATGTATATAATCTTTGTAGTTCATAAATCTGAAATGTGTATATAATCCTCATCATTCATAATTCTCAATTTAAAATGTAATCATAATGAAATTCGTTAGTTCCATATATCACTATTTGAAATGTATTTAATCCTCATAATTCATAAATTCATAATTCTCCATTTTGAATTATGCATGATTCATAATAATTTCTTGTTAGTTCCATTCAACTGAGTAAATCTCACAATTTGAAATGTATAATATCCTTATAATTCATAAATTCATAATTCTCAATTTTGAATTAATCAGGATTCATAAAGGTTTTTTTTTAGTTTGTTCCATTAATCTGAGTACATCTCACAATTTGAAAAATGAGGATTATATACAAATTCATACGTGATTCATAATGAAAATGGTGACTAATACTATCACTATTTGAAATGTATTTAATCCTCAATTCATTAATTCATGAGTTTTTGTTTGTTCCATTAATCTGGGCGATAATATATAATCTTTGTAATTCATAAATCTGAAATGTGTATATAATCCTCATAATTCATAATTATCCATTTTGAATGAATCATGATTCATGATTTTGTTGTTTATTTCATTAGTCTGACTGAATCTCACAATTTGAAATGTACATTATCTTTGTCATTCCTAAATTCATCATATTTTGTTAGTTTCATTAATCTTATGTCCAGATCACCCCAAAATTAAAAGTAATTATACTTAGCATATTTTAGGAGCATTAAGATTTTTATGAAAATGTTAATAACTAAATCTAATGTGAATTCTCATCACATTCTCATTACTGTATTTTATACCACATTACCTAAGAATTACTGTAATACAATGTTTTTACATTTAAATCAGCCTTTACCACTTAAATAGTACATCATGTTTATTACAGTGATGAGAAATTGCTTTATTTTCATGAAAATAATGCCACATTGCAAACGTTTCTTAAAATAGGCTACATTTTCTTTAAGCAAAACACGATTTCTTTGTTATTTCTTGTGATTTTTGTGATGTAATGTAATATAATGCGGACATGTTTTTGATTCATCCATCTTCAGTAGCACAAAACCGAATAATTGAATTCCCAAATATGATAATGAATGTGTGAACATTTTTGAAGAATAATCTCAAAAAAAGGAAGCAAGTGGCCTCCATCAATCTGAATGTTCCCTTAGATTAATGACATAATAATGGAGGACGCTGCACATCAGTGAATAAACACATGCAAAGATGTTTTTCCCTCCCTGAACATCCCGCGGTCTGTTCTAACCTTTAGTGTTTGCTGTGGCAGGCTTTCATAATTGTTGTCCTTAGATAAATGTATAATTAGGAGAGATATGAAATGTTTTCCCCTGTTCCTTCTCCACTGCTAAGAATAAAGCATTCACTTCATAGCTTTTTCTTTGCCAGTTCACAAGAGATGGAGAGAATGTATAAGAAATGATCGTTCATCACATCACCAACAGAGAAATTATACCAAATTGGAAAAGACGTGGGTAAACTTTGCTGTTAATTAAAGCCTATAATCACGGTTTTCTTTGACATTTAAAAAAAAACAATCAGACAGATGCATTTAAAGTGCTTGACAGCCCAATGTTCAATGCATTAAGAAAATCAAGTATTCTAGGGTTAGTTTGCTGGTTTAATGCTGCAGTTCTTTAAGGTACTGTAAGTAGCAATTCTTAGGGCCCTATTTGAATGATCTGAGCTCATGGGGGCACTTGGGGCGTGTCTTAATCCACTTTTTCTAGTTTAATGATGAAAAAACTGCCTGCATGCCAGGTGCATGATCCAAAAGGGTTGTCCCTAGTCTCTTAATGAGTCATGGGTGTGTTTTTGGCATAACGTGCAATAAACCAATCAGAGTCTCATCTCCCATTCCTTTAAAAGCCATAGCGCTTGCACCATGACTAGGGATGGGTGTCGAGAACCGGTTCCATGTTAGAACCGGTTCCAAATTCCCCAGAACCGGCAATTCGATAAGAAATGCGCATTTCGATTCTGCTTATCGGTTACTGTGTGCGCATTTTATTGTGATTTTTAACTGCTGCACACACATGTGCGCTGTTTCCTGTGCTGCAGACACACACACACACACACATGCGCGCAGAACGGCTTCTCATAGTGAATGAATAGTGCGTGATAATGAACCGAGTTCTCTTCCTCGTCTTTTTGCAAAGCAAGTGAATGGACAAATACACACAACAATGTCAAAAAACACAGTCGGTTATGTGGTTGACGGGAGATTTTCTTGATGCCGTCTCTATGATAACGTTAAGCAAACAACAAAAGATGCGAAAATTCACTTACTGTTCTAGACAGAATAACTTTTAACTAAATTTGTAATGTATAGCCTATATTTTATCAATAAAGTGCTGTGTTATTTTACTTTAGATTAGATTCTGTACCTATGTTTATTCCTGTGTTCAATTGTATTTATTTGTTGCGATTTGCTAATTTGTTTATTTGTTCTTTTTTAATTACTGAGTGTTTACTTGTCTTTTAATAATGCTTGACATTTATATTGGGCTTTTTTTTTTCTTTTTCTTTTTTGCTATGGTATTTTTAAACCATAGGCAAAAGTTGCTAGCCTGTTGATTTTTGTTCATGGTATTCAGCTACAATTAAATGTTTTGCAATATTGGCCAAAATATAAAAGATAATAATAAATGTGTTTTTTACTCTTTTGGAATCAAAATTAGGAATCTATAAGAATCGGAATCGATAAGCAGAATTGGAATCGGTAAAATTCAAACGATACCCAACCCTAACCATGACGGATTCACTCTTTATATGGACGAATTTGCAAGTGGAAAGACTGAACGCTTCTCCAGAGAGGAATCCTTTTATTTTTAATGTTTGAAAATGTGTGTGTGCTGCTGCGCGTCCCTGTGTGTGTAATAAGCTGAGTGTATGTGCGCTGTGCATATTACTAACCAGTGTTGTGAGTAACGCATTACAAAAGTAATGCATTACAGTAACATATTACTTTTTGCTCTAACGCAGTAGTGTAAGGCATTACTAATCAATTTTCAGTAATATTTTACTCGGTACATGAAGATGGCAGAAGAAGACTGTACATTCGCGAGATGGATTACTTCGAGTTTGTCAGAGATAAGGACAAGAAGAACGTAATAGTCCAATGCAACCTTTGTCTAAAACTACAGACAAACTATCGACTTCGCGAAATAGCACTAGCAATTAAAAAAAACATCTCTTGCACTTTGTGCATGACGGTTTTGTGTTGAGAACCTCTCGAATTTAAAGAGAATAAAATAATGACAACAATATAAAGAACAGATGTGCATCTTGTCATGGCATTCGAGTTTAGTTCTGTTGTGTCTAATATGAATAGACCCAAGCTATTCCCAGATATTGCCAGATAATCACTTTACCTCTACCATACTTTTAACAGACTTGGATCGTTTGGGATTCATCCTTTCTTGCATTGTCTTGAGCCTTCACTTTGCCAATTATATGCTATATTGTTAGTAGGATAGCCCACAGTCATTATTATATCACCTTCTACTGGATTTAAAATGCTCTAGTAACCTACATTTTGTCATTTTTAAAATGTTAAGTTCTACTTCTGTAGTTATTTTGGTGAAAGTAACTCAAAAGTAATACAGTAATAATGTAACACATTACAATTCTGAGACAGTAATATTGTAAGGTAACAAATTACTTTTAAATAACCGTAACAAGTAATCTATAATGTATTACAGTTTGGAAGTAACTTGCACAACACTGTTACTAACGCCCTTTAAATAACACCATAAATACAGCGCTATTGACTTTAGAGCAGGTTTGTGTTGGTCAATGGCGCAGTCGTTTTCAGTTCCTCAAACTAGCAACGTGCCAACAATGCACCTGAACACACCTGGTTTTCAGACCATCGCCCATGGGTGAACAGATGGGCACGAGTGCATTTGCTCTTTAAACAACGTGGCACTGGATGTGAAAATGATAACTGTGTTGGGCTGAAACTAGCAAAAACCCCTTACGTCGCGTCTGGTGTATGATAGGGCCCTTAGAGTTTGAGATTTGAACATCCTTTAAATGTTAGCACTTTTGTAAAAACCCCTATGTGGTCAGTTTTGCACAAGCAACCCTAATTCATCCTTCAGAAAAGGTAGAAATCTAGTTTACCTGTGCAACCTTTCCCTGCGGGCTCTCTGAAAAAACCAGGACTTGATTGTAAAGGGGATCTAGCGATTTCCGAACAGACTTTGTCTTCTTTTTGGCAATGCAGATGCCATTTTCCAGAAGGTACACTTTAATGTAGGCCGCTGAAAAGGAGGAAGGAAACAAAAAATATAAGAGTTCAGACTGTATCCTTGAAAATGACAATCAATTTGAATAGCCAGAAGAGCCACCAATTTAGACTCTCTTCAATTTCCCTTCATTTTTCAAAGCACACACTCGCCTCTGGATAATGAAAGCCCACATAAGGAGAGAACAATCACAGATTGGATCTAAGAGAAGCTTGTGTATTTGTGAACCAATCTATAAACATTTTCAGTGAGTTCTGTCCTCTGGCTAAATGAATCTAATCGTTCTATCAGGCTCATCCCTCAGTACGTCAGGTTCTATCTGATGAAGAATCACCTGGAGGGCCCTTAGATCCCGGCTTCATGATGAGTCCTCGAGCCTGAATGATCTCCACCTCCAGCTGCCCGTTCCTCTCCATCAGACCGATCTCAACATCTCCTGCAAAACATCAAGACGCACATTAAAGA
The DNA here is from genome assembly GCF_949357685.1 of Gobio gobio. Taxonomy (NCBI): domain Eukaryota; kingdom Metazoa; phylum Chordata; class Actinopteri; order Cypriniformes; family Gobionidae; genus Gobio; species Gobio gobio. The sequence continues at coordinate 5,358,073 of NC_137110.1, read as the reverse complement.
GTGTGACGTGGGTGAATACAAGTGACTATTACTTCCTTTTTCAATAGCATTGTGTTGATCTTAGCCATTTTTTAAAATATATTTTACTTACAAATTACAAAAAAATGGTAATTTTTGTATTTTTTTTTTAAAGCTATTTCATTGATTATAAACGTATAGTTCCAGTCCTGAATGCTGACTGGTCGATACAGCAGTTTGGCTTATTGGCTGCTATAGAGTAACATAGATGCAAACGCACACCCACCCAAAGAACAAGTGTTGTTTTTATTTACACTACTTGGTAATCATAATTATTTGATTTCTATCGTTTTATTTCACATTTGAGAATGAATAAGCACTGGTTAGCATTCAATCTTGAAATTACATTCTGCACCGGTGAAATAACTTTTCAATTACCTAATTTCAGATTTTGCTTCTTTACTTATATAAAGGTTTTGTCCGAGGTTTATTGAATTTTTTTTTTACAATAGAATTTTTTTTAGAAGCATCAAGTTGGAAAAACATGTTTATTTTGATACATACTGATTTCCAATTATTTAATGGAATATTTTGTTAAACAGCCTTTTAACAAGCAGCTCTGACAATTACCAGCTACTTGAGCTTTTAAAAAGATGTACTAGCCACTCAGCATTTTCACTGGCCACAATTTTGACATCGATACCATGGGGAAAAACTGCCATGTGAATATTTTTTATATTATCTCATAATTTGTCAGCAGGAATATTAGGCTGCTGTCACTTTAAGACCTGACGCACGGATCCATTACACTGTTACACATGCGTTTTCTTTCTCAACTGTTTACATTCACTTACAACAGAACTGACTGTGTTTACGTGAATACTCGACCCATTCTCACTCCCACGGCGTCAAAAATGTGAAGCATGGCCAAGTGCCTTTCGTGTCACAATGAAGACGCTAAAGGCACCCCTAGGCGTCACTATATCGACGCGCACTGGGTACTCCATAGATTTCAGTTGTTTGCCCAATGCGTCAGATCAAGACACGTTTAATTCTTTGCATTTGTAAAAGCAGACATGATTTTATGTTACTTTGTAGGCTACTTTTATATTTTGGATCAACTAACCCCACTCCTACCCACTCCTCAACAATATAAAACACGTAACAGGCAAATAAAAGTACAGTCACAGCCACAGGTATTTATTGTAAAAACTGACCAAAACAGTATAAAAGTATTAACTCATGTTGCATTCCAGTCTTCTGAAGTCATACGATATCTTTATGTAAAGAACAGAGTTGATCTTAATGTTTTAATCGCTGAAATGATGAGCCCGCCACTCATGAACGCAACGCTCTCATTCAAATAATGCACCGACTATTTAACATGACATGATCGGTCACAAGACACACGAGAGCCAATGACATTTTACAATCAAAGCTGACGTAATGACGCAATTGGTCACGAGACATACAAGAGCCAATGCAATTTCTCTATGAAATCTGACGTAACATTTCTTTGGGCGCAATTTTTGTGCATGGTCTTCGGCAAACGGAGACGCTGATCGCTTTTGGGGATTTTCTTCACACCAATCAATCGTCTGGCCTCGGAACACTTGGAATATTTGTACTTTTTGAATAAATTGTGCATAAGGTCGTATCTGCCTGTTATATCCTGTGTTTTATATCATATAACACACAAATGGGTAGGTTTTGGGATGGGATGGGGTTGGGTTACATGTTCAAATGTGTCTAACATCTCATTAGGGGTGTCGAAATTAATCGTTTCTTCGATGTATTGCGATGCAGGCGAGGACAATTCGGTATCGGTTCAGTAATAGACCATAACCGATTCTAATGTACTGATTCTTTTCTGCCGTCATTTGTCACGTACGTGTGTTGTCGCGGTGGCATACAATGGCAGAGGGAGGCGAGACGTGAGTGAGAGTAATTAAAATGCTCCAACAACTTTAAAAGACGACATCTGGGCACATTTCGACTTTTATGAACAACCTGGTAAGCATGACCTGGAGAACACACGAGTAAATCATTGTGTGTAAATCAAAGCTATCTGATTTATCAAAACGATTTCATTTACATTTGGTCACATAAATGTATCTCCGCAAAACATATATAAATCCAATATTCAATTCCCGCACTATATGCAGATCTATTGGAGTTCACGTCACCGAAAACAACAGATATGAGTTGAAATTATTGATCATCATTTGATATCAAAGACCGCAATAGGAGAGCGCGCGGCAAAAGCACTGGTCAGATCATTGAGTTTCTTTACTTTTAATGAATATGATTATATGTTGAGCACCTGCAATTTTAATTTCGGTAGTTTGTGTGTTTGATTGATGAAGAGATACAGCTGCTCGTCTGCAGCAATGTGCTTCAGTAGCGCTGTCATATCTGGTCAATAGCCCATAACACGCTCACACGTTCATTTTTTTTAGCATTGTTGCGAGGAGTCAAATTTACGTATGTGGTTTCAACAACCAGATGCATTTAGACTTTAGTTTTGACTGTATTGAGCGCAGACCACCTCCTGAAGTGGCTTTTTAGTATTTTCTATTTGTTCCTAACGCTCCTGTTGTCTTCTGTGCCCAGACATGAGTTTTGTTTGATACATTCAAGAAGCGTGTTTTCTTTGAGCAGGTAAAATTAAAGGTTCAGTTCATATAACTGACTGACAAAATTGTATGAGGATGCAGTGCATTGTGATATCGAATTGAACCGAATCGATGGCATGATAATCGTAATTGAACCGAACCGTGAGACCAGTGTAGGTTCACATCCCTATACATGTCATAATGGCAAAATCATGACCCGCATTTTGACATTATTTTGTGTGTATTTGACTGTTTAAACGCAATAATCAGCGATAAAGAACTCCATTTAGCACTGAGAGGCGGCTTTATGTGCGCGCGCTTTGAGTGTGAACTCAAAATCTGGGGGATTGAGTAAAATAATGCGTAATATACAGCAAAATTCAAGCCCTGTAACTAGCATTGTAAGCAGTAATAACTATTCATCCGGAGCAAATGAAACGAGTGAGTGAGGGGAGGCGGGTTTGTGTGTAACACACTGTCGGAGAGATGAGAGAGCGAGTGTCTATTCTGTGGAAAAGGAGTATTGGAAGCGTTTCAGATATTTCTGTATCAATTATGATTTGAAAAAATCTATGTTTTTTACAACACTATATTGCACTTATTATTTCAGATGTTTTTTTAAAAGACTACAATTGAAAAATGTATATATTGTATATAAAATTCAACAAGCCATAGTGTCTAGAAGGAGTGACTGTGTTACACACCACTGCTGAAATACACACACATTTGGCAGGTGTTAATGTCAAGTAATATATGTCTGTGTGTGTATTAGGATAATACATCAGTTTTATTATCATCTTAACAAAAGAACACATTTTAGCCTATTCACCTGTAGTACATTAAGATGTGAGGTAGCATCAGTTGTCTGATGTATAAGTGCACTCACCCAATGAAGTTGTAGCTAGCGTCTGTCTCCCCACAAACTGAGCCGGTCCCATGCCATCCAGAAAGTCACTAAACTGAGCATCTGATGCCAAACACATTCCACTGTAGTTCAGACTAAAGGAAGAAAACAGGGCAGTGTTACTGTGAGCGTTTGCATTCGCTGTGTTTTGTCAGCCACATATTTTGCTGGACAGAATATATTTACACCGATCATAACATTATGACCACCTTCCTAATACTGTGTTGGTCCCCCTTTTGCTGCTAAAACAGCCCTGACTCATCGAGGCATGGCCTCCACTAGACCCCTGAAGGTGTGCTGTGGTATCTGGCACCAAGATGTTAGCAGCAGATCATTTAAGTCCTGTAAGTTGCGAGGTGGATTGGTCCTGTTTGTTCAGCACATCCCACAGATGCTCAATTGGATTGAGATCTGGGGAATTAGGAGGCCAAGTCAACACCTTGCTCAAATCCTTACGCTTGCCCTTTTTTCCTGCTTCTAACACATCAACTTTGAGGACAAAATGTTCACTTGCGGCCTAATATATCCCACCCACCTAACAGGTGAAGAGATAATCAGTGTAATTCACTTCAACTGTCATAATGTTATGCCTGATCAGTGTGTGTGTATTTAATATATAGTTCAGTGCAGACGTTTTTCAGTGCTTTGAGTACATATATTTCACTTTATTGACAGCCTAAATTAAGCATGTAGAACTACTTTCTGTCATTTGGTTAATTAACACGAGTTCATTTCCAGTCAATTTGTTCATTTTATATTCCGCTTGCACTCTCTTTTTAAAGTCAAAAATATCTGGCTTTCAGAATTTAACAAATTGTTCCATTTTACAGATTGATGCTGTCCGCCATCTGTGTTGCTTGTGATGGCTTTGAAGATGCTAATGAAATTTTCACATTAGATGAACATGTATGTCGGACATTAAGAGTTTTGATTTTATTCTGTGATGGCTGGACCGATAATGGCATGGCTCTGTGATTGGACGGGATCGGTGTATGGAAGGCACTTCTCTTTTATGTAATGAAGATGGACAGCCTTTAAGCCTGATGGTGAAGCTCTGTTTTGATAGTGCAGAGTGCTCCACTGGAGCAAAGCCAACACAGACACACATAATCACACTGCTTTCCTGCTCCTATTTGAGATGTATGCGGCCAAAGATTCATTATTAACAGTATATGTGTTTCTCGGAGATGAGCCCGATGCTCCATGTCATATTCACCCCTGTGACCCCTTGAAATAGGAGGCCTGGCCTTTATCTAATAGCACAAGAGTGACTGGCCACTTTTTCATCAGCGTTGGTTTCCGGAAATGTTTTTCTGATTACTTTTACCCCCCCAATATTCTTCAATAAATAATTCTAGGCCTTAAAAAAACCAACAAGCTCCAATACTAATCACAATATCATTAACTGAATAACATTTAAAGCAAAAATACAAAGGTATAGCACAACTCTAGTGTTTACTTGATGTATTTTATGACTGAATGAACTAGTCTTAAATATACAATTTAAAGTATGTATGTACTGTATATATATACAGTACAAGTTCGTTCTGGTTCTCGAATCTGATTGGCTGAGAGCCACCATTTGTATTGAGTGTCATAATTTTACAAATACTACTGTTAATGTGTCATGGAATGTTTTTTAGGTGAGAATGTAGTTATTTAGACCTCAGATATGCGACTTAGATATGCGACTTACATAGCACATATTTGACAATTTGTTTAGACGTTTTCAGAGATTGAGCTCATGTACCCGCGAGCACAGCTTCATCTCGGCCAGTCCGTCGGGAATTTGCCACTGGCTCTTATGTGCATAGTTTAAACACAAGATATTATTCATTTTGGGTATATCAAGTGGGCAATCTTTGGTCTTATTAATCTGTTAGACCTACTTTTTCCAGTGCAAATCCATTTGGATATGGGACAAAGTTTCATAACTTTATATTTAACTGACATTCCTGTACTAGCGTTGCTTTTGTACTTTTGACTGAACTGTTTGCTTGTTTATTTCCGATTGTACAAACTACTTATACTTTTATAATGGTTAATACTGTTTATTTAAATATTATTTTTCAATTTATAATTTTTTATATAAATAACATGCCGTGTTTGTATTGAGAAAGGGTCCGTTAGTGATTGTGATTTTTGACTTCAGTGAAAGTTACATTATTACACCATTAGATGGCAGTTTAATAAGTCAATAACAAAGACTTTTATATTGAAAGGGCGAAACAAGGTTGTAGGGCTGAAACGATTCCTAGAGTTACTCGAATTCAAAAAATCATCGAGGCAAATCATTTAATCAAAATCACTTACACAAGACATTTTTTATGTAAGGACTCTTGAGTATGTGCGGATTGCGGTTCTATCCGCGGGTCTATGGGCTTACGTTTCTGGCACATTTCTGCGCGTGCAAGATCATATTTTGAGCGTGCAAAAGGGCATTTCGCACGCGCGTGAACTGAGTTTTACTTAGAAATGTAAAATAATAAAGTATTAAGAGCGAACGAAAATCAATTTTGCATTTAAAATACATTTATTTGGATGTGCGCAGACGTTCTCTTTCTATGTGCAACGTGCACACGTCATTTTTTTTTTTTTTTTACTAACATTTACTAAAATTAATATCAAATCGTATTGTTACATTGTACTATGTTTACCTTTTTTAAAGTAATTTGAAATTGATTTTTATTTATTTATTTATTTATATAGTTGTATTTCTAAAGTGACATTATAGAATTAGTATTTAAAAAAATAATATTAATTATTCATAATTAAATATATGAATACATGATATATATTTGAAGTATACTGTCAAAAAATTTACCTGATTGTCTCATTTATGAAATGATTCTCAACCTCTCATTTTCTTTTTTTCCTCTTAGGTTAAAATGGACTTAATTTCAGTTATCTGTTCTACACAAGTAAAGAAGCTCATATTTGCTTATCGTAGCTTTTTCATATTTTTTCAGCGAACAGAAGGCAGCCACTTGTGCTTGGATCAGATTAATTAGGTCCAATTTTTTGTAACAAGATCCATTTTAGATACAAAAACAGATGGTGGTGGAAAAAGTGTTTCCTACTGCAAGAAAAAAGGGCACTTGGGCCAAAGAGGAGAAAGGGGGGCTTATTTGAGCCAAACATAACCACCCTGCTCTGTTGACATGAGGTATTTTTACATTCTGTGTGAAGATGTAATACCACATAGAAGTTGAAATGGGGCAAATTTGATGTGGCTATTGTTGTTATTTTATGTGACTTCTCACTAAAACTGAGCCATTTGTAAGTTGATTGAAAACACTTTTCTTTTTATATAAACTGTCTGACACAACAACATTGGCTCAACCAATGGTGCGAGTTTGGGGCGGGACTATCTGTTTTGACCAACCAATGGCAGATGGGATGAGTGTTCAGGAAACCTAAATAGTCATTATTTTTTAGTTGACACACCTTTCATCTGTATTTATATTAATTAAAAACATATGTAAATGTAAAAAGCTATCCTGATCCAATATCACATTCTCCTTCAAGTCTCCTTTCTCCATTCCTCTGTGTTTGTTCTCAATAATCCTCCACACTAATGTGGACGGATTCATAATTAATTTTCTTTCTGCGGTTTGACCTCGATTCTCTCCGGCGCCCCTCCACCCATTCCCAGCTCTGTCTCTTTCGCTTGCCATCTCCGCACAGGTCTATTTTTAAAATGCTTTTGGGAGGGTCCAGACGATCCTGATGCCTAATACTCAGACGGGGCATCCCAAGAGACGCCAATTTCATCTGCTCTTCGTTCTCTTGCTCATTTTTCACTCTATCCTGTCTCTTTGTCCCACGTCAATATCTAGTTCATCATTCAGTCTCTCGTCTGGTGTTTCTATCCACTTGTCTCTCTGTTCTTCAAGGAATAGTCATCATTTACTCCCCCTGATGGAGATCCAGAACCTTTTGGAACACACACTGAGAATTTTTGAAGAATCTTTAGATTATCTTCATATAACCACACCAGCATAGAAGAATCATAAAAGTATTCCAAACACTTATTTTCACTATAATTATATTTAATATCAATGTCTTTATTTTGGTCTAATTTTCCAATTCAAATATGAACAAATAATTTTACTTGAAGCAACACTTTTTAACTAAAAAAAATTCAGACAAAATACACTTAAAGGTGCACTATGTAACATTTTTCAGTAAAATGTCCAAAAACCACTAGGCCAGTGTTATATATTTTGTTCAGTTGAGTACTTACAATATCCCAAATGTTTCCAACTATTTGTAAATCGTGAGAAAATTGCTATTTTAACCAAGGAACCGGGACGTGTGAGGGCGTGGCCTGTTAATGATGACATATCTGCGTAACCCTCGGTTTCCGGTTTTATTTAGACACTTTACTCTCACTGCAGTGTGAACAAGTGTCATAGCAGCCGCCAAGCGAACGCACAGAGTAACGTCATAACATCATCAACACACTCAGATGTGTCTAATATGATAAACAGAGCTGTGTTACCTCATACTCATGACCGGAAAAGCGAAAATGGCGCCGGCGACTGTGTCATAATAAAAGTCCCGCTGCTCGTGAGGCGTGTGTTGCGTTCGTCTTATTAACAATCGCTCCTGCGGCCTTGCTCAGCTCCACAACACTCGCTCCTGCTCTGCTTCATACTACATTAACGTTAATAATCACATCCATCAACATGATTTCTGCCCGAGTCCTATCCCGATTCTTTCCCACCGCTGTGAGGTGAAGACCACATGTCCCAAGATTCTGCGCTCAAACGTGCCTTCATCAAACTACACCTTTGTTTTGAATAGGCGACCTCTAGTTGATGGAAAAATGACATAGTGCAGCTTTAAACAAGACTTTATATTTTATGCAATGTTGCTTGTTTTAAATATTGATTGATATACACTATGATTAAAAAATGTTGGGGTCAGTAAGATTTTATTTATTTATTTTAAAAAAATTACTTTTAAAGAAATGTATAAAATTACTTTTATTCTGTAAGGATGTATTAAATTGATCAAAAGTGACAGTACAATTAGTTATAATCTTCATATAACCACACTACCATAGAATAATCATAACAGTATTACAAACACTTCTTTTCACTATAATATTAAATTAAAAATAAGTCTTTTTTTGTCTAATTTTCCCATTATAATATGAACAAATAATTGTACTTGTAACTAAACTGCAATTGCAGACAAAATACACTTAAACAAGACTTAATATTTTATGCAATGATGCTTGTTTTAAATATTGATTGATATACACTGATTTTAAACATTAAACATTTAAATTTTTACGTTAACTTTGAAGAAATGTACACTGTAAAAAATGTCAGGTCTCCAATTTAAAATTTTCTAGTGACTGGTCCCATCTAAATTGGCCAAACTTAATTTCTGTGAATTGATACAATTTCATTCACAGAAATTCAATTTGGCCAACTAAAAAATTTAGATGTGACCAGTTACTAGAAAATTTTAAATTGGAGACCTGACATTTTTTACAGTGTATACAGTTACTTTTATTCCGTAATTACATATTAAATTGATCAAAAGTGATGTATTATGTTTGAACTCTATTTATCAAAGAACTTAGATTTAAATTGTAAAATTTCACAATATATTACCGTTTTTACTGTATTTTTGATCTAATAAATGCAGCCTTGACACGTCTTTTAAAAACATTAAATCCAAACTTTGAACACTTTCTGAACAATAAGACAAAAAGGCCTAATTAAAAAAACTCATTAAGAAGCCATATGATAACAGATCAAAAGTGTTAAAGTGCATCATAGCCTCCAGAACAACTAAGCTAAAGAAGCACCATTTATTATACCATTTTTGTCATATTTTATTGCTGATTGAAAATGTGTTATTAAAACAATCAAGTTTTAACACTCAAGTAGACAGGAGCTGTACTTTTATGTGAAATGGCAGAAAGATGGCAGCCAAGTGTGCTGACAATACTTTTTTTTGTGGTGTTTCTTTTCTTTTTAGAAACAAAACAAATTGACATAAATTTGTGGAACAGGCTGCCTGAAGATTCTTCAAAATGTCATCTTGAGTTTGGGACGACATGAGGGTGAGTAAATAATGACAGAATGTTCATTTTTGGACAAACTATTCCTTTCACCCTCTCCTCTCCTCTCTCTCTCTCTCATCATTCTATCTTGCAAAACAGAGAGTCATTATTACTCACTGGGCCCTGTGTGCACTGGCGTCAGCAGCAGCCATCAGTAAACACACATACATTACTACAAACGCCCCAGAGAGTGACAAATACACCTATCACCGCTCCACATATTACACGCCGCATTCTTGATGTCACTCGAATAAACATTTGTCTGTGTTATGTGTTAATCATGGCGTCTCAGCGCACCGCTTTCAATTGCTTTATATATCACTGTCTCCATGCTGTTCTTCTGGCGTTCACTGCATGCAAACTTTTTAAACAGATGCTCCATTCGTGCATGCAGGAGTATGCACAAGAGTTAGTGTCTTCTGGAAGAAGGTGAAAGGTATGTAGGGAATGTGTACGCATCTAAAATAGTGCGCTTATCTTTAAATGTGGTGATTAGTTATAGTTACTGCTCTCAGTTTAGCTCGTTCTGTTTACCTGCTTTTTGAGAATTTATCAAATGTAGAGCTCGACATCACAGTTAATTATACAGTGGCCCCAAAAAGAATTTGGACACTTAAAGGTGCAGTAAGCGATTTCTGAGAAACACTTGATATTTAAAAATCAACCCTTCATTGCTCCGCCCCCAAAAATTAACATACAGTACAGAAGAGTACAAACACTCTAAAAAAAAAAGGTTCTATATGGCACCAAAAATGGTTCTTGGCTCGTAATCATAGGGGAACCTTTTTTAGTGCCATAAAGCACCAATTTTGGTGCTTCAGTGGTTCTTCAGAGGTTCTTCAGAGGTGCTATATAGCACCTTAGTCAAAGAACCGGTGAAGAACCACTGAAGCACCAAAATTGGTGCTATATAGCACTAAAAAAGGTTCCCCTATGATTACGAACCAAGAACCATTAGAACCGTTTTTTTTAGAGTGTACAAGCAAAAAGTAGTTGGCTGTTAGTCGCCAGCAGCTCCAGTTGACACTCAAAGCTGTCGTGTTACTATAGCTAATGTAACCAGTCCTACTCGACCCGTTCTAAGCAAGATTCGAACCAGCGTCTCCGGCATGGGAGGCAAGCAGCTAACAAGGACACTAAAGGGCGCAGTCTCTAGCGTCAGTCACTAGTGAGACCAGGGGAGTGAGGTTTACACGCACAGCTCTTACTAGCTTGCCTCTGTTACACTAACATTAACAACAGCATATCTTGGTTCTGTGAAACCTAACAAAACTAATGTTACTCACGTACGAAGCAGAAACAACGCAACCTCTTCTCTTCAGGCCTTCCCACTTGGGTCTCTCTAGCTCTGGAAAGCTTTTCTAATATTAATCTTGCCTGATCATGACCCTTTTCCCATTGATATTTCTCTGACCTTTTCTCTTTTGTTATGTCTCAGCCATCTCTTTTTCTACAGTCTTCAAAATGTCCTTTTTGCTCACTCTCTCTCCTCCCCCATCACGAGTGGACACACCCCCTAGTGCTGATTGGCTCACTCTCTCTCCTCCCCCATCACGAGTGGACACACCCCCTTCTGCTTATTGGCTCACTCTCTCTCCTCCCCCATCATGAGTGGACACGCCCCCTACTGCTGATTGGCTCACTCTCTCTTCCCCATCACGAGTGTACACTTCTCCTTCTGCTGATTGGCTCACTCTCTCCTCCTCCATCACGAGTGGACACGCCCCCTACTGCTGATTGGCTCATTTTCTCTCCTCCCCCATCATGAGTGGACACGCCCCCTATTGCTGATTGGCTCACTCTCTCTGCTGCTGATTGGCTCATTTTGTGGACACGCCCCCTATTGCTGATTGGCTCTCTCTCTCCTCCCCCATCATGAATGGACACACCCCCTACTGCTGATTGGCTCACTCTCTCTCTCCTCCCCCATCATGAATGGACACGCCCCTACTGCTGATTGGCTCACTCTCTCTTTCCTCCCCCATCATGAATGGACACACCCCCTACTGCTGATTGGCTCACTCTCTCTCTCCTCCCCCATCATGAATGGACACGCCCCCTACTGCTGATTGGCTCACTCTCTCTTCCCCATCACGAGTGTACACTTCTCCTTCTGCTGATTGGCTCACTCTCTCCTCCTCCATCATGAGTGGACACGCCCCCTACTGCTGATTGGCTCATTTTCTCTCCTCCCCCATCATGAGTGGACACGCCCCCTATTACTGATTGGCTCACTCTCTCTGCTGCTGATTGGCTCATTTTGTGGACACGCCCCCTATTGCTGATTGGCTCACTCTCTCCTCCCCCCATCATGAGTGGACACACCCCCTTCTGCTGATTGGCTCACTCTCTCCTCCCCCATCATGAGTGGACATGCTCGCTACTGCTGATTGGCTCTCTCTCTCCTCCCCCATCATGAATGGACACACCCCCTACTGCTGATTGGCTCACTCTCTCTCTCCTCCCCCATCATGAATGGACACGCCCCTACTGCTGATTGGCTCACTCTCTCTCTCCTCCCCCATCATGAATGGACACACCCCCTACTGCTGATTGGCTCACTCTCTCTCTCCTCCCCCATCATGAATGGACACGCCCCCTACTGCTGATTGGCTCACTCTCTCTCTCCTCCCCCATCATGAATGGACACGCCCCCTACTGCTGATTGGCTCACTCTCTCTCTCCTCCCCCATCATGAATGGACACGCCCCTACTGCTGATAAGTGTGTTGTGCTGCTCGGTCCGATCCATTTTCAACAGCGTTTTTCAGAAATCGCTTCCTGCACCTTTTAAGTCACGCTTAATGTAGGAATGTCATTGCATATGAAATATCCAACCTTAGCACAGTTTTCAAGCGAAACCATAAATGATCAAACAATATACTGTTCATAATTAAGTATTATTGGTTATCAAACGTCAAACCTGTGGTAACTGGGTTTGGTGGTGACCGAATAGGATGTATTAAAAATGATTTTTATTCAGGACATCTAATATGATCATATTTTTGGTCCAAGCACCATGAGCAGTTCTGCTTTTGGAGTTATAATTAGAGCGCTTTCTGCTTTCTAGGGCATTTTGACAGGTCCATTATATAAATGTCACTCATGTGACCTCTTTCAAACTTTCTGCTCCCCAAAAGATCACTTAACAGATGAATGTGGGAGTTCAGGCAAGAAATTATGATCTTTGTAAATGTAATGTGCTTTAATTTAGATTCATACTATTTGTGTTTGAATCACATATGAAAGACTGTAATGATAACTGTGCTTCCACATCTGTATAACAGCTGCAGCCAGATTATGGAAAACTGTATCTGTATCAATGTACTATAAGCAAGTTACGTTTAATTTACAGGAGAACAACTGGTAAGAAATAATGCTCTAATGTTTAAAAAAAAATAATAATTTCACTTTACTGTTGCAAATTCTTACAAAAATGTTCATCCTACAGCGTTTACAGTCTCACATCAATCCACTTCCACATCAATTAATATACATCTCAGTACAATAAGCACCACTTAATTAAAAATAAATAAATGCATGACTGCAGTGGATCAATTTAGTCCTTTCTATTTTTCATAGCTTTAGACGGTAGACTCTTCATAATGTTTTATAACTTTTTATATCATGTTTTATAACATTTAAAGTGTTTAAGGGCCCAACTTTATCTAGGTAAGTTACAAACAATATCTAATGGAAACCGCATAAAATAGACACTAGTGACTAAATATTACAGAAACTTCCACAGAAGTCTATCCGAAAATACCATTGCATCAAATCAGCCTTTTTGTGTGGTTTTCCATCACTGTTGTTTGTCAGACCTCAGACTGACAGTGAATGTTTATGTAAAATATGTTTACTCCGTTATGTATTCATGAGATGCATACGATACAATGTAATATGGTAAAATATCCTCAGCGATGGCAGCCAAAACTGTAATCCCCATACTCCATAAACTGCGCAGTAATCCAGCAGAATTGGGCTGTGTTTTGCTCCCATGATGGAGCTGCACAGGAAGAGCGTTCAACTTCCTTATGTAAGATTTGCGGGGAGTTTTTGTCTGTTTATGAATTTCTAATAGAGCACTGGGTATTGGACACAGAGTTTTAGGGGAAATTTATGCAGAATCGACCGTCGGTTGAGCACAACATATTGCTATAATTATGTAACTGAACATGCTGTTCTGAAACTATCCGAGCACATTTCAGACGTTTGGTGTCATAAATGAGTGGTTCTATTTTTATTGTTTTGCAATAATGTCTTACTTTTTTGGTGCGTCTTCTCTACACTAAAAACAAATTTCACTCAAATTGCTAGTAAATTTCACAGATAATTACAAAGAATTAACACATATAATTAAATGTGACATTTTGATGTAGAATAGATTAAAATCTTTGATTTAAAAAAGCTCTACAGAGCCTCTAAAGAGACATGGTGGTGGAAAAAAATATGAGATGGGAGGAAAAGTAAGTCGTCAATTAGGGCTGCTCGCTTATCGCAAAAAACATGATAATGATTATTTTGCTCAATATTGAAATCACGATTATTTAACACTATTATAGGTGGGTGACATGATCAAATTCTTATTTGATCATCTGACCATGGTTTCTCCCATGTTTTTTTTTTTTCTCCATTCTGTCACCTGATGGAGTATTGTTTCCTTGCCACCGTCGCCTTTGGCTTGCTCCATTAAGGACACTAAATATTCAACTATATTACTGATCAGCTCATTTCAATTATCATAAAGTCATAATTAAGAGAGAAAATGTTGAAAATAGGATTTTAAATGTCTTCGTTATTAGATAAAAAGGCAAAAATTTGATTTTAAAAGTCATAATAGTGAGATAAAATGTTAAAAAAAAATGATTTTTAAAAGTCATTATTAGATAGAATGTTGAAAGTATGACCTGCTAAGTCATATTTATAAGATAAAATGTTGAAAATATGATTTTAAAAGTCATTATTAGATAAAAAGTCGAAAATATGACATGCTAAGTCATAATTAAGAGATAAAATGTTGAAAATGTGATTTTAAAAGTCCTCATTATTAGATAAAAAGTCAAAAAATGACATGCTAAGTCATTGTGAGATGAACAGTTGAAATTAAGACTTAATTAGGATAAAAATTCAAAATTTTGATTAAAAGTCCTAATTATGCGATAAAAAGCTTATACAAATGCGATAAAAATTATGACCAAAACACAAACTAAGACATTTAAGAGAATTCATGCTTATTTTTTTTAAATGCGCTTTTAATTTTTTTATTCACACTTATAATAATACATTTTACATTATTGTTTTCATTTTGTGCAATATGTTTTTACATGCGTTTTTACATTTTGAAATCAGTTTTAAAATAACAGAAAATAATCTGTTTAATATCAAGCACGTCCCGCAGTTTAGCAACAGTAGACTGCATTTTACAACACTCACTTATTCGGCTGATTTGGGTGTCAGGTTTGGGCTTTTGGGGTGGAAGGAAGGTGTGCGAGACAGAATGCGGCAGTGGTAAAATAATCGTTTCACGTCAATGATCTTGTTTTCATAATTGTTACTAGCCGAAAATCAATTACAATTAATCACACGGCCCTTTGCGTCCACTCACAAAGAACACAAAAGTTTGAGTGTACGCAAGAACATTGACTTAATATTTTTTCTCCCATCTCATATTTTCTTCCACCTCGATGTCCCCTTAGGGGCTCTGTAATAATCAGTTTGTTCAATGAAATATAATGACAAAACTTTAAAACTCTT
The DNA here is from genome assembly GCF_949357685.1 of Gobio gobio. Classification (NCBI taxonomy): domain Eukaryota; kingdom Metazoa; phylum Chordata; class Actinopteri; order Cypriniformes; family Gobionidae; genus Gobio; species Gobio gobio. The sequence continues at coordinate 5,342,758 of NC_137110.1, read as the reverse complement.
ACTAAGCTTTTAACTCATCTAGACAGCAAAGCATATCTTTCTAAACTAGCCCAAACCTGCAAATATCTTCTCCATGTATGTATCCAAACTTTCTGGCTCATTTGAACTGAAGTTAAACAGCTTTTGTCCTCCACAGAGCTAATTTAAGACTACATCACGCAAAACCCCAACCCTGTGGCTTTGATGTGACACACCAGACGGTGTCCAGATCTGAAATGAGTTTACAGTACGTCTGCACAGAATTCTGGATTTCATTCAGAAATGGAGCCAGCAGAGAAAAGGTTTATTACTGAGAAGGGGGTTTATGTTGGTTATGTAACTTATGGGAATACCGCAAACACTTTTTATTTATTGCTCTATATAAGATATAAGCACAATCTCCTGACAGCAATGACACTTTTAATGCTTTTCTTGTGTTATTGGATGAGCATCCCTGTGATGCACAAACTTTTGATTCCTATATTACACTGACTCCAATCCAGGGGCATTTAGTTGGGTTCAGAGGGTGTGTGTAATGATTCTGATTTTGCTTTGTTAAACTGATCAAGTAGAAACTTATTATATAGTAACTCGTGTTTTTTTTTGTTGCTGGAAAGAAAGAAAAAGGAAGGATTTAGATGAAGTATGTAGCTGAATATATACAAAGACTGTGTGCAGAGGTAGATTTGTGCTTTTTCTTTATTCATCTCACCTGCACTTTTCCACAATTTAATACAACAGTCCTTCCTAATTTTATCCCATCAAATGTATCAGCCAATCAAACAGTCTGTTTTTTACCCTCAGTGTTATTCAGGGCTGCCCCCTAATAGTCGACTAACTGTTAGTCGACTAGAAAATGCTTGGTCGACGCTTGGTTTTATTAGTCGGTTGGTCGCAAAAAAAAAAAAAACTCAAGAGGAAGTGGCGAAATCGCACAGGCTGTGACGGACAGATAGTTAACGGAATTCCAAACATTCGCCCATCATTCATCGACCTCAAATATGGCTTATCACTTGAAGCATGTAAGTAGTTGCAACTATACAAGACCGCTCGCTCTAATGTTAACCTAGATAAATGTGCACAATTATTAGGCGCTGGGACGAGCGAGAGCCGTGAGAGAGCGAAGCGAGGCCGGTGAGTGATTGATGATGAGTGCCAGCTGCGCATCGCACCGATCTCGGATCTCTCACGGAGGAGCTCGGATGTATAAAAGGAGGGGTGAAGACCATGAAGGACGAGAGAGGACCAGGCCTGGGGTCCGTTCTTCGTACCTCGCTTAATACATCTGAGATGATTTGACAGATCCCAGATCTTTAAATCGTGATAATTGATCTCTGGCTAATTTGGTTCTTCAAACGAATTTGCGGATTGGATTAAAATATCTGGATTAAGTTATCTAAGATTACTGCGCGTTCTTGTGTTCCCTGAAGAGGGCAGATGCATCGATACTCGAAACCACGATCAGCAATGCAGCGATTGGCTGGCGTCAAGACAACGTAATGACATCATAGAATTAAAAAAGCCACCTGGCAAAAAACTTGCACAAAAAACCCCCCATGAATTTCTAGACTGTTTGGGAAACAGCCAAACGACCAAACCAACATAAAAGTTATAATAGATAAATGCTTTTTTAAAACATTATTCCCAATTATTTATATTCACGATTTTATAGTTTTTGTACACCCTTTACATTTTTATTTCAATGTTGTAATTAGCAATTCATTTAATTTTTTTAAATTACATTTGAAGCAGATTTGTTACGTGACAGCATTAATTAACGTTTCTTAAGGTCAAGATCAAATTATCTGCATCTCTTGCGCTACATCAAGCCACGCCCATAATATCCGTCATCACTCAAATTAATGCACGGCTCAGATTGACGTTACAGCATATGTGTAAACCTCCAATACAATTATAAAGTAATTATTCCATCACAAATAAATCGCTCAATCAAGTGGCTGTGTCTATACTATTATACACAACATTATAATATTATTTTCAAATACGTTTTTGTCACGCCACACATAAGTACACTCCTAAAAATAAAGGCTCTCTATGGTTCCCTGAAGAACCTTTAACATCCATATGCATTGCACAAAAGGTTCTTTACAGTGGAAAAGGATTCTTAAGGGTTATTAAAATGCTCTTTACACAAAAAAAATATATATTTTAAGAACCGTTCAACGGTTCTTCAGGGAACCAAAAATGGTTCTTCTATGCAGAGGTGGACAGTAACTAAGTACATTTACTTGAGTACTGTACTTAAGTACTCTTTTTGAGTATCTGTACTTTCCTTGAGTAGTATTTTTTCTGGAAACTTTTACTTTTACTTCACTACATTTGAAAGACAAATATCGTACTTTTTACTCCACTACATTTCTATCAAGGCCCTCGAAGTAGAAAGTCGTAGCCGCTTTGAAAGACAATGGATGATTTGTTTTCTTCTTTAAAACGTAATTTGTTTTTGTTTGTTTTTTTGCAGACAGCCTAACAGTAATCACTCTTGTAGGATCACATAAAGTTAAATGATTTCCAAGTATTTTTTGAACACTAACCAATTGATGGCAAAATAGAAGACAGCAGTTCCCAGACGCAGTGCACGCCATGGTCATACTTAAAAGTTAAAATTCAGAAGAGCAGACGTGGATAAGTCTGAAAAAGTGCGACGACACGAAAGTGCACACAGAAAGCTGCCTCTCAGACGCCAGACCACAAGTACTGAATTTTTGTCTATTGAATCTACTAAAATTGTATTAAAGTTAATTAAAACTAGACTAAAACTAAAACAATTCAGATGCCTAAAATGTTATAGTCAAAAGACTATGACTAAAACTAAATCACAATTTGCGGTCAAAATTAACACTGGTAGGCTATTAAGTATGGTCGGTCAAATGATTTTTATATATTTACCCGCCAAGTTGCCATAGCCTTGTGGATACAGCGCTAACGCATAGCTAACGTTCAACAATGATGTTAGTTGCAAACGTAGTTGGGCTAATAATGTTAACTAAAGTCCTTTCAGAAATGTGTTTTACATAATCCTGTCAAATAAACACAATGTAGAAACCTTTCTTTTCTAGTATGATTTTGACTTTGATAAGAGCTTTGTAACTTTTAAACAAGTATTTAAATGAGTTCAAGGTATGCTAGCATGTCAGATGGAGCATGACTGGCTTAAACCACCATGATGGAACATTGTGCATTCATACAACAATGCAACAATAATAAAATAATGCGTTTACTTTTACTTTTGATACTTAAGTACTTTTAAAAGCAAGTACTTCTGTACTTTTACTTAAGTAAAAATCTATCTTTACAACTTTCACTTGTAATGGAGTAATATTTGACCAGTAGTACTTTTACTTTTACTCAAGTAATGGAGTTGTGTACTTTGTCCACCTCTGCTTCTATGGCATCGCAGCATGCATTTATTTCGATGACACTACTTCATCTTATTTAAGTTTATAGCTATGCTTTTAGGTTCAGTTTGGTGTAAATTAACTAGTATTTATATGTAAATACATCTGTGAGTAATTGTTTATAATATAGACATGTAGTAGCTTTATTTTCTGTATAGAGAAGCAACGGTTGCACTCTTAGAAAAGAAGGTTCAATGGGGTTCTTGACTCAATTTTAAGGAACGCTTTTTGACAGAAAGGTTAGAAATGTCTTAAATGATTGCAACGTTTTTTTCTTGCGAGAAGGCATGTTTACGAGCTGCTTAATTTATACAAATGTAAAACCCCTAAAAGTTTCCATATAGATCTGTTTATTCTAAGAGTTTGTGCATATGTGCTGTTGGTTGTGTTTGGTTTTACTGAAGGTGCATTGATTTATAATACTCACTTTCCCTCTGATCCGTAGCTGTTCATGCTGTCCTCGATGGACTCGTGGCTCGCCTGCCGGACGGTGCGGCTGGGCATCTCTACGGCCAGCCCCGTCTCTGTACTCCTCTGAATGCTCTTTAACCTACGGCCCTCTGGGTCTGAAACAAACACAGAAAGGGAACTTTCAAATCACTTTCGAAGCGTCAAGTTACTTTCAAATCAGTGATGCTCTATTTTGTTCATTTCCGTAGACATATAAACTTTTATCCCAGTGATTTAATATGATAATATTTGTAACAAAGAAATAATGATAGCGTGTGGCTGAAAAGACTGTTTGTGAAGCAGTTTCATACCTAAACATGACAACTTCTCTCTCTGAGTCAGATTTAAATGTGATCGTACCCGTCAAAGTTTTCGAATCGTCATTTAGGAATAAGATCGTGTGGCGTTTGAATCGAGATCACAAACTTTTAACGATGAATCGTGCAGCTCTAATATGTATTGTTAGGGTTTTTTCCTTGGCAAGCTCCACAAATGATTGTGAAGTATCTCTGATATTCTTGTATTTCCGTCTGAGCAGCAAGTTATATCAAATCCTCTCCATATCATACATTGTGATAACATTGCCGCCAGGTAGAGCACTGGTTGTATTAAAAATAAATCCTTTGGAAAATATAATCTTCTTGTATAATTCAAGTATGTAGTGGTGCCTTATTGAACTCCGATGGCTTAGAGAACAGATTCACAAAGCCTGAACTTTTCCTAGTAAAGGTGAAGGGGATCAGCCACAGACTGATCGCTTTACTAGCCCATGGCCTCATGAATATAGTTCTATTCAGAGAATGATTTTCAGAGTCATTTCAAAGCTGGATGTCATTTCATAATGTAGTTTTTTCATGTAGGATACTTCATATAAATCAACATACAACACAACCCATTTTACTTCCATACACTAACTAACGAGTAGGGTGTTCAATGAGGTTGAATCCCTCAAGAGAGGGATTTTTGAGGTCCAAATTTAATTTTATACATAAATATACATATACACACTACTGCTAAAACATTTGAGGCGGTACAATTTTGTAAGGGCTGGGTATTGACACATTTCACGATTCGATTTGATTTCCATTCACAAGTTTTTCGATTCGATATTGATTATTTTGGATATTATATCAGATACAGTATGACATTTTCTCTATTAGCCTATATATTCATTATATTCTACTTAAAGGGGTACTTCACCGCTGGAAAGATCATTGTGTAATTAAATTGGGTCATTTATGTAGTAGAAAGGTGAAATTATTTTAGAAATTGGTGCCTTCTAGACTGAGAAAAGACAGAAAATGTATTTTTGGCTCATATGGATGAAAGACAACAACTCCAGAATGCACTTGCTAGTTTGGGCTCTGTTGTTAACCTTTAATATTATAGTAATGTGTACTTAAGTAAAGGCTCCCTATATAGTCTACAGCATTATCTTTAAGAAACTTTTAGTTATAATTTAATTCATTTAACCTCTTAACTGTCACCCCCCTTTTTGAGAATAGTCATGAAAATGTCTAATCTTAAAAAAGTCATAGGCTAAGTCATAAAAAATCTAAACTTAAAGGGCTGTAATTCAACAATGCTTTGGAATATATACCCAAGTTTGGTCTTGTTTTAGAGAAGACACTGCAGATTATTGCGGAAGTGAAAGCATTTCAAAATATGGAAGTTATGGAAGTTTAAATTTACTGTAAATGAAAAATACTGTACTAAATATTTTTTTATATCAAATATATATATTTTACAAAAAATGTTTACTCTAAAATGACTATCAAATCAAAGCCATATGTCTAACCAAGTTGTGTTCCAAATTTGAAGTTGATATCACAAAAATTAAAGTCCCCATGAGATTTTGTTTTAGGCGTTGTACCACAAATAGCCACCGGGTATCACACATTCCATTGATCGTTTTTAAAAAAAATGCATTTTCCTGTATATTTCTGTCCAAATATCACAAAATAGTCACCAAATATGGAACCTTGAGACTCCGACCTTTCCGACGAAATGTGTTTTGTCAAGATTAGAAAATATTTTGATTATAAAGTAGTTAAAATACATTTTGTAATATGAAACATGAAAACCACCCACTAGGGGGAGGTGCCCGGTAGAAGAATTTAGAGTACCGTTTCCATGGTAACACAACGTCTGATTTCGAAACCGTTTTCACAGGATGAATTTAGAGTTCGTAAGCTTTCAAATGATACCTAATTTATGATGATTACTAAAATATATGATACGCCAGCGGGACGGTGACAGTTAAGGGTTAAGGACAGACACAATTTTTTTTTTTCAGTAAACCACTGTTTAATAAAAATAAGCATTTTTGTAAAACTGCTGTACCGAACCGTGACCTCAAAACCGAGGGACGGATACCGAACCGTCTGTTTTGTGTACCGTTACACCCCTAATATTTAATATAATATATTTTAAATGTAATTCATGAATTTTCAGCATCATTACTCCAGCCTTCAGTGTCACATGATCCTTCAGAAATCATTCTAATATGATGATCTGCTGCTCAAAAAACATTTATGATTATGATCATTCAAGATTCTTTAATGACTAGAAAGTTCAAAAGAACAGCATTTATTTGAAATGGATTATTAGAATAGATAATTAGATGATGTTTTTAAAATGTAACAGAAATTAAGATAAATATAAATATAGTCATCACTGAAAACAAGTTATCCATGGAAATGTGTCTGTTCTCTCTGTAGTGATGGGAATCCAGCCATTTTCACAGCTTTCTCCTGGCCGTGAAGCACATGACCTAGTTAGGCGGTTCCTAAAAATACAGTCCTCTTTTTGTCCTGTGTTTCTGGTGCGGTTGGCACATGCTAACTAGCATGTCATCGTAACCTTCCCAAACAGAACATTGTGTATCAGGAAATGCACTAGAAAAGCCAGGGTTGCTATGGGAGACAAGAACAGTGTGCTTCAATGGATTTCTCACTATCTCTTTCTCTTTTGCATTTTTTGTTTAGTGAACATGCTTGAAATAATTATTTATTTTTCTTTTCACCCCAAAAAAAGTCACATTTCAGGAAGTCTGTGGGCAAAACGTTTATTTTTAGATGTGCATTGTGCACACAATCCTTGGGTCTTCAGTGTGGCCTCCAGGAGGTGAGATGTTCTGATTGGCTGTTAACATGCTGCTATGTGGTTGCTAGGGAGTTGTTTGGTGGTTTCCAGGGCGGTTGCTAGGGCGTTGTTAAGTGGTTTCTAGGATGTTCAGGGATTTGTTTGCTAGTGTACAGGGAGTTCGCATTGGTTGCTGGGGAGTTGTTTGGTGGTTGCTAGGGCATTGTTAAGTGGTTTCTAGGATGTTGTGGGTGGTTGCTAGGGATTTGTTTGTTGGTGCCCAGGGAGTCTTGAGTGGTTGCTAAGGAGTTGTTTGGTGGTTTCTAGGATGTTCAGGGATTTGTTTGTTGGTGCCCATGGAGTTCTAAGTGGTTGCTAGGGAGTTGTTTGATGGTTTCCAGGGCGTTGCTATGGCATTAAGTGGTTTCTAGAATGTTCTGGGTGGTTGCTAGGCATTTGTTTGTTGGTATCTAGGGAATTCTTAGTGGTTGCTAGGGAGTTGTTTGGTGGTTTCCAGGGCGGTTGATGGGGCATATTTACGTGGCTTCTAGAATGTTCTGGGTGGTTTCTAGGAGGTTGCAAGGGATTTGTTTGTCGGTATCGAGGGAGTTCTAAGTGGTTAATAGCGAGTTGTTTGATGGTTTCCAGGGCAGTTGCTAGGGCATTGTTAAGTGGCTTCTTGGATGTTCTGGGTGGTTGCTAGGGATTTCTTTGTCAGTGTCGAGGGAGTTCTAAGTGGTTGCTAGGAGTTGTTTTTATGGTTTCCAGGGCTGTTACTAGGGCATTGTTAAGTGGCTTCTAGGATGTTCTGGGTGGTTGCTAGGGATTTGTTTGTCAGTGTCGAGGGAGTTCTAAGTGGTTGCTAGGGAGTTGTTTGATGGTTTCCAGGGCGGTTGCTAGGGCATTGTTAAGTGGTTTCTAGGATGTTCTGGGTGGTTGCTAGGAGGTTGCTAGGGATTTGTTTGTCGGTGACCAGGGAGTTCCAAGTGATTGCTAGGGTGTTGTTTGTTGGTTTCCAGGGCGGTTGCTAGGGCATTGTTAAGTGGCTTCTAGGATGTTCTGGGTGGTTGCTAGGGATTTGTTTGTCAGTGTCGAGGGAGTTCTAAGTGGTTGCTTGGGAGTTGTTTGATGGTTTCCAGGGCGGTTGCTAGGGCATTTTTCAAGTGGTTTCTAGGATGTTCTGGGTGGTTGCTAGGAGGTTGCTAGGGATTTGTTTGTCGGTGACGAGGGAGTTCCAAGTGATTGCTAGGGAGTTGTTTGGTAATTATGAACAATAATTAATTGGTTCTAAAAACACTCCGTTTTGACAAGAATCATATCTTGTGTAAGTGTGATGTTTCCGATCCCTGGACATCTCTCACCAGCGCCTGCAGCCACACGTATGTCAGCGACAACAGATAAAGCATCTCATTTTATCAGTATGGCCAACACTCATTAATCAAAGTGACATTCATGAATTTACTGCAAACAAGAAAGAAATAAGAGGCTTTTCTAACAAGCCCTTTTAGTTGCTATCTCATCTAGCTTGTGGTTTATGACCCATGCTTGTCAGCTGTCAGAGCGTTCAGATTTATAATTTGATTAAAAGAACAAAGAGGCTTATTGAATACCGATTATCAGACTCAAGACCACATCTTCAGTAAAGCCCTACTGTTAAAGCAGAGTGATATGTGAATATAAATGCATAATTTGCTTAATTAAAGGAACACTCCACCTTTTTAGAAAATAGGCTCATTAAGTCCCCTAGAGTTAAACAGTTGAGTTTTACCGTTTTTTAATCCATTCAGGCGATCTCCGTGTCTGGCGGGAGCACTTTTAGCATAGCTTAGCATACATCATTGAATCTGATTAGACCGTTAGCATCTCGCTCAAAAAAATGACCAAAGAGTTTTGATATTTTTCCAATTTAAAACTAGCCTAGAAATCTAGACGGACCCAAGTGGCAGCAAATCGAATTTGCCGCGAGTGTAGTCTAGCATGTTCAACTTTGAGTAAAACGCAGCGCTCATCACTGTCACTTTTCGTCCAATCAGAGTAGAGGAGGGGCGGGATAAATAAAACCCCAACCAACCACTACATTGCTTTCTGCTTGTACATCATCAACAGATGAAAACATATATATACGTATAATAACGGAACAAAATCATTTAAAACAAGAGCCAGAGCAAATACTTTACACTGTATCTGCATTTTTATATAGAATCAATACAGAAACAGAAACTATCTGTGAAATGAGATACTAGTAACACTTTATTCCATATCATAACAAGCAAAGAGTCTCAACTGAAAAAAAACATTGATTGTCATGTAAATGAGCATGTCAGTTTGTCCATGCTATCGATCATGCCATTACCTCTCTTTACCACAGCCTGTCTTAATTACCTGTGAACTCTGTGATAAATCAGTAGCACTAGAGGCCCATTGATCTGCAGTGATGTTGACAGATGCCTGGTTGGAGGCTATAACCTCTGCGCTTTCTAATCACATGCTAAATCTAACGCCACTACTGTTCTTGAAGAAAAGAGGGATATCCAGACCTTCCTTCCTTTCTTTCCAACCAAAGCACAGTTATTTTATACAACTTCTTAATGGAGGTGGTTGAGTCTCGCAAAGTTTGTCAGTTATGTCTTATTTTGTTCTTATTATCGTAATGCAAAGACATTACATATTAATTCTATTTTTTTTTAATAAGTGGTTGCTAGGGAGTTGTTTGGTGGTTTCCAGGGAGTTCTAAGTGGTTGCTAGGGAGTTGTTTGGTGGTGTCCAGGGAGTTCCAAGTGGTTGCTAGGGAGTTGTTTAGTGGTTTCCAGGGAGTTCTAAGTGGTTGCTAGGGAGTTATTTGGTGGTTTCCTGGGCGGTTGCCAGGGCATTGTTAAGTGGTTTCCAAGATGTTCTGGGTAGTTGCTAGGAGGTTTCTAGGGATTTGTTTGTTGTTGTCCAGGGAGTTCTAAGTGGTTGCTAGGGAGTTGTTTTGTGGTTTCCTGGGCAGTTGCCAGGGCATTGTCAAGTGGTTTCTATGATGTTCTGGGTAGTTGCTAGGAATTTGTTTGTTGGTGTCCAGGGAGTTTCAAGAAGTTGCTAGAGAGTTGTTTGTTGTTTTCCAGGGCAGTTGCTAGGGCATTATTAAGTCGTTTCTGGAATGGTCTGGGTAGTTGCTAGGAGGTTGCCAGGAATTTTTTTGTTGGTGTCCAGGGAGTTCAAAGTGGTTGCTAGTGAGTTCTTTTGTGGTTTCTAGGGCGGTTGCTAGGGCATTAAATGGTTTCTAGGATGTTCTTGGTGGTTGCTAGGGATTTGTTTGTTGGTGTCCAGGGAGTTTCAAGAAGTTGCTAGAGAGTTGTTTGTTGTTTTCCAGGACAGTTGCTAGGGCATTATTAAGTCGTTTCTGGAATGGTCTGGGTAGTTGCTAGGAGGTTGCCAGGAATTTTTTTGTTGGTGTCCAGGGAGTTCAAAGTGGTTGCTAGTGAGTTCTTTTGTGGTTTCTAGGGCGGTTGCTAGGGCATTAAATGGTTTCTAGGATGTTCTTGGTGGTTGCTAGGGATTTGTTTGTTGGTGTCCAGGGAGTTTCAAGGGGTTGCTAGAGAGTTGTTTGTTGTTTTCCAGGGCGGTTGCTAGGGCATTGTCAAGTCGTTTCTGGAATGGTCTGGGTTGTTGCTAGGAGGTTGTTAGGAATTTGTTTGTTTGAGTCCAGGGAGTTCAAAGTTGTTGCTAGGGAGTTATTTTGTGGTTTCTAGGGCGGTTGCTAGGGCATTAAGTGGTTTCAAGGATGTTCTGGGTGGTTGTTAGGGATTTGTTTGTTGGTGTCATAAAATAATAAAATAAAATAAATTTACATTATATTTCCAGGACATAATTTTTATTCATAGTTTTTATGTTCAATTCCCTGTCAGCTCATTTATATGTGTTGTATTGCCTTAGTTGTATAACATATTTAATTGTATTCCAGAACCAGATTTGAGAATAATTGGAGTTACAAAAATCTCAAAACTAGAACTTCCAGATGCATTATGAGAATACAAAATATTTGTCTACTAACTAGCATTTGTCTATACAAAATGCAAAACAATGAATCAAATTAAAATAAATAAAAAGGCTCCCTTTTGATGATAATGTATTTATTTTTTATTTTTTATTACATGAATGTGTTAAAATCCCCAAATACAGAAGTATTTAGCATGTGGTATGGTATGAGGGCCCATCTGTTTAATCGCAGTGGAGGGTCGGATCATACACAGATGCGTCAGTCTCGGCCAAAAATTATGCCAAATATTTACTCATATGCTGCATAATTCAGCTCTGACGTTTCCGTACTGGCTAAAAGAGAAGTGAGCTTCAGGAGTCAGGAGACAGTGAACGCAAGAGCTTTGATCCGAGCTATAAATGGATGCAAGGGGGGGAAATGACCTCAGAAGGTCATTTATCAGAAGCAATATATATGAGGGTTATATTAATATACCTGAGATATTTCTGGGGTTTTATGAGTTTGATTTGTCATGCTGGAGCTTCAGTAGCTGCAGACCAGACACAAAAGTCATTAAATTGAAACATTTGTCTTGTGTTTTATCATTTGAGTATTTTATCATTGTTGATGGTTTAAATTTATATTAATATAATTTACATATTTTCATTATTTGATTATGAACTGAAAAATAATGTATGCTTCCCAGTATGCCTTATAAGACTGGATGGGGTGATTAAATGTTGAAATGAAGTGCTAATATTAGTGTTTTTGGGCAAGATGATAATGTGTTCTCTCATTTGAAGTTCAGTTTTGTTGGGTTTGGAGGTTAACACTGTGGTGAAGCGGCCACTTGTGTTCAGTGTGAGGATGTATAGAATAATAATTATTACAATTGTAGTTTATTTAATTATGTAAGATTTGTGCTAATGAAGTTATTGGTGTACATTGCGTAAAAACACTGCTAACAATAGTTCAGCAAAAAAAGTAAAAACAATATGTTTTTGCTCAGGTCTTTCAAGTAAATTTGGAATTAAAAATTGAATTAAGTAAACTCTACTTAACTAAGTTAAGTAAAATTAACAAAGAAAATAAGTAACTGTAACTTTGCCAGTAAAAGGTTGAGTATTTTCTACATAATTGAAGTTTCCTTTGCAATACTTTTTACTCAAACAATATAAGACTGATTTAAACCACACTTTTAAAGTGTATGCTGTACTTAGAAACATCAAAGTTAATAATATAATAGATCTAAATAATAGAAATAACATGGCACCTGAACACAGACCTCAATATTTGTCACACAATACACAATGACGGTAACACTCAATGGATCGTTTTTGAGTATGAACCATAGACTGTAAAAACAAATATGGACGAATATCACCCATAGGATTCTGAAGAGCAGTTTTGAAGGGTAAAGTAGGGTCGAGCTGGCCGTCGCCATCTTGTCAGCGCGTCACTCCCGGATAACAGAAAATGGGCAAAGAGGCGGGATATGGGCGGAGCTAAGGTGTCCTGATGACTATCAGACAGCAGACTAACCATTGGTAATTTTCTAAAAAAAAAATATTAAACCTAAATTGCTCATCTTGCGCTGCTCTGCGACACCACAGATTGCGTAATCACGTGGGAAAGGTCTCGCTAGACGTAGAAGTCCCGCCCCCGTGTTTACAAAGCATTAGTGCGAAGACTAATACAAACATACTTTAGCAAAAAAAGGTCGCCTGATTTTGAAGATGAAGTGTTTTTTGGTAAAGGGAGTTTGTATTTAAAGGGATAGTTAACCCAAAAATGAAAATTAGCCCATAATTTACTCACCCTCAAGTCATCCTAGGTGTATATGACATTCTTCTTTCAGACGAATAAAATCTGAGTTATATTACAAAAGTCCAGGCTAATCCAAGCATTAGAATTTGATTCATAGTTGCTCTGTTTTTGAAGTCCATAAAAAGTGCATCTGCCCATCATATAACTGCTCATAACTGCATCATATCCACGCGGGGTGTTAATAAAGGCCTTCTGAAGCGAATCGATGCGTTTGTGTAAGAAAAATATCCATATTTAAAACTTTATCAAGTAAACTTTCGGCCGACCGCATTCCCTGTTCAATTTATGGAAGAATTGTTGAAAGTTCCCCTGCCGATCGAAAGACTAACGCGACCAGGTCCGCTCGTCATGACGTCACGAACACATCTTGAGTTTCACTTTCAACATTCAACACTTTTCCACGGAAGGCAGAGGCCGAAAGTTTACTTTATAAAGTTTTAAATATCCAATTTCATTTTTGGGTGAACTATCCCTTTAAGCCGCGTTTCCACCGCAGGAACTTTGGGCTGGTACTCTGTGTTTTGACCGCAGGGTCTAAATGAAGTTCAGGGTTAATATTTCCTCCTCCGAACGGCCCTGCTCATGAGGCAGTACTTTATCAAAGTTCAGGAACTTTCGGGGGTGGGACTTGTGCGCTGATCATGCTGATTGGTTGAGCTCACGCAGCATTTTATTAACCGGCATTTTTAAAAGTCTTTTGCGAGGTTTGTTCTGCGTTCAGTAAATATCAGTCTTGCTCTTTCTGTCTGATGGCGAGCGTTCGTCTCAGCAATCGCACGGTCAATGTCTGTAATAGCTGATAATAACATGCGTTGTCTTATTTTAAATCTAGCTTTATGAGCTTTCAGAATATGCTTTAGTATCAGTGCTCGTCTCTTTTGCACCGTTTTTTTAATAACATCTTTAGTAAACCAATACATAACCAGCAAAAGCAGCGCTGCTTGAATCTCCTCCACTTGTTATTGTTGCAGACAGTAATGATTCCTGTCCGTCTGTGACTGGAGGAGCAGTCGTGCTCAGTCCTACATCGACTAATTTGCCTAATCTTCGCGGTACTTTAGACCGCAGTGGAAACGCAGACAGCAGCAGGTCTGGGGGCAAAAAAGTTCCTGTAAAAAAAGTTCCTGGTACAAATTGTTCTGGGTAATTTCGGTGGAAACGGGGCTTTAGTCTTCGCACATTCGCTTGGGGCGGTACTTCCGCCTACGTCTAGATGACCTTTCCGACGTGATTGCGCAATCCGTGGCACATCTCAGAGCAGCGCAAGATGAGCAATTTAGGTTAAAAAGTATATAAATGTTTATTTATTTTTGAAAATGGCCGATGGTTTGTCTAGATCAGACCCTATTCCTCTTCTGGGATTGTTCAGAGCATCTGAAGCCCTTCCTTTGAAACTGCATTGATTTGGACCTTCAGCCATTGGTCCCCATTGAAGTCCATTATGTGGAGAAAAGGCCTGGAATGTTTTCCTCAAAAAAACTTATTTTCTTTTCGACTGAAGAAAGAAATAAGTCGGATATGTCTTTAGTGAACATATACAGAGTTGAATGAGAAATCGGGTGTTACAATGAATTTGGTCCGTGCAGCTCTTAAAGGGCCGGAGCTCATATTCTGTGTGAAGCTGGGCAGGAACAATGCCGGACAAGTGAGTTTTTAGGGTTTTTAACCCTAAAACAATGATAAAACAAAGAATAGTAAGTTCTGTCATATTATTCAATTACTTTTACAGTTTTTTGCCATGGTATCGATTCAGTATCGGTATTGAGGTATTTTAGTCTGGTATCGTATCGAAGTCATAATTTTGGTATCGTGATAACACTATTCTATATAAAAAGTATTTGCTGATATTCTCTTTTGTTTTGTTTTGTTGGTTTACAAATGTGTACCTTTTTAAATTTTTACTCTTTTAGTTTTACATTTTGTCATGGGCTTGTTTACATTTAAACTTTTTTATAGCACACAACTGAAGGCCAACGTCGCAAGTTAAATTAAATGTTTTTAAGTAAAATTGTTGAAAATTATTGTGATAAATTAGTCGATAGATTAATCGATATAAAAAATAGTCGTTAATGGCAGCCCTACTTTAAAGTGAACTAATCCTTTTAATAAATAATTAAACTAAGTAACATAATGGCTATGTTTATGCAGCTGGCCACAGGAAGTGACAGGAAGCCGGACTCAAACTCATATTGTCTGCATGAGCACCACTATATGTCACAGCTCAGACTTAATTACCTTCCAGGACAGCGTGTTCAGTCAAAATGTGGGCCACCGGATGCTGTTTCAGATACTTCAGTCAGTCATAATAATGTGTGGGTGGCAATATCTGAGCAAGTGAGTGTCGACATTGTGTGAAGCTTCAAACGGTCTCGTTCTGCATAGACTTAATGCTACCGAACACACGTACCACGCTGTGATTTACTACACAAGTCAACTGATGTGCTGCTGAACGCTTCTGCCAAGTGCTGGATTAAAAACCAACGCATGTTTGCTTAGGGCTTTCAATTATGATCCTCATTTGTAACATGGGCGCGCACCTGTTATTCCATTATTCCATCATTATGCAGATGTAATTGTCATTATAATATTATATTGACTCTGAGGTTATTCTGCTGGTACATTATGTAATTGTTTTTATTTTGTTTCCATTGATCTGTGATGGTGAACCTGTCGAGAACTACTGGATCATATTTCATTCCAAACATCAAAGTTATGTTTTATATCATATTCAAATCATTTATATAGTAAGTTATATTTTGCATAAATAAAATTAAATGTAAAAATACTGTATAGATTCTAATTAGATTTAATCTTCAGGATAATAGTCACCACGTCAAGAAAATAATGTCAGAAGGCAAAAAAAGGTATTTCTTTATTTTATTTTTGGCCTTTTTGTTAACTTTTTAGCATCTGTTGCATTTTTA
Organism: Gobio gobio; assembly: GCF_949357685.1. Taxonomy (NCBI): domain Eukaryota; kingdom Metazoa; phylum Chordata; class Actinopteri; order Cypriniformes; family Gobionidae; genus Gobio; species Gobio gobio. The sequence continues at coordinate 5,327,117 of NC_137110.1, read as the reverse complement.
TTTTATTATTGTAATATATTTGTAATGTCAATTTTAGTTAAATTTGTGTGATTTTGCCATTTTTATTAGCTTTTGTTGTAGTTTAAAAAAATTAGCTTTTATTGTTTTTGTATTGTTTTATATTATTCTTATTTCCAGATAATAATTTTAGTGCTTATTTCAGTGTATTAGGCCTAACCCAAGGCAACATTTCTAATTTTCATTTAGTTTAAGTTTTATTTTATTTCTGATTTATTTCAGTTAACAGAATTTTTTAAATAATTTTAATGATAATAACCCTGCACTGGACCTCATTATTTCATAATCATTATTTCACCCTGGGATTAACAGAAAAAAAGTGATAAAATATAAGTTATGTTTTATATTATATTTGCATTATTTTATATTGTTATAATTTGCATAAAAATAAAAACAGTAATTCAAATTAGATATTCAGAATAATAGTCATAATGTAAAATCAATCTTTATTTTATTTTGGGCTTTTTTGTTACCTTTTTAGCATTTTTGTTGCATCATTTTATTTTTATTAATATATTATTTTGAAATCGATTTTCTTTTTATATTTTTATTTTATGTAATTTTTCCATTTTATTAGTTTTTTGTTGTTGTTTAAAAAAAATATATTGCTATTTAAGTTTATTAAATTTTTCTATTGTTTTATATTTTTATTTCTTATTTCAGTTTTAGTTTTTATGTATTTCCAGATATAATTAGTCATATTGTCAAGAAAATAATGTCACAATGTAAAAAAGAAAAAGTGCAGTGAATTATTTTTGGCCTTTTTTGTTAGCATCCATTGCATTATTTTATTTTTTATTTTTAGTACTATTTTGAAATAGATTTTATTTTTGTTTGAATGTAAATTTTAGTAAAATCTTTTGGTCATTTTGTTATGTGATTTTTACATAGGTTTAATTTATTTTTATTTAAGTTTTAGTTTTCATTTATTTCTGAAAACAAAGTCTAAATAGGCTTTAATTCCCTTTTCCCTTTTTATATTGAGGTGAAATGTGGCCTGGACCCGTTTTGGTGAGGTTCACCCACACCCATAATGACTATTGATGATCACAGTTAAAGTCCATAACATGATCCTCACTTCCCGACTGTAGAGGACATGACAGCAGGTGAATCTGAGCGTTTGTGCTCCGCCATCTGTTCCTGCTCCCGCGCGTCACTATCGCTCTGCGGCTGCACATGCCAACACAAAGAGTGCAGAGCAAACGCACCTGCGCTACATCAGAGGTCACAAGACAGATCAATCCCTCAAACTATCATCTCTGAGCGCAAGGCACATTAATCAAATCATAAAAACACTATTTCACTCAGAGAATGAAGGGTAAACATATTCAGTCTTATTTATTTATTCGCTCGATTTAAAGCTGAAGTGTGTGGTGGTGTTTTTTTTATTTATATTTTTCTCTTTTCATTTAAATTTTAGTAATTTTGTTGCAGTTTTGTAATTTTTAATAGCTTTTGTTTTTCAAAATGTCTATATAATATTTTATTAATTTTTTTTTCAGTTTTAGTTATTTTAGCACATCATTATAATTGAAAATTTTATTTCATTGATGATTTCAGTTTTTTTTTTTTGTATACTACAATAACCCTGTTTCTGCTAAACTGATTCAAAATATTATAAAACTATTATAAAATTATCTCAATGATGCTAAAATAACACAGGATTAATTATACCTTCAAGTATAAGCCTTGCTAAAGTATATTTATTTTATATTTCGTAAAAGCCATTTTCGTGTACGATCTTAAAATGTCGACCCTTTTTTATTGTAAAATTTGATCTTTGCAGAAATATCAGCATTAAATGATTTTATGTAGCACCTTTTATGCATGTAATCAAACTAATTTAACTCAATGCAATTACCATTTAAACACATTATTTATCTGATAAGAGTCTACACTCTAAAAAAGGCAATTGAATTGTTTTAACCCAGTGAATGGGTCGTTTTAAACCAGCGGTTGATTTAAATGTTTATTTTAGCCCAGCATTTTTTAAAGTGTGCAGTATTAAAACCTTTTGAAAATAGATAAAGCATCTGATTATATGCTGAAAATATTTAATTTGATATATTTATGTATATTGATGTGAAAGCTCACATTTCAGAATTACACTCTAAAAAATGCTGGGTTAAAAATAACCCAAGTTGGGTTGAAAATGGACTAACTCAGCAATTGGGACGTTTTAACCTAGCGGTTGGGTTAAATGTTTGCTTAAAACAACCCATTGCTGGGTTAGTCCATTTTAACCCAACTTGGGTTGTTTTTAACCCAGCATTTTTTAAAGTGTACAGTATTAAAACATTTTAAAAATAGAAAAAGCATCTGATTATATGCTGAAAATATTTAATTTGATATATTTATGTATATTGATGTGTAAGCTCACATTTCAGAATTACACTCTAAGAAATGCTGGGTTAAAAATAACCCAAGTTGGGTTGAAAATAACCCAAGTTGGGTTGAAAATGGACTAACCCAGCAATTGGGTCGTTTTAACCCAGCGGTTGGGTTAAATGTTTGCTTAAAACAACCCAATTGCTGGGTTAGTCCATTTTTAACCCAGCATTTTTTAGAGTGTACAGTATTAAAACCTTTTAAAAAATAGAAAAAGCATCTGATTATATGCTGAAAATATTTAATTTGATATATTTATGTATATTGATGTGTAAGCTCACATTTCAGAATTACACTCTTAGAAATGCTGGGTTAAAAATAACCCAAGTTGGGTTGAAAATGGACTAACCCAGCAATTGGGTTGTTTTAACACAGTGAATGGGTCATTTTAACCCAGCGGTTGGGTTAAATGTCTGCTTAAAACAACCCAATTGCTGGGTCAGTCAATTTTCAACCCAACTTGGGTTATTTTTAACCCAGCATTTTTTAGAGTGTAGAGAAAATAATATTTTGTATAAGAGATGCTTCTAACAGGAACAATGAATGATGATTATGAGTCAGAATATGCATCAGTGTGAAACTAAATTTGATTATCTGATTGGACAGACTGTTGTCTTCACATTGGCATCATGTGATAGATTTCTCGCCCTGGCTGACTTTTTCCTCTTTTCCACTTGGGAAAAAAAACAACAGATTGCTTTCTCACCTGTGCATGATGTCTGGGAATCGAACGGCACTTCAGCAGCCATTGATTTAAGATCACTACACAGACACCGATGTGAATCCACTGCACACTTATCACACTGACATTTCCTAAATAATTGAACTTGTGCAATGGAAACAGAAATGCAATCTCTACCATAAAAAAATGGTTGCGTGACATTTTCAAAAGAGCGTAACATTTGATAAAGTGATGCCACTTCAGATTGTCTTTAACCAGACCTATTGAATGATCCCTGATATATTTTTAGCCGGCTTTTTCTAAAGAAATGCGAGTCTTTATCATGCAAAACGTATCACCTTGATGCGATGATGTTTACAGTGTTTTTTTGGTGCTTTGCTAAGTGTATGCTAGAGTGATTCTCTTTGGCTCAAGTCAAGCCGCCCTAACACAAGTCTGTGATATTTTGGTTTCTGGCTCCTTCAATGCAACTCTATAGTAAACTTGCCAGAAAATAAGCTGGAACGCTGCTAATAACACCTCTCCTCAAAGGATGGGTATTTTTTATAAACACTTTTTGTTACTGGTTGAAACACTCTTCACATCCTGATAGCAATCAATAATGGTGTAAATAGATTTATGATGGGAGTGATGGGGTCCATTGAGTTTGAAGCTCAAAAAAGTGCATCCATCCATTATAAAAGTACTCCACACGGCTCCGGGGGGTTAATAAAGGCCATCTGAAGGTTTTGGAAAAATAAATAAAAAATCCATATTTTAGGGCTGAAACGATTACCGGCTTCATGATAAACCACGTTAAAAATGTACTGATGGTTACTAATATCGTTTAAGATTTAATTATCATTAAAACCGCGTTTGATTATCATGATTTTGAAAACTTGCGCTAATGGCAGAAGGCAGTGACAGCACTCGGGGGATTGTTCACTTCTAAAAGGACCAAATCTGAGGTGTGGTTATATTTTGGCTTTTACAAAAGTCCTGAGGGAAACTTAATGGAAGATGGTCACCCAGTCTGCAGAACATGCCAGAAGAGAGTCGCTGTAATAGGGGAAACACGTCAAATCTGTACGCAAGGCAAGTGGATTTTGACCTCAATACTAAAACACATGAAGCTTGAGCCGAAGATGAACGAACAAGTTCAGACAAGACTAGGGTGACATTTAAGGGATAATAATGTATATTCATTGTACACTTATTACACAGATTTTCTTAACCACATAAATAATTACGGGGACATATTGAATTGAGATTAGTTTTAAATCTTACATGTTCATAATCCATTTTGTACAGAGTACATAATCGTCCAGACAAGATGATCACAAGAAGTTATAGTAATAATTATAGTAGTATTAATAGCAAAGTCTTCTGATTTCATTTTCAATACAATCAAAAACAGAGACTGAAGATTTGAATGAAACGAGACGTGGATGTGCGCTGTTATAATGCTTCGCTATTGACGACGGCCATTATAAGGAAGGAAATGTCACAGAATAGAATTTTCCTTAAAGTACATAATTTTATTTGTTGTTTTTTTTTCAAATATAAAACTTAAAATGTTTTAAGTGCGTGCATCTGTTCTTTTTGGAAACTTTCATCTCATTTGAACAAAACCGTGAGAATATTGATAATCGTGATAATTTGGGTCACTATAATTGTGATATGAAATTTTCATACCGTTTTATTCCCTACCGTATTTAAAACTTTATAAAGTTAAATATCTAGCTTCCGCCTTACCGCCATCCGTATTCAACTTACGATAAACCTAATTGACCCGACGCGGGATGTAGTGTAAGCATTTTGAACTGCAAAAAGCGGTCTGGCGGTTGCTAGATATTTTACTTTATAAAGTTTTAAATATGGATTTTTTTTTTTTTTTTTTTTTACAAAACCCCATCGATTCTCTTCAGAAGGCCTTTATTTTCCCCCCAGAGCCTTTGAATTACTTTTTTTATAATGGATGGATGTAGGGCTGGGCGATAAAACGATAACGATATGTATCGCGATAGACACGTAATCGATATAAATAAAAAATGCATTCGATAAAACGTTCGCTTATTTATTTTTTTCTTCGTCAGAAGAAACCAGAGTTTACGAAGCAAGTTTGGTTGCATGAACAAAGGCACTCGCTCTCTGGTAACCTAGCAACGTAGGGAGTGACAGGCTAACAGCCAATCATGTAACTGTATCACGTTTGGTTACGCCATATCGTTGTCTCGAGTTGGATTAATTCTTCAGTAAACAGAACCGGCGTGGAGTAATAAGTGGAAAATGAGTACCACAGCGAGCGAGGAAATTGTTGATAAAACAGGAAAACAAGTCAGATCGCCAGTATGGCAGTTTTTTGGATTTTATAAGTCTGACCGTAGTCAGACCAATGTCGTCTGCAAAATATGCAAGACCGTCGTCCCGACCAAGACATGTGATAATACCACAAACTTGTTTTACCAGCCTTGTTTATACTTTCGTACACTCCGCTGACGTGCACCTCGTTCGTTTGGGGACGTGTTTATACTCGACTGGCCCGCCGTTGTGCTATTCTTGACTTTGGCTGAATCCGAAATTGCCCCCTAAACCCTCAATCACTATTCCCTACTTTAATACACTAATACAGTTCACTTGAAGGAGTGAAAACAAGTGAGCAAATTCGGAGCTACTGTGTGTACATCGGCTGTACACTCGTTATTGCGGTGCAAAGTGGGATAGAATGAGTGCACTCAATAACGTCCACTATCGTTTCGGACACTACAAATGGCCGTCCCCTATAATAGTGCCCTATTTAAGGGTATAGGGGGCGATTTTGGATTCAGCCTTTGAAACTATGGAGAGGTAATGTTACTCTGCATCAGTGCCTTATGACAAAACATCTAAACGCTAACAGTGACAAAGAAATAACAGGCTCTGCACCTTAATGTGAGTGATAACTGTTAAGTGTTCATTGTGATTTTAGACTTGTTTATATTTTAATTATTTGAGCGTTTTACATTGGTTGTGTTGCCATTTCTGCCTTTATAACTGAGGGGGATTATAATCAGAGGAAGGTTATGTTTAAAATAAAAATGTAAAATATTTTTCTCCTGGTTCTTATTTTAAATAGGTCATAAAAAATATCAATAATCACCGATATCGACAGATATGAAACCCTATCGCCCAGCCCTAAATGGATGCACTTTTATGAGCTCCAAACTCAATGGACCCCATTGCCATTATAGAGCTTGGAAGCGTCAGGATATTTATTAATATAACTCTGATTGTGTCCATCACAAAGAAGAAAGTCATAAAAAACACCTAGGTTGGCTTGAGGGTGAGTCATTTTCATTTTAAAGTGAACAACTCCTTTAATTTCACTGTGTCGTCTCCCCTTAATGTGGCATCTTTGAGCCAGCTTTGACATATGGGGGCTCGTGCGGGATCTGAACCCGGGACTACTTCCATCCAAAGCAAGAATCACATCCCTAGACATAATCCAGCAGCTACTATCATCTGCACGTTGTTTAAAGAGCACCTATTATGGCATTTAAAATGTTCCAAATATTGTTTTAGAAGTCCCCAACAACAGTTTTGCATGCATGCAATGACAAAAAAGACTTTAGTTTTCTTATAATATGCATTTATTTTTACCTGTTTTGACAGCGATTCTCCAATGATTCATTTATTGATTCACTTTTCAAAACCCCGCCTTTACGTGACGCTAATCTGCGGTGATTGGTCCGATGACCCAGTCAGTTGTGATTGGTATAGTCTGTGCAGATATTTTCGGAAACGGAACGCCCATCAAAGTCTTATAGTGACAGTAATTTGTTATATGTGTCAGGAGTTATGAATATGAAAACCGCGTCGGTACCGTTAGATTGTAAAATGAGCCTCAGCTGATCTCATTCATAAAAAAACTCCTCTATTCTCCTCACGAAGACTCGCGACAAATCAACATCCCTCAGGGCTTTCAAAAGTGTGCAGATGAGGAGACATATTGATAGATTCTCATATGTCTGTGTCAAATTTCTAAACAGAGGAGTATTTTTTATTCAATACTTCCTCAAAATGCGCAGATGTAGCCTAATCATGAGCGATTGAGTCTCTTATGTGTTGTTTTCAGTTCATACTGGCAGCCGGAGGGCGCTCTGAGCACATGTAGTCCATCTATGGTACAGACAGATGAAGAAGAACCATGTGCCATAATAGAAGTCCATAATAAAAGCTTCCTGAGATCGTGAAACATGCAAATAGAGACATTTGAAGACTAATAAACACACAATCGCGACGATGAATGGTTTGTCTTCAAGACACTTAGGGCCCTATTTTAACGATCTGAAACGCAAGTGTCAAAGCGCGAAGCGCAAGTAACTTTGTGGGCGGGTCTCGGCGCTGTTGCTATTTTCCCGGCGGGATAAATGGCTCTTGCGCCCGGCGCAAATCTAAAATGGGTTGGTCTGAAGTAGCTTCAATATTCATAGGTGTGGTTTGGGCGTAACGTGAATAAACCAATCAGAGCGTCATCCAACATTCTCTTTAAAAGCAGGTGCGCAAGTTCCATTATGGATTGCTATTATTATGGCGTATTTACCAGGCGCACGCCAGGAGCGGTTCACAGCCGAGGAGACTGATGTTCTTGTAAGAGCAGTGAAAGACAGAGAAGTGAAGTTGTAATGTTGTACATTATGGTAAAGGTGATTTCAAAGTCTTTTTTTTTTTTCAGTCTTTCAGTTTTTTCAGTTTTTCAGTCGATTTTTTTTCCTGGTTCTTGACGGACAAACCAATTTGTCAGATGTCCTTATATACATATATGTCTTGCCACTATTGGGCAAACAGGTCTTATCCTTAATTATTACAATTAGCCTGAATCATTTGTAAGCTAGATTTATGCCTATTTTTTCACATCTTCGTGGCACACCACAATGATTTCCGTCATCTCATGTGTTAATATTTTTTTAGTGTAACAATTTATGATTTGCAAAAATAACTGTTGCATCTGTGTAGATTACATGAGCAAAGTGTATGCGCGTTGTGCACGCTATACATTATGGTCAAGCATGCGCCCTTAAAATAGCATAATGAACAACGCGCAACGCGCCACTGACTTTAGACTAGGTTTTTTCTGGTCAGTGGCGCAATTGTTTAATGGAACAGCAAAATAGCACCAGGGATTGTTTGCGCCGGAACACGCCTCCTTTTTTGCGCTGAACCGCCCAGGTAGCGCAAGTTCATTCACTAGTTTAGCGACGTGCTTCTGTGGAGGGAAAAGCGCGCTTTGCGCGGGTGCAAAATAGGAATGACACATGCGTCGGTGTACAAAGTCAATTGCGCTGGGTGCAAGATAGGGCCCAATGTCTTCAAATGCTCATCCTTGGGCAGATGAAAAAAGTTTGCTTTTGAGTCGCACTTCAGAACACAGCGTCTCGTGGCCATGATGTTTTCTAGTTTTCACTGGCGTCTCGTCGCCATGATGTTTTCTAGTTTTCACTGGCGTCTTGGAGCGCAATAAGTGGGCGTATCGTATTCAAATAACTTGACAAGTTGACGTCATCTAGTCAGAGAAAAAGCTTCGGTCTTCTAACGATTCTTAAAAATGACTCAGAGTCGACTCTTACTTTTGAAAGAAAATAACTATATATACGGTGCAGTCATATTTCAAACTTTGCAGGATGTTTTTGTTCACTTAGATCTATGTTACACACTACATGAAAGGTAAATTTCTAAATTCCATGATAGGTGCTCTTTAAATAAAGTGCCATGAAGAGATTCATGTGCGCTCAAGTCACACCCAGTCACCAATCAAACCTACAAAACAAAAGAGGAAAACAAGCAGAACCACAACAGCGGGGTCATAACACTGATTTATGAATGAGCCGCTCGTTTTCACATCTTCCCTGTCCACTGACATTTGTTATGACATCCGCTTCGCACATTACAATGCTCGTGATAACTTTACAATGAGCAAATCCACTTCCCCAGCTAATTACTCGAAATATACAAAGCTACCGTGATAATGGAAGTTTGAAAGATGGCTGTGCGCTCGTTTGTGTGACTCTGATTTTATAATATAAATATCGTCGTCCATCATCCTTCACCTTTAAAACAACCCCAATTGCTGGGTTAGTCAATTTTTAACCCAACTTGGGTTGTTTTTAACCCAGCATTTTTTTTAAGTGTATTGTATTAAAACCTTTTAAAAATACAAAAAGCATCTGATTATATGCTGAAAATATTTAATTTGATATATGTATGTATATTGATGTGTAAGCTCACATTTCAGAATTACTCTCTAAAAAATGCTGGGTTAAAAATAACCCAAGTTGGGTTGAAAATGGACTAACCCAGCAATTGGGTCGTTTTAACCCAGCGGTTGGGTTAAATGTTTGCTTAAAACAACCCAATTGCTGGGTTAGTCCATTTTCAACCCAACTTGGGTTGTTTTTAACCCAGCATTTTTTAGAGTGTACAGTATTAAAACTTTTTAAAAATAGAAAAAGCATCTGATTATATGCTGAAAATATTTAATTTGATATATTTATGTATATTGATGTGTAAGCTCACATTTCAGAATTACACTCTAAGAAATGCTGGGTTGAAAATAACCCAAGTTGGGTTGAAAATGGACTAACCCAGCAATTGGATAATGGAAGTTCGAAAGATGGCTGTGCGCTCGTTTGTGTGACTCTGATTTTATAATATAAATATCGTCGCCCATCATCCTTCACCTGCTTTTTAAAAGCGACCCCACAGACATGCTGATAATCAATGTCACCATTAAATCCCATAAGCACGGACACACATGCACACATTGGAGACGGATGCTACGAGTATCAATCATCCTGACCTCCTTCTCTCTTTCCCTCTGTCCTTGATTCACTACGCTCTTATGCAACACAGAATGTGCGCTGCCGCCATATGACATCTCACTGATGGTGTGTGTGTGTGTGTTTGTTTGTGAGTTATTTTGAGCAGCAGCATCAATGCAGGACCTGTCAGTGTAGGAGGGTTAATAAGCCTCGAGACTTCAGAGCGTTCGCTTTCCTTCGGTGGAGATTTGTTCCTGTGCTGGTGGAAGGGGGAGCGAGACATGTTGTGCTTTGGGATTCTTAGTACACATTGCATCAAACAGCGCTAACAGCAAACAGGATATGAAAGATGAAGTCTGAATGCGCTGAGACAAGCGGTGGCAGGCGGTCGTTGGGTCTGATGCGCGTCGCAAAGGCTTCGGGCCCTTCTTGTCGACATGGCTGCAGAGCGAGTGTGTTATATAGGTGTTGAACCCCCATGTGTGGCTGTTAGATTAAATCTTAACACAGAATGAAGAAACAAGCATAGGGTGGAAGCAGACCGCACATAGAAACTTTGACTTTGAGTGGTTTAAGTTTGAGAGGACGCTAATCAAGAATATTCAATGCAAAATAAATGTAGCAGATTCAGTTTTTTCTCAAGTATTTTCATGATCACACTATGAAAAATCACCCAAAATGTCTTTTTTAGCCATTAGTTTGTATGTTACATTATCTTTTTTCCTTTCTTTTTTTTTTTTTTTTGCTTATGCAGGTTATTCTAGGTCATTTCTTCAAGATGTGTGCAGTTTGATGCTAAACATTTCTTTTTTACCCTCACTGAAAGCAAAACTGCTTCAAAGTCCACAAACCTGTAGGGTGACCCATATCAAAAATATTGATCACACATAACTTGAATTTTACCTTGAAAATCCCCCAAAATGCATCTTTTTATCTTTTATTTTCCAGTACAAAACAGCTAAAAATATTCATTTATTGATTAATTTATTACATTTTTTGCCTATGCTGGTTTTTCTGGATCATTCATTCAGGATGAATGTACAGTTTAATGCCATTTCCTGACCAGATGGGATGCAACAAAAGTTTCCAGCAAGTTTTTTTTTTTTTTTTACTCACTGAAAGTTTTTCGCTGCAAAGCAAAAATAACACATTTCATAATCATATTTTCACTTTTAGTTAGAACAGGTATTTTTTCAGTGTTTGGGTAGTTTTTGTGTTACCCAGATCCTGGGTCAGACGTATCAACCCAGTGTTTGGGTAGTTTTTGTGTTACTCAGATCCTGGGTCAGACGTAACAACCCAGTGTTTGGGTAGTTTTTGTGTTACCCAGATCCTGGGTCAGACGTATCAACCCAGTGTTTGGGTAGTTTTTGTGTTACTCAGATCCTGGGTCAGACGTAACAACCCAGTGTTTGGGTAGTTTTTGTGTTACCCAGATCCTGGGTCAGACGTAACAACCCAGTGTTTGGGTAGTTTTTGTGTTACCCAGATCCTGGGTCAGACGTAACAACCCAGTGTTTGGGTAGTTTTTGTGTTACTCAGATCCTGGGTCAGACGTATCAACCCAGTGTTTGGGTAGTTTTTGTGTTACCCAGATCCTGGGTCAGACGTAACAACCCAGTGTTTGGGTAGTTTTTGTGTTACCCAGATCCTGGGTCAGACGTAACAACCCAGTGTTTGGGTAGTTTTTGTGTTACCCAGATCCTGGGTCAGACGTATCAACCCAGTGTTTGGGTAGTTTTTGTGTTACTCAGATCCTGGGTCAGACGTAACAACCCAGTGTTTGGGTAGTGTTTGTGTTACCCAGATCCTGGGTCAGACGTATCAACCCAGTGTTTGGGTAGTTTTTGTGTTACTCAGATCCTGGGTCAGACGTAACAACCCAGTGTTTGGGTAGTTTTTGTGTTACCCAGATCCTGGGTCAGACGTAACAACCCAGTGTTTGGGTAGTTTTTGTGTTACCCAGATCCTGGGTCAGACGTAACAACCCAGTGTTTGGGTAGTTTTTGTGTTACTCAGATCCTGGGTCAGACGTATCAACCCAGTGTTTGGGTAGTTTTTGTGTTACCCAGATCCTGGGTCAGACGTAACAACCCAGTGTTTGGGTAGTTTTTGTGTTACTCAGATCCTGGGTCAGACGTATCAACCCAGTGTTTGGGTAGTTTTTGTGTTACCCAGATCCTGGGTCAGACGTAACAACCCAGTGTTTGGGTAATTTTTGTGTTACCCAGATCCTGGGTCAGACGTAACAACCCAGTGTTTGGGTAGTTTTTGTGTTACCAGATCCTGGGTCAGACGTATCAACCCAGTGTTTGGGTAGTTTTTGTGTTACCCAGATCCTGGGTCAGACGTAACAACCCAGTGTTTGGGTAATTTTTGTGTTACCCAGATCCTGGGTCAGACGTAACAACCCAGTGTTTGGGTAGTTTTTGTGTTACCAGATCCTGGGTCAGACGTATCAACCCAGTGTTTGGGTAGTTTTTGTGTTACTCAGATCCTGGGTCAGACGTATCAACCCAGTGTTTGGGTAGTTTTTGTGTTACCCAGATCCTGGGTCAGACGTAACAACCCAGTGTTTGGGTAATTTTTGTGTTACCCAGATCCTGGGTCAGACGTAACAACCCAGTGTTTGGGTAGTTTTTGTGTTACTCAGATCCTGGGTCAGACGTATCAACCCAGTGTTTGGGTAATTTTTGTGTTACTCAGATCCTGGGTCAGACGTAACAACCCAGTGTTTGGGTAATTTTTGTGTTACTCAGATCCTGGGTCAGACGTAACAACCCAGTGTTTGGGTAGTTTTTGTGTTACTCAGATCCTGGGTCAGACGTAACAATCCAGTGTTTGGGTAGTTTTTGTGTTACCCAGATCCTGGGTCAGACGTATCAACCCAGTGTTTGGGTAGTTTTTGTGTTACCCAGATCCTGGGTCAGACGTAACAACCCAGTGTTTGGGTAGTTTTTGTGTTACCCAGATCCTGGGTCAGACGTATCAACCCAGTGTTTGGGTAATTTTTGTGTTACCCAGATCCTGGGTCAGACGTAACAACCCAGTGTTTGGGTAGTTTTTGTGTTACCCAGATCCTGGGTCAGACGTATCAACCCAGTGTTTGGGTAGTTTTTGTGTTACTCAGATCCTGGATCAGACGTAACAATCCAGTGTTTGGGTAGTTTTTGTGTTACCCAGATCCTGGGTCAGACGTATCAACCCAGTGTTTGGGTAGTTTTTGTGTTACCCAGATCCTGGGTCAGACGTAACAACCCAGTGTTTGGGTAGTTTTTGTGTTACCCAGATCCTGGGTCAGACGTATCAACCCAGTGTTTGGGTAATTTTTGTGTTACCCAGATCCTGGGTCAGACGTAACAACCCAGTGTTTGGGTAGTTTTTGTGTTACCCAGATCCTGGGTCAGACGTATCAACCCAGTGTTTGGGTAATTTTTGTGTTACCCAGATCCTGGGTCAGACGTAACAACCCAGTGTTTGGGTAGTTTTTGTGTTACTCAGATCCTGGGTCAGACGTAACAACCCAGTGTTTGGGTAGTTTTTGTGTTACTCAGATCCTGGGTCAGACGTATCAACCCAGTGTTTGGGTAGTTTTTGTGTTACCCAGATCCTGGGTCAGACGTAACAACCCAGTGTTTGGGTAATTTTTGTGTTACCCAGATCCTGGGTCAGACGTAACAACCCAGTGTTTGGGTAGTTTTTGTGTTACCCAGATCCTGGGTCAGACGTAACAACCCAGTGTTTGGGTAGTTTTTGTGTTACCCAGATCCTGGGTCAGACGTATCAACCCAGTGTTTGGGTAGTTTTTGTGTTACTCAGATCCTGGGTCAGACGTAACAACCCAGTGTTTGGGTAGTGTTTGTGTTACCCAGATCCTGGGTCAGACGTATCAACCCAGTGTTTGGGTAGTTTTTGTGTTACTCAGATCCTGGGTCAGACGTAACAACCCAGTGTTTGGGTAGTTTTTGTGTTACCCAGATCCTGGGTCAGACGTAACAACCCAGTGTTTGGGTAGTTTTTGTGTTACCCAGATCCTGGGTCAGACGTAACAACCCAGTGTTTGGGTAGTTTTTGTGTTACTCAGATCCTGGGTCAGACGTATCAACCCAGTGTTTGGGTAGTTTTTGTGTTACCCAGATCCTGGGTCAGACGTAACAACCCAGTGTTTGGGTAGTTTTTGTGTTACTCAGATCCTGGGTCAGACGTATCAACCCAGTGTTTGGGTAGTTTTTGTGTTACCCAGATCCTGGGTCAGACGTAACAACCCAGTGTTTGGGTAATTTTTGTGTTACCCAGATCCTGGGTCAGACGTAACAACCCAGTGTTTGGGTAGTTTTTGTGTTACCAGATCCTGGGTCAGACGTATCAACCCAGTGTTTGGGTAGTTTTTGTGTTACCCAGATCCTGGGTCAGACGTAACAACCCAGTGTTTGGGTAATTTTTGTGTTACCCAGATCCTGGGTCAGACGTAACAACCCAGTGTTTGGGTAGTTTTTGTGTTACCAGATCCTGGGTCAGACGTATCAACCCAGTGTTTGGGTAGTTTTTGTGTTACTCAGATCCTGGGTCAGACGTATCAACCCAGTGTTTGGGTAGTTTTTGTGTTACCCAGATCCTGGGTCAGACGTAACAACCCAGTGTTTGGGTAATTTTTGTGTTACCCAGATCCTGGGTCAGACGTAACAACCCAGTGTTTGGGTAGTTTTTGTGTTACTCAGATCCTGGGTCAGACGTATCAACCCAGTGTTTGGGTAATTTTTGTGTTACTCAGATCCTGGGTCAGACGTAACAACCCAGTGTTTGGGTAATTTTTGTGTTACTCAGATCCTGGGTCAGACGTAACAACCCAGTGTTTGGGTAGTTTTTGTGTTACCCAGATCCTGGGTCAGACGTATCAACCCAGTGTTTGGGTAGTTTTTGTGTTACCCAGATCCTGGGTCAGACGTAACAACCCAGTGTTTGGGTAGTTTTTGTGTTACCCAGATCCTGGGTCAGACGTATCAACCCAGTGTTTGGGTAATTTTTGTGTTACCCAGATCCTGGGTCAGACGTAACAACCCAGTGTTTGGGTAGTTTTTGTGTTACCCAGATCCTGGGTCAGACGTATCAACCCAGTGTTTGGGTAATTTTTGTGTTACCCAGATCCTGGGTCAGACGTAACAACCCAGTGTTTGGGTAGTTTTTGTGTTACTCAGATCCTGGGTCAGACGTAACAACCCAGTGTTTGGGTAGTTTTTGTGTTACCAGATCCTGGGTCAAACATAACAACCCAGTGTTTTGGTAGATTTTGTGTTACTCAGATCCTGGGTCAGACGTAACAACCCAGTGTTTGGGTAGTTTTTGTGTTACCAGATCCTGGGTCAGACGTAACAACCCAGGGGCTGAGTTATTTATCACAGGCTTCTTGCGATCTATATAACGTATGCTATACTGTAAAATATGATTGAAAATGAGGAATTATCATGCAAGCCAGTGGTTGTGTCGAGTATTTTAAGGCTTTAAGTTAATTCGCAAACAGTAATTCATGTATAAAGTTAAAAAATAAATAGCTAGTATTATAGTAAAAATGAATCAACTATGCAGGGTTAAACAAAATTAACCCAACATGTGTTCTGTCCTATATTTACCCAACCCTTGGGTTGAAAACAACCCGAATTGGTTGTGTTTATTAGAGTAGGTGTCATCATCGTACGGTCTACATACATGTCGTGTTTATTAGATCAATGTCGTGCAGTGTGATGTGTAATGGTCTTCGAGGATTGATGAAAGCAGGCATTAGCTGCTCTAAAGTCACTGGAAAGCACGGCTTCATGGGGCTTATTGCTTTAGTCTACCTTGTGTTGTGCCTGGTTAGGACACGTGTTAGTTTGGGTACATAATGGTAGAACAAAGATGAGAACACAGCTGTCTTTTTAAAGAGGGAATTGTAGTCATTAACGGCTCATTATTTAAAAGATTTATTAGCCTGCATACTCGCCTCTCTAATAGCTTCAGTTTTATCTCTTTCTCTATGAATCGTGTTCATGTATTGCAATTTCACCCTTGAATTTCTAAAGAATCAGATCAGTTCCAGGTAACTTGAGATGTGAAAACAACACAACCAAAGGACCCTTCAGACACGGACTGACAAAGACATCATTAACTCCCCTCGTTCCTCTGATGAATGGATCCGTCCGAAACGCATTAATATCATGCGGTAGTTCCTTCTCTTTTTTTTCACTAGATAATTTTGCTTCTATATTTGTGGTCAGAAATGTCCCGGGGTTTGAGCAGTGAGTAATGGGTGTTATTACGGAATCACTGGCGAGTTCATTTGTTCTGCATTTTCTCCTCCTTTTGTCGAAAACTTTATAAACGACAGGTTTAAATGGTTGCAAACAGACCCAAATAGTAAGTCAAATATCAAGAAAACAGAACATTTGTTATTAAATCACCAGTGCATTTGCAGTCGTCTGACATTCAGCAGTAGGTGTTAAACTAAAGCACTTGCAATGTGTCGTTTGTGTTCCAGTAATTAGCATATTCATTACTGTGATTTGCATTGATTAAGTTGATTTATGCAAGTATGTATCAGCATAAAAAGGAGATGCGCTGAGCTGATTAGTTAAATGACAGGCCTATATAAGACAGCACCGGTCATATCCTTTGATGCATCTCAATTATCATGACATGTATGACTATATATCCAGAGTAAAGTGAACATTGAAGATGAGTGCATGTTACTTTGAGCTATAGACCAGAAAGTGTGGTTTGTTTGCGCACATGTTGAACGAAGAAGATGATCGGCTAGGCACAATCTCTTCCTGTCAATACTAGTCCCTCTCCTGCAGAGTAGTCTGTAATCAGGCCAAGGGTAGAGAGGGAAAGTGTGGGTGTGTGGACGTCTCGGATAGACGGTGGCTGTGTAAAAGGTTTTTTGGGTGAGTGAACAGCATAAAAGGAAACAAGGGTGATCAAGAAAGGAAGAGAGCACACAGGGGCAGCGAGAGAGATTTATAGCACGCCTAGACTAAAAGCACTTGGGAAATTATATGCAAGATTGCAACCCTAAAACACTCAGCAAGTAGCACACGGAGCAGTCGGGATATTTCTAATGAGCGCTAAATTAACGCCATGATGTCTGCTGATGGATTTGAGACAGACATTAACCTGCAATCAGACGTTCTTTGAAAAGAGCCACAGCCGTACCTAGAGAAGATCACAGCTATATTAGCATTTGAGCGTCAGCGCTGTGATTAAATGCCTTCATTAATAAAAAACCTCTGTCTGATGAGAAAGCCGCCCGAAGGAAGCATATGCATGTATTAACGATTTTTTTCCCCCCATTTCAGATTACAGATACGGATTTCAAACGCCACTCAAGTAAGCAACCACACCGTTTTCTTTATTGCATATGCAAAGTGAGCGCGTTGACACAGCCATACACCCAAACCACGCATGTGGACACATTTTACAAGAGTTTGGGGGCTTGCAAACACCACAAGACTGGCAAAGAGCATCATTTTTGTGTGAAACCAAACGCTGCACTAATGAGCCACAAAACCTCAGGATGACCATTATAATCCAGGATATATGGGTTCAAGACACCAAACCGGAGTAATCTGGGGTGTTGCTTAAATAGTTCTGCCATCATGTATTTGCCCTCGTGTCATTTCAACCCTGTTTGGCCTTATTTGTGACCCTGGACCACAAAACCAGTCATAAGGGTACATTTTTGCCATTTTTATACATCATCTGAAAGCTGAATAAATAAGCTTTCCATTAATGTATGGACAATATTTGGCCGAGATACGACTATTTGAAAATCTGAGGGTGCAAAAAAATCGAAATATTGAGAAAATCACCTTTAAAGTTGTCCAAATGACAATAGCAATGCATATTACTACTAATAATACATGTTTGTTTGACTTCATGGAACATGATCTTTACCTACACTGGGTCAAAAATAACCCAAGTTGGGTTGAAAATGGACTAACCCAGCAATTGGGTTGTTTTAACCCAGGGGTTGGGTTAAATGTTTGCTTAAAACAACCCAATCGCTGGGTCCATTTTCAACCCAACTTGGGTTATTTTTAACCCAGCATTTTTTAACGTGTAATATCTTAATGATTTTTGGCATAAATGAAAAATCGATAATTTTGACCCATGCAATTGTTGGCTATTGCCACAAATATACCCGTGCGACTTAAGACTAGTTTTGTGCTCCAACATTTGTTCTGTTGAACACACAGAAAAGATTTTTAAAAATGTTTTGTCTTGTCCATACAATGAAAGTCAATGGGGTCCAATGTTGAAACAGTTGAAACACTGCACTGCAAAAATAGCTTCTTATAATTCATACAGGCTTGAAATGACATAAGGATAAGTAAATTAGCATTTGTGCAACTATTGTACATTTTGGCGAATTGGTGGATAATTCATACAATTTCATTTGTGTGTTTTTGTACAATGTTTAGGGATGGACCTTCATGCCTTTTTCCATGAATCAAATTCATAAACAGCACTTTCTCATGAGATCATGTTGGAACTATCCCTCATAAAAGTCTTGTTTGAACCCATAACCCCTTTCAGATCTTGAACCACAAAGCCACGTTTTCTTAACCAGTAGCCAAACCGATAACCTCACAATCTCAACCCTAACCCTAACTTCCAGGTGTCACAGTTGGGAACAAGCAAACCCACATACACATCCACTCACCGCCATCGTCCTCATCGAAGGAGTTCATGCAGGGGAAGTAGATGGCCAGAGCCTCAAAGGACGCGGACAAGCTGATGCGACTCTGCGAGCGCTCCATGTAAAGGCCCGGCGTGGGCGCCGGCGCCGTGTCGGCCGGCTTGGGCAGGCGCGCCTGGGCATTCTTCACGCGGAGCACGGCACGCGGCGTCTTGGCTAACTTTCACCGGCCCCTTCGCCAGCCACGAAAAAGAGAGAAAAACAAACACCAGAGCCCCCTCGTACGTCCCTGTGGACCTGGTTTGGGTTCAAGAATCCTGTGAAGATATAACGTCCAGACTTCTTTTGCTGTCTGCAAAGTCCTGGTTTTGGTTTGCTTCTCTATCCAGGTCTTCAGGACAGAGATTTAGGATGGATGGAGTCTCATCTCAGAAGCTGATGTCTCAGAGCTGCTTCAGAGAACATGATCTGTTGCTTTTCTCTGTCTAGCTGATCCCTCACCGGGCTGTGCACTGGATGGATGGATGGATGGCATATAATGCCGTGTGTGTGTGTGTGTGTGTGTGAGAGAGAGAGGAGGACAAATGAAGAGAGAGAGAGAGAGAGAGAAGGAGAGATGGGAGTGAAGAGACAGACGGAGAGAGAGAGAGAGACAGACGGGGAGAAAAGGTTCTTACTATTCTAGCAGTCTGAGGCTGATTCACTTCATTCAGCGCTGAGCTCTTTGTGGAGACAAAAAGGGGGAGGAGACACCCAAGAGCTGTTGCTGGGATTCGGGATACTGGCCAATCACAGGCCGGATGTCAGGATGTGGGTGTGGCCACAGTCTACAGGCACAATAACTGTGAATTTCCTTCATCCCTTCACAGACATCGACCGCCTTGCTCTCTTTCGCTAACACGGTGGAGTGGAAATCTTGAAACATTTGGAAGCCGGTAGATTTCTGACATGGCGTGATTGTTTTTGCCTGATTCTGTCAAGAGTAAATCACATGCATTCACAAGAAACTGCAACAGTTGGCTAGTCTAACAGTCCAACACCACAAACAAAAATATAATAATAATAATAATTTTACAGGTCTAAATAATTTACTGAATGTTTTTCATGGACAATAATACATTTAAATATTAAATAACGTTAATAAAAAGCATTGACATCTGCTAGTTCTGTAAAAAAAATAAGTAAATAGATTAAATGAAATAACTGAGGAAAGACTTTCTAGAAAGTTTAGAAAGCTTATTTTTGCACTTAATTCTTTCTCACACACGTTATATAAACCCAGTTATGTTTTAACTACAACTTAATTTGTGTTATTAGAAATTAAGCTAATATAAAATATTAATGAAAAACTTGAATGAAAATGCTGTCTAAGAAAAGTCACTGAAATAAAATGACTAATTACTAAAGCTAAAATTGACGTAAAATAAATTAAAGCTAAATAGAAAAACAGAAAATAATAAAAATGTGCAAATATACACATAAAAGCTAATTCAAACTATTAACAAACAAACACTATAATAGTATATGAAAGCTTGTTTCCATCATGGAATAAAACAATTTAAAATATAATTGCAACTGTTTATCTCACAATTGGGAGTTTAGATCTTGCAATTCTGTCTTCTTTTCTCGGAATTGTGACATATAAACACAATTGCAAGCTTTTTTATTCAGTGGTGGAAACAAGCTCCCTTGTATAAATAAAATAACAATAAAATATAATGTTATTTCAGCCGGACTTCTTTTCTAAGTTTGAACGTGTGTGTTATGAGTTACTTCATGGGAACATCCTTTCCTAAGATCTTTGATATTAATACACATGTTCTAAACGGAACCAGATTGGGGTTCTTTGGCTTGTAACAATATCAGAGCCCTTTATATAAGATTCCATAAAGAATCATGCTTTAAAAGTGCAATGAAGAACCTTTCTTCAGTTACTTCAGCGATTAGCATTAAGCTTTGTATCAGTAGAAACCGGGTAGTATATTCGAATGATCTTGCTTCCCCCCCTCAAATCCCCCTGAGACGAGAGATTTATGTATTTTATGTCTGGAAAAAAGCCTTCGATGACACAAATATCGAGGCTTTTTTGGCCTGAGGCTAGAGACTACAGCCAGTAGATGGAGCTAGTTCTGCAAGTTTTCAACCTGCCCACAGGGGTGGGATCTCACTCACAGAATGTAAGACACTAACGGCCGCTTGGGTATTCATAACGGCGCGGTGCAGAGCAAAGCGAGTGTTCTCGATGAATTCCTTTGAAAGTTAAAGGAACACTCCACTTTTTTTGAAAATAGGCTCATTTTACAAGTCCCCTAGAGTTTTACCGTTTTTGAATCCATTCAGCCGATCTTTGTATCTGGCGGTAGCACTTTTAGCATAGCTTAGCATACATCATTGATTCTGATCAGTCCATTAGCATCTCATTCAAAAAATGACCAAAGACACTTTCAATATTTTTCCTATTTAAAACTTGACTCTTCTACAGTTACATCGTGTGCTAAGATCAACTGAAAATGAAAAGTTGCGATTTTCTACATGGCTAGGAGGAACTACGTTCTCATTTCTGCGTAATAGTCGCGGATCTTCACGGCCGTAACATGGCTGCAACGGCGCAATGATATTACAGCGCCTGAAAGTAGCCCAGCTAGGGAACTTTATTTACTAGGTCACATTGTTACCAACTAGGTAACAATGTGACCGGCACTAAGTTTCTTGTAGTTGCAGAGAAAGTTTCAGGCTTGCAGCCGACAAATTGTGTTGTGGATTTAGCTGTGTGATTAGCCATGGTTGTGTGTGTTGTAAAGGGCTGTGATAGTAAGTCGAAGGTGTAACTACCACCATGTTTCACAGAATACCAACGAATCATTGCGCCGCTGCAGCCATGGTACGGCCGCGAAGATCCGCGACTATTACGCAGAAATGAGAAAGTAGTTCCTCCTAGCCATATAGGTGTAGAAAATCACAACTTTTCATTTTCAGTTGGTCTTAGCACACGATGTAACTGTAGAAGAGTCAAGTTTTAAATAGGAAAAATATTGAAAGTGTCTTTGGTCATTTTTTGAATGAGATGCTAATGGACTGATCAGAATCAATGATGTATGCTAAGCTATGCTAAAAGTGCTACCGCCAGATACAAAGATCGGCTGAATGGATTCAAAAACGGTAAAACTCAACTATTTAACTCTAGGGGACTTGTAAAATTAGCCTATTTTTTAAAAAAGTGGAGTGTTCCTTTAAGCTTCCATAGGCATGAACTGAAAACGTGCCAGACTGGACATGCACCGTGAATGACTGTGAGGCTGTGAATGAACGGCAATGCGGCCGTGAATGAATGCCGGTCAGCCGTGCTCATTTTAGTTTCGGTTTAGAATTAATGCCAATTTGGGGGCGGGTTGCTTGAATTGTGGGTTCATTAGCCTATTATTCTTAATGAAAAACACAACAACAAAACGGTAAAATGACAAACTCCCTTAAATAGGCGCTTTTACATTTCACATTGAAACCAAATCTTCGGCGATCATCTGGTCTGTCAGCTCTCGTGATGAATGAGATCTGACTCCTGCTGAGTTTGTGCTGCGACTCTCGTTCGGCTCGTGCTGTATTGAGCTCACGTTCAGTTTTTAATTGCAGTGTCTGTTCTCTAACTGAACTAAATGATTTTATTACTATAAAAATCAAAACGACGGTGGGGCGGAGCCGTGGTGGACAAGAGATGTATGCGGTGGGAGTGGCTTCGCAGGGCTGCGAAGCAAGTGCATTCTGGGAGTTGTCTTTCATCCATATGAGCCAAAAATACATGTTCTGGCTTCTCTCAGTCTAGAAGGCACCAATTTCTAAAATAATTTCACAATTCTACTACATAAATGATTCAATTTAAATACACGTTCATCTCCTTTTAATAATGGTTTATTTTCATTAATATTTTTTTATTGTTAATATTATGCTTGTTAGCTTGTCTATCTGCCTGTTCTTATAATACCTTGTAGCCTCTCTTATGGTTTTACATAAAAATGTGAAATATCTTCATTATGCTCTATGAAATTGGCCTGGTTTACCAGCTTTATATGTAGGCTACCTAACATTTGTTTTTAAAAACAGGAATGGTAGAAACAGCATCTACGAACAGGCGTATTGCATTTGATTCAATCATTGTATGTTGTGTATTGAAGTACAAATAAATAGCAGCAAAATGACAGTATAACCGCCACATTTGTTAGAGAATAACCTCTGATGATTGGCAATTTAAACACAGCCATTGACAGCGCCCGTGGGCTTCAGCTGTATTGTACCTTTAAGAAGCGGAATAAAAGAATGGCACTGCTAGCTGAGAACAGTCATCTTCTGTTAAAGACGCATTTTGTCTTCTGTGTGTCTGGCAAGAGAGGCTAAGAGTGTGTGTGTGTGTGTGTAAGAGAGGGCTGAAAATGTCACCTGTGCCACCTCAATGAACAATCACAACTCTACTGCAAATAACAAACGCAGAAGCATCACTCATAGTTATGAATGCCTCATAACCGAAGCTGACAATCTCGGCCTCTCTCAAAGTGCACCCTGTCAGTTTTTGAATAGATTTAGTCTTTGTGTGTGGTTTAGCATCAGCAGGGTTCATCAGATTGCATGATAACCCTCGTTTATTTACTAGATTTTTACTTTTTTTGTGTGAAGAAATTGTAGTTCATGTTGCTGTGTGGTTGGTTGATATAAGGAGTTCTGAGTGGTTGTTGCCAAGTTGCTATGTGATTGCTTGAGTGTTCTGGGTGGTTGCTAGGGGGTTGCTAAGGTTTTCTGAGTGGTTGTTAGCACACTGTTTTGGGAAGACTTTGCTAAGGTGTTTTGGGTAGATGCTTGACTTAACAAATACCACACATTACAATGATAAATGTTGTATTTAAAGTACAGTATTATCATCTGATACTATCACTGTACAATGGTACTGTCACTGTATTGTTTTATAAAGGTAAAGGTAAAAAAGTACTTTTTTGGGGCTAAAAAAGTAACATGATACTGCCATTAGCTTTGAACGTACCATGATAATCTTGGAAGTGTTGCTGTTGTTAACTAAAACCATTTTTAAAAATGCGTTAATTGAAATAAAGCTAAAATACAATTATTAGATTAAAACATATAGGGCCCTATCTTGCACCCAGCGCAATTGACTTTGTACACCGACGCATGTGTCATTCCTATTTTGCACCCGCGCAAAGCGCGCTTTTCCCTCCACAGAAGCACGTCGCTAAACTAGTGAATGAACTTGCGCTACCTGGGCGGTTCAGCGCAAAAAAGGAGGCGTGTTCCGGCGCAAACAATCCCTGGTGCTATTTTGCTGTTCCATTAAACAATTGCGCCACTGACCAGAAAAAACCTAGTCTAAAGTCAGTGGCGCGTTGCGCGTTGTTCATTATGCTATTTTAAGGGCGCATGCTTGACCATAATGTATAGCGTGCACAACGCGCATACACTTTGCTCATGTAATCTACACAGATGCAACAGTTATTTTTGCAAATCATAAATTGTTACACTAAAAAAATATTAACACATGAGATGACGGAAATCATTGTGGTGTGCCACGAAGATGTGAAAAAATAGGCATAAATCTAGCTTACAAATGATTCAGGCTAATTGTAATAATTAAGGATAAGACCTGTTTGCCCAATAGTGGCAAGACATATATGTATATAAGGACATCTGACAAATTGGTTTGTCCGTCAAGAACCAGGAAAAAAAATCGACTGAAAAACTGAAAAAACTGAAAGACTGAAAAAAAAAAGACTGTGAAATCACCTTTACCATAATGTACAACATTACAACTTCACTTCTCTGTCTTTCACTGCTCTTACAAGCACATCAGTCTCCTCGGCTGTGAACCGCTCCTGGCGTGCGCCTGGTAAATACGCCATAATAATAGCAATCCATAATGGAACTTGCGCACCTGCTTTTACAGGGAATGTTGGATGACGCTCGGATTGGTTTATTCACGTTACGCCCAAACCACACCTATGAATAATGAAGCTATTTCAGACCAACCCATTTTAGATTTGCGCCGGGCGCAAGAGCCATTTATCCCGCCGGGAAAATAGCAACAGCGCCGAGACCCGCCCACAAAGTTACTTGCGCTTCGCGCTTTGACACTTGCGTTTCAGATCGTTAAAATAGGGCCCTTAATGTAAATGTTGTTTTGGCAGCTAACTGAAAAAAATAAATAAGTTGAAATTGCTGTTGTTCCCAATTGCTTCCACTTTGTTATAACACCACTAACAGTTGAGCGTGGAATATTTAGTCAATTTCATGAATGGACTTTACGGTAATCACTTTAATGGATCACGGTACCACACTTGAGTTCTCTGAGCTCCTGAGAGCGACCCGTTCTTTCACAAATGTGTGTATAAGCGTCTGCATGCCTAGTGCTTGATTTATACACCTGTGGCCATGGAAGTGCTTGGAACACCTGAATTCAATGATTTGGAGGGGTGTCCCAATACTTTTGGCTATATAGTGTAAGTGAAATTATTGTTTCATTATAGATATAGAGCCATTTCGCATGGCTATGAGCGTGATATTGCTCGTTTAAATATTCAAGTATATGATAAAGCTCTCATTCTTTAGGTCAATCATATATTCATGGGAGAGAAAAAATCAGTTTGAATAAGGAAAGCGATATCTTTGTCAGTGGTTAAAGTTACCACAGTCATTGCATGTGCTGCACTTTATTTGTACCATTTTGTTTTATCAGTTTACTTTTATTTAGAATTTGGAAAATAAAGATATTGTTTGATAAATGAGATCTCTGATTATAGACCTTGAAAACAAAAAATATGAAAGTCTTGTTTTACAGTATCTATGAATCCTGTAATAGTTATTCATACTAATAATGAATAATGCTAAAATAACATTCCCTTGGAGTATCGAGGTACTTCCATCTGATACCATCACTGTACCACAGACTGATATAAAGTCATGTATTGAATGGGATGTTATGAATAGTGTGTGTGTGTGTGTGTGTGTGGTGTGTTCTTGTATATATGGTTTATGAGAACACAAATGTGTGCAATGGGTATTAGAACGTAAACATTTATTTTAAACCAAAATGGGTTTTATTGAAATTAAAAAAATGCCAAAGGTTTTGTGTGATGGGTTGGTTTAGTGTAAGGGGATAGAATATACAGTATAAAAGCTATTATGCCCATGGAGAGTCCCTGTAAACCGTGTGTGTGTGTGTGTGTGTGTGTGTTAGAGCTGTCTCGTATCGTAGCCAATGGCAGTTGTGCTGGTCCTTGTCCACTGCTTCACTGACCTTTTACCATGTTGTTCTTCCATCCACCAGCAGGACCCAGGGGAAGGGCCCGTCTCACGGTGATGACATCTTAAGAGCGAGACACCAATGAAACCTGACAGGTGCTGGGAGTGAAAGTGAACACGAGTTTGTGTTCGGATGAGATGGGAGGAAGACAGAGAGAGAGAGAGTCAAATAAGGGCTGGATTGTTCTCTCCCTCCAAGAAAGAAACAACTTGTACTTGCAACAGTTGACACCCCTTCTGTTCAAAACCCCTTCTGCAGAATCCATCATCATGGTGTGATATTCCAGAAGAGGGGAAGACCATTGTAATGGCTCTCTGTGATGCCCAGAAACCTTCTTGCTATATGATAGACATTATTGAAGATCTGTAGTTCATCAAACCCCCCAAAACGGACCTCTTTTCTCATTTTAGACTGTAACTCAAAGAGCTGCCTACCTGGACAGATGTGAAGCTGCACTCCAGGCTTAAAGGCTATTCCAACTCTTACAAACTGTAGTACATGGCAATCGCAAACTTCACATTCAAACGTTATTAGGGATGGGCGTATCGATATATCGATACTGATGTGAGCTTTGAGAAGTATCGATATTTATATATATATCGATTTATTTAGTGCACACAATACGAATAACCTATGTTACCGAATAGTTGTGTAGTATAGGACTATTTTCCTGCTCATCTGAACCATGATCTGAACGCACACAAATGCTGCGAGATAGAACCAATCAATCACAGAGAGAGCGTTCTCTCACGGCTTACACTGTATTCAAACAGAGCGGCGTTTCTAAAAACTATCATAAGAAACCATTGATGCTTTTGGAAATGCAGCTCTGAACAATGCTCATCGGAAGACAAAAAATGTTTGAGTTATTTCACAATAAACAAATAGAAAGCCTCAACAAATGTAGCCTACATAGTGCAATTACACTCTTTAAATGTAATGTTAAACGTTGATATTGATCATGTTCTATTCTGTAACTAATCTTAATATAAATCATGTCAGAATAAAAAGGTTGCATTTTATGGGTGTAACGTCCTGTAACGGTTTATTTTTAACTCTAGTGACCGTAGTTCAACTATTTGTACATTTCCATGGTTAACACTACAAGTAAACATATTTTAACCATGTGTAAACAAAAATATGATCTAATAAGTTGCAATTAAGGCATATTGAATGTTAAAATACCTTTCAAATATAATGTTAAATTGTACTCTTAGTAATTTCAATAATTTAATAATTAAAAAGTTCAGTTTAGAAGTATCGATATCGGTGATACTAGCCTTAAAAGTACCGGTATCGTATCGAAAACAAAATAAGTTGTATCGCCCATCCCTAAACGTTATCAATATATATTCTTAAAATCCCAAGAAAGATCTTATACAAGTGAAAAAACGGCGACATGAAGCTTCGAGTCCTTTCAAGATCAAGATTCGTAAAATGTCAGCAAACTTTCTCTGCGTCATGTAAAGATTGACAAGATGACCCTGATTATAAGGCAAGGTGTACCTTTTGGGAAAAGGCTTATTGATTAAGAAAATGTATATCTTTCATATTTGAATTTGTGTATTGAATGTATGGTTTGGTAAAATGTACCAACAATCCCATTTAAAAATAAACACTTTTTGGCATACCATAAAAATAACCTGTAGCCCATCTGAATTATATAACAATTAGGCTATCCATAGTGAAAACCATGTAGCCTTCCAAAATTTCTTTATTATCTAATTATCTTATTGTAGTTTTAAAAACTAGGAAGTTTGATCCGTTCTTTTATCATTACACTCTGACACACCGTATCTCTTGGCGCACTCGTTTTACACATATTTGGCGCCACCTATTGTTGCGGATGTATTATTGACATGTAAAAGTCTAGTCCCTGAATATAAGACAAACCTGTTTTTTCAGATGTATTTCTAAGAAAAAAAACATTGTCTTGTATTCGAAACAATGTGGTATTATAGATTGCACTTCAACGAAAACACTATACTGTTGTTTTGTAGAACATGAACATTTTTGTGGTGTTCTTGTTGCATTTACACTGCTTTAACCAGCAAATGTCCACAGCGTTTTACGCACTTCAAATAATTTTGCCTAGCAATCAGTTCAATTCAAGAACAAATCACTCTTATGAACTGGCAATTGAATGGCTGCATCCGAAATCACATACTTCCCTACTTTACAGTATGAGACAAAAGAAGTATCACCGAATTCACAGTACTCATGAATTAGGCAAATGTAACGTTGGTCAGTAAGAGCTGTGCGGGTAAATCTGACTCCCCTGGTCTCAATAGGTGCTCTAGCGACTGACAAATAGAGGCTACGATCTTTAGCGCTCTTGTTAGCGCACCGCCTCCCACGCTGGAGACCCCGGTTCGAATCCCGCTAAGAGCGGGTCAAGTAGGATCAGTTACACAAAGAGTACCCGGATAATGTACAAATTCTGCAGAGATTCTGAAGTGTGCATAGGATGGACTCTTTACTATCCCATGAAGCCACAGGAGAGGAGTTGTATATGGCAGTGAAGCTACGTAACTAAAGCTAGTGTCTCGTGATAATGATAACATGGCGAATGTAGTACATCTACACTTTCGAACTCAGGAGTTACTGTTTAATCAGTATGTTTTTACTTCTAGTGATAGATTATAACACCTTAGCCTACAGGATGGACAGTTGGAATGTGTATCATATAATTTATCAAAAAAATACATGCAAATAGGGTCCATTTTGACTTAAAGCATGCCTCTGTAAGTGATTGTGGATTGTTTCAACATGTTTCTTAATGGTCAGTAATTTTGTTTAAAGGTGCTGTATGTAAGTTAGGGCTGTCAAATAAAAATTCGGATTTCGAATATTCGTCAAATTTACAAAAAAAGTCAGACATGATGATGACGTAACTGACGCTTTTTGTTTATCCAGTACAGCGGTGCGGCTGTGTTGTTCATTTGAAAAAAGGCGGGAAAAAAAGTGAGGACTAGGAGTCGGAGAGAAAATGGGCAACCTGTTCGACGGCATATTCAGTCAGACACAGAGCAGTGCTTTGGAGCATGAGATGGATATAAATGAAAGATAAGATTCGCTACCTGCTGACGAAAATCCTCTCAGTTGGTGGCAAAAATCATGCGGTATATATGTCCACATATTGCGCAGCTGTCAAATACATACTTGATCATACCTCAGCAAAAAACGCTCAGCATTCGCTGCAGGTCAAGTTGACTGTTTGGTGTTTTTGACGCACAATATGTAGATGTTAAAGGGTCACTTCAGTGGTTTCGCTTTAGGCTTTGTATCAGTAGAAACCCGGTAGTATATTCAAATTATGGTACTTTCCCCCCTCATATCCCCCTGAGATGAGAGAATTATGTATTTTATTTCTGGAAAAAATCCTCCGATGACGCAAATATCGTCATTTTGTGTCATCGGAGGATTTTTTGGCCAGAGGCTATAGACTACAGCCACTAGATGGAGCTGTTCCTCATGTTATCAACCCGCCCATAGTGGAGAGATCTCACTCACAGAATGTAAATGCCCACACACGTTCAGATCGGGCATTAATAACGGAGCGGTGCAGAGTAAAGTGAGTGTTTCAACTTTTCAATGAATTCCTGTGATAGTTTAGCTTCCATATGTGATCTGAAAACGTGCCAGACTGGCGCTTAACGTTACCTCAGCTCTGCTCAGCTCTTCTCTCGTGATGAATGAAATCTGACTCCTGCTGCGTCTGTTCTGTGACTTTCGTTCGGCTCACTCACACTTCATTGAAAAGACACGTTCAGTTTTTAATTGTAGTGTTTATTCTCTAACTGAACGAAATGATTCTATTACTATGAAGATCAAAACGACGGTGTACGGAGTGGCCTCGTAATGCAGCGAAGCAAGTGCATTCTGGGAGTTGTTGTCTTTCTTCCACATGAGACAAAAATACATTTTCTGTCTTTTCTCAGTCTAGAAGGCAACAAATTCAAAAATAATTTCACATTTCTACTACATAAATGACCCAGTTTAAATACAAAGCTTAATGCTAAACCACTGAAGTAACCCTTTAAGTGAGTGGAAATGGATAGTTTTCACATTACGTTGTCTGTTGAAGCGTTTTCTCAGGTGACTGATGCACTTGCAGTTTTATGCACTTTTGTTACCTAATTTTCCTTACATGCTCATTAATGAAATTATATTTTATTTAATAACAATTGTTTGAAAATGCACTTTAAAAAGTGAATGTCATTTCATTTCGATAAAAGATGTGATGCTTGATTTGGTTTACATTTGCTTGTTGCGCTTGTTTGCGCCCTCTTGTGAGCATTGTAGACAATACAGTACTTTTTCCCTCTAACATAAGTAATAATAATAATAACGCATTTTATTTAATGGCACCTTTCACAACACCCAAGGTCACCTCACAAGCAAAAATACAGATCGATACACAAGACAAAACACACAACGAACACTCCGCATATACAGATAAAGTGCAGTCAAGACTCAATAAAACATATTATAAATAAGCCTGTATAAAAATATATGTCTTGAGAGTTTAAGTATTGCCTTTAGAATTCGAATATAGTTTGAATTTTACTAATATGTAAGAAATTTAGCTTTTCAGCCATTTTGACAGCCCTAATGTAAGTTTTTGACTTTACTAAAGTATAAAAATACCATAATATGTTTTGCAGATATTTAGGAAACATGCTGAGTTCACATTCTCATTTTTCTGAAAAGCAATGCTACAGCCAGTTATTCTGTTTTTGTTTTGGTCTGTGCGATACCATACGCCGCCAGTTCACCCAATAGTATTTCACCACCACAGGTTGCCAGTTGGTGGAAAAACCAGTGTATTATAGCCATGGAAGCCAGCAAACAAACCGCGTCAGATCGCAGATTCTACCAGACCTAAAAAGCCTAAGCACCCATATAAAAGTCTCTAGGAACGAGAGCACATTAAAACACGGATAAATCAACTTGCAGTGTGTGATTCTCCTCGGAAATTCATTGTCAATTGTGTCCTCAAATTGGCAACCCGCATGAGCATCGAGTCTGAGGAGGAGGGGGCGGGGCAAACAATATTTAAAATGTGGACTGCAGTACCCATTTCAACCACTAGCTGTCATTCATGCGCGAGAATATGACGCAGATCCGGCGTTCGGGAATCCATGAAATGCACACTTAAGCCCCATTTTGAGAACTACGCCGAGACCTAAAGCACGATCAATGTAGAATCCAACAGCTTAGATACTCACGTCTTCCTCTGCTCGTAAACAAATCACTTCTGGATCATGTGTCCGAACGCCGGATCTGCGTCATATTCTCGCGCATGCGTCGTGGAGGCACACACGGAAGACAAGAACAAGTTGGATAAAGGTGTTATTTTGATTTTTTTTGCGCAAAAAAACTATTGTCGTCGCATCATAAAATTATTGTAGAGTCACTGTGGTGAGATGGACTTTGTAACAACATTTTAAGTGCCTTTTATGCGTCTTGGGAGTGTAAATGTACTGAATGCCAATGGAGGCCTATCTGAAGCCTTTCTCAGCCATCAGCTTTCAACAAAAATATCTTCATTTGTGTTCCGAATATGAACGGAGGTCTTACGGGTGTCAAACGACATGTGGGTGAGGAATTAATGACAGAATTTTCATTTTTGGGTGAACTAACCCTTTAACACTGAGTCGGTACTTCCACCTACATCACGGACATGACCTTTCCGACGTGATGACGGCGTACGTCGTGAAGAAGCACAACAACGCATTTGTGTTTAAAAAGTATATAATCTATTTATTTTTGAAAATGGCCGATGGTTTGTCTAGATAAGAGCCTATTCCTCTTCTGGGATCGTTCAGAGCTTCTAAAGCCCTTCCTTTGAAACTGCATTGATGTGGACCTTCAACCTTTGGTCCCCATTGAAGTCCATTATGTGGAGAAAAAGCCTAGAATGTTTTCCTCAAAAAACGTAATTTCTTTTCGACTGAAGAAAGAAATATATGAACATCTTGAATGAGGGGGTGAGTATATCGTCAGGACATTTTCATTTTGAAGTGAACTAATCCTTTAACTGCGACTTTTGCCTCAATAAACTCCTAATTTACTGCTTATTAATAGTGAGAATTGAACCCTAAAATAAAGTGTCACCTTAACCTCATTGAGAAACAACTGAGATATTAAAGAAATCTCATTTGTGGAGCACCGCACTGTGGATGGCCTATATATTCTGGTCCAATTGTCTGCATTTTTTATTAACACACTGTCTTACTCTGAAGGCAACTTGTAAAAGTGGAGCTCAACTGACATCCAGGTCAAGCCGATGTGGGCCAGGAAACACTTTTCAATTTGCAGACTCATTTTCAGCCACCAGCATCTCAGTCCAGAGTGCCGGCCCACGGTTTGCCAAAGCTTTTGATACTTTTAATTACTTAATAGTGCTTCAGTAAAGGTAATTACAGTAAATATATGGTTATTTGATTAAGAAAAGAGGCACTTGCTGTCACGCACAAGTGATTGTCTGGTTCTTTTTCATGGCGTGTCGTATTGAAGCTTTGCTTGATCACATCATTTTACCAACCAAGCAAAAACACTCAGTCTATCACAGTATTGCAAAATCCACTTATGGGATTTACAAAGCGCTGTGTCCACGGGCCAATCCCTCTAACAGCTTTTAATATCAACATAGTGCCATGCGTTTATCTCTCTTTCTCTGTTAATCTCACTGTCTTTCTTGTTTTCCTAATATGCTAACTTCCCTTCATTCTGGCGTTTAACTTCAGTTGGAGTAGATTTGTTGTAATGCCATGTGGACCGCCGCAAAATTTCAGATTTACGAATGCACGCAAACCTACTGAGGTAAGATCAGGGATTAATTCACCAGATTTATGTAATTCCCTGGTGAGCCTGCTTTTGGCATCTTAAAGGGATAGCTCACCCAAAAGTTTGCCGTTTATTCACCCTCATGTCCCTTTTTTTTTTTGTCGAATCTCTACACTCACCTAAAGGATTATTAGGAACACCTGTTCAATTTCTCATTGATGCAATTATCTAAACAACCAATCACATGGTAGTTGCTTCAATGCATTTAGGGGTGTGGTCCTGGTCAAGACAATCTCCTGAACTCCAAACTGAATGTCAGAATGGGAAAGAAAAGGTGATTTAAGCAATTTTGAGCGTGGCATGGTTGTTGGTGCCAGACGGGCCGGTCTGAGTATTTCACAATCTGCTCAGTTACTGGGATTTTCACGCACAACCATTTCTAGGGTTTACAAAGAATGGCGTGAAAAGGGAAAAACATCCAGTATGCGGCAGTCCTGTGGGAGAAAACGCCTTGTTGATGCTAGAGGTCAGAGGAGAATGGGCCGACTGATTCAAGCTGATAGAAGAGCAACTTTGACTGAAATAACCACTCGTTATAACCGAGGTCTGCAGCAAAGCATTTGTGAAGCCACAACACGCACAACCTTGAGGCGGATGGGCTACAACAGCAGAAGACCCCACCGGGTACCACTCATCTCCACTACAAATAGGAAAAAGAGGCTACAATTTGCTCACCAAAATTGACAGTTGAAGACTGGAAAAAAGTTGCCTGGTCTGATGAGTCTCGATTTCTGTTGAGACATTCAGATGGTAGAGTCAGAATTTGGCGTAAACAGAATGAGAACATGGATCCATCATGCCTTGTTACCACTGTGCAGGCTGGTGGTGGTGGTGTAATGGTGTGGGGGATGTTTTCTTGGCACACTTTAGGCCCCTTAGTGCCAATTGGGCATCGTTTAAATGCCACGGCCTACCTGAGCATTGTTTCTGACTATGTCCATCCCTTTATGACCACCATGTCCCCATCCTCTGATGGCTACTTCCAGCAGGATAATGCACCGTCACACAGCTCGAATGATTTCAAATTGGTTTCTTGAACATCTCAACCCAATAGAGCATCTTTGGGATGTGGTGGAACGGGAGCTTCGTGCCCTGGATGTGCATCCCACAAATCTCCATCAACTGCAGATGCTCTCCTATCAATATGGGCCAACATTTCTAAAGAATGCTTTCAGCACCTTGTTGAATCAATGCCACGTAGAATTAAGGCAGTTCTGAAGGCGAAAGGGGGTCAAACACAGTATTAGTATGGTGTTCCTAATAATCCATTAGGTGAGTGTATATTATAACTACTAAAGCTTATATTGATTTTAGCCAAATATGTATGTTCCATGACTTGCATTAGTCGTGTCTTTCTAAAAAAAGACTTGAAGCTGTTGATTTGATAGACATGAACCCACAATCACGACCGCGGCTGACTGATGCCCGTAAACATGCAACAGACGGGCGCTCTCCACAGGAAGTGACAGACCAGCCTCGAACGTCCGTCTCAGGCTGTGTGGCATTTAGAGCTGTTTAGTTCAATGAGTCACGGGTAATTTCAGGTGTTTAATGTATATGTACTCAGCAGGAGGTGTAATGTCACAGATCATCTCATCCAAGATGCCCAAACTGAACCAATTCATGGTTAATACATTTTCCCGAATTGAAAGCTGTTCTTAGCTATAGTCTGAACGTAGCACCGCAGCTCCAGCTTTTAAATAGGCGTGATTTCAGGGTGATTGGGACACTTTTTGCCATTGAGATGACATTTGGATAAAGTGTCCCGATCACCCTGAATTCACCCCTACAAAAGTCAAGAAAAGATGTTTTTCTGATATCCTCAAATCAAACCAAACCTGATGCATTAGAGTAAACGTCCCTGTGTTGTCAGCGTCCTGATAAACCCTCTTCAGCTGTCAGTTATTTGATTTTTCTTTGTTTCATCTCAAGCATTTTACTAAAACTGTTGGCTGACTTCTTGGGTGACTTTTTTATGGACAGATTTTTTTGGTTGTAGTGTAAACGACCCTGTTTGTTATTGTTAACTAAAACTGTTAATTTTTTGTTAAAGCTGAATATATATAATAGTATTAAAATGACGAATGAGGGAGAGTTTAGTATGTTTTAAGTAAAAAAAATATATATAAATCATTAAATAAATTATATAAATAATGTATAATACCGGTAATAAATATTGAAATGTTTATTTCAAATTTAGGTTAGTTCATATAAAAACAATGTAAAAGTAGGAAAAAAAAAACATATTTTTTCGGGATACCGATTTTTTTTTCTTTTTTTTTCAGCTTTACATTTTTTGGGACTCCTTGTTAATGTGGTTTAGTAATCAAAAAGCATGTCTAATTATTTGAAATCATGAAATTTATACAATTTAACAAAAAAATATTAAAAGTTTAATGTTTAGGGCCCTATGAAATAAGTTTTATTTTTGTTTTTCTCAAATTCTGTTTAATTTTTTTATGCCAAATTCTGTTTTCCATTCTATTTTTTTGGTTTACTTAAATTTTAATAACTCAAAAAACGTGTCTAATTAATTGAATTCATAAAATCAACAATTTATTAATTTAAAAATAAAATTTCATTTCTAAGAAAAGTTTTATTTCAGAAATTCTGTGTTGTGAAATGAAGTGAAATGCAATCAAATGAAGGCATAAAACATTAATTAATCTTTTAATCAAATGAAATTAAACAACAAAGTGTTGCATAAAAAATGATAAATGTTTTTATTTTTATTATTAGTGTTAATATTATTATTATTATTACTACTACATTGAGACATAGCTAAATTCTGTACAACAGTAATATTGTAACAGTTCCAGTAAACTGTTACCTGTACAATATATTTCTGTCACAATTTCTAGTTAAACCGAACTTTTATTTTGACGGGTTGCCGTGAAGACCTTTTGAGTTTCTGTGTGTTTATGATATGGCGATAGTTTTTCTCAAATGAAACCGTGAAACACTGATGAAGTGACTCTCAGAGCGGCTCTGGAGATGAAGTTCCTGTGTTTATGTCTTCATATAGTGTGTGTGTGTGTGTGTGTGTGTGTGAGTGAGAGTGTGTGTTTATGATATGAAAATAGTTTTTCTAAAATGAAACGGTGAAATGCTGATGAAGTGACTCTCAGAGCGGCTCTGGAGATGAAGTTCATGTGTTCATGTGTTCATTTAGTGAGTCTGCAGAGGCTGAAAACGCAGAGAGCGTTGTGTGTGTGTGTGTGTGTGTGTGTGTGTATGAGTGTGTTTATTTATTCATCCAAAAACTGACAAATTCGGTGAAATTCGTTGTTTTTGAAATAATAGGGCCCTATAAAACTATATTTCTTAGTCCATCAAATCCTTAGCTTTTCTTCCTGATTTTTTCCAGATGTTTATTATGGAACAGCTTTTTGTTTAGACCCGCACCATTTCAGCTACTGAAACACTGCTTAATCCAAAATCCCGTTGGCCTGACCCTTATTTTTTATGATAATTCTCTAATCTTGTTATGTTGATGTCTGTGTGAGTTGAGCAACATGCACAGATGTAATCTCAGCCGTTCACTTCTGCTGTCTGTTATTGTGTTGTTTCCTAGGCTGCTGATATAGCTTGGATGCTCATAAAGGGACACTGATTCACTCGATGTAGGATTGTAGCAGCTCCTGCTCTAAAAAACAGTCCCACTTTTAGGACACTATAGTCCCCTTCGAGTCGGCCTATTTAAACACATCCCACACTGAATTCAGACTGGGTTATACAAGAGTCTGGAGGTGTGTTTATATGTGAAACTAAACACTGATAACTATGAAACATCAGCCAGACAATGCAAACAAAACTGATTGTATGGACAAAAAGATTACTTTGTATCCACACAAAAAAGTTATACAGGTTTAGAATGTCTAAATTATGACGGAAGTTTCATTTTTGGGAGAACTATCCCTTTAAAGTGCCCTTATAACACTACCATATTGTTACGAATATAAGATGACATTGATTATAAGACAACCCCACCCCCCTTTTCAAGATGTACATTTTGGAAAAAGGCTTATTGCCTTATTTTCATATTTTACTTTTGTATTGAAAGTATGGTAAATACTGGTCAAATGTACATATGAACACTTTTTGGCACACCATAAAAATAACCTGTAGCCTGAATGATATAACAATTAGGCTATCCATCCCATAGTGAAAACTATGTAGCCTACCAAAATTTAATTAACAGTAGAAGATGAAGTTGGAAATCTAACTTTACCTAAAAGTTGAAATCTGGTTACCGTTTTAAAATCGCGTACAGGAGAAGTTTGGTTCTGTCAGCGAGGCACGCAAACATGACAGTCTCGAGGCTCTTATACTGCGTTCACACCAAACGTGAATAGAGCGTCAGGAGCGAGTGATTTCAATGTTAAGCCAATGGAAAGGCGCGTTGGCGCGCGTCTGGAGGTCCTGCAGCACGATAGACACGTTTCCGCCTCATTTGCGCTTCCAGTTTGCGTCTTGCGCGATACGCACGAGTGGTGCTTTTTGTGCTATCACGTGTTTGAAGCAAATTTGCGTCTGACACCCGAGTTGAAAAATTTGAACTTTGGCGTCAATTCGCGCCGCGTTAACCAATCAGGAGCCTGCTCGCTGTTGTCACGTGGTAAAGTGACGTGATGAGAAACCCTGCATAATTTAAAAATACTACTATTGTGTCACAAAATGTAGTTTTAAGACTTTTTCAGGTGAAAATGTAGTTGTTTAAAGCTCAAATCTGTGGCTCATAACTCCGGCGAGAGCAGCCTTTCCTCAGCTAGTCCTTCAGCCGCTGCTCTGATGTCCTGTAGTGGTTTGTCTTGTGTGGATCTAACGGCCGATCTTTGGTGTCATGAATCTATAATTTGTTGTCTGCCAAATTGTTTTGACTGAGGGCAAAGAGATGTTTTATAACTTTATTTTTTAAGGATATTTAAATATACATGCAGTGAAGATAATGTAGGAGTTGCCTGGACCACATTTGTGTGGCTATTAATGTTTAAAATATATTTTTAATGAAATGAAAAGAGGCAGAGGTGTTTTATGACATATTTCTCCTGGAGCGCCTTGAACGTGCATCTATTTCGCTTCAAACGCTCAATTTCTAGATTGGATTCAAAATGTTCAAGCGTCAAGCTAGACGCGATTTTGACACTCTATTCGCGTTTGGTGTGAACGCAGCATTATGGTGCGTTCACACCGACGTGAATGACGCGATTCGCGCAAGTGATTTACATGTTAAGTCAACGAAAAGACAAGAATAGACATTCAGCGGTGCGATCCGCGCGAATGACACGCCGCAAATTGAGCGTTTGAATTTCGAGTTGAAAAATCTGAACTTTGGCAGATATTTGCGCCACGTTAACCAATCAGGAGCTTGCTCTAGGAGTGACAACTGTAACAGTCTTCCAGCCTGTTACTTGATCTTTGATAGGCTGCAATTTTATTCCTCACCATTAGGGGGTGATCTAGTGATGCTGGGGTTCGATTAAGTAAAGTGATCAGTAGAGGAAGAGAGTATGGTTACCTTTCAGGTAACATGCCAACATGCCTTGCTGGTTGTTGTTTGTGAAGTCCTTGTTGGGAAACGGTTGTTTTCATGCTCAACTGTAAGTAACTTATTTTCTGTTCATTGCTTAAGAAGTGTACATGGAGGCCAATTTATTGTAAAAGAGGCTGAACTGTAATTTCTTTTGTTTGATTTAATGCAGATAATTAACAGAAGGTTTTGTATGTTTGTAGAAGGACTTTTCTTGTTCTTTATATGCTTAATGCATATTTTTGTCAGCTTTGTGGATCTGGAGAGGATTGTTACCACAGCTGATGGCTATGGACCAAAGAGTCTGCTCAGAGGAACACTTCTGTGGAAATCAACGAAGTCGGGAGGAACTATAGGGTTGTTCATGGATTGCTTTTTCATTGGATACCATTGTCAACGAACAGGCCACTCTGGACATCATAGTAACAGATAAGACATTCTCTGACTCTTTAACTTTTGCACGCACCTTGCCTCACTCAATATGAAAGACACTATAATCTGAGTGAGGTGTTGCTGGAATGTAAACCCTGAGATGTGGATGTCATGTTGTGCATTTTGTTTTCTTTTGGGTGTTGTTTGTTTGGTGTAAAGAATTAATGGGGTTTCTGTGAGATGATTTTGGTGGGAGGGTGGTAATATACAAACAAAGAAAGAGTTGGTGGTTTGCCTGTAAGTGGTTTAAAATATGTGTTAATGTTTATGACTCTCCCTAAAATCAGATGTATAACTAGCAATAGTTCAAAGTAGCACGTGCAGTTATACAACAATGAGGAGAAAATCTGTATATTGATATCTGGTTCAGACAATATGATTATCACTGTGATAACATTAAATGACATGAAACACAACTCAGTCTCTTTTTGTTAAATGCAAGTTTATGTATGATCAATAATACAAAAGTATAAGTAAAAGGTATAAGAAGCTATACATGAAATAAAGCAAACAATTTAGTCAAACATTCAAAGTCAGTGCTAGTCGGCTACAACTGTAACGTAAAGTTATAGCCTAAAAATAAAAAAGTAATGAAACTTCACTTTGCCCTCAGCCTAAACGATTTGCCAGGGAACAAATTATAGATCCATGAGACCAAAGATCGGCCGTTACATCTACACCAGACGAATTATAGCTCAAATAGGCACTCTTTTTATAAATAAACCACAGATTTGAGCTTTAAACAACTACATTATCGCCCGAAAAAGGCTTAAAACTACATTTTGTCACACATTAACAGTAGATTTTAACAAAAAAAGACGTGTAAACACAGCCCATGTCAGCCATTTCTCAACGAGACGAGCCGCTGGCAGAAGCCCCTCACATGACGCGAATTCGCGACTGTTGTGAAGTGAATGTCACGCGCGAATGAAGCAAGTAAACTCACAATGTTCAAGCGTCCAACTTCGCGCAAATAGCGCAGATTATTCGCGTCATTCGCATCCGGTGTGAACGCTACATTAGACGATAAGCTTTTCTTTGACTGATAGCGTTTTTAAGAGCTTGCGTTCTTCTAACATTACACTCTGACACACTCGCTGCGTCCGGGAGGACACATTTCAAGGTAGGAAGGCATCAAGGCACGTCCGAATCTAATGCTAGCATCACTTCCTGTCTCCTGAGAGACCTTCATCTGATCGATTTTCGAAGGCAGCATAAATGTATCCTTCGCTGCCTTTGATATCCCTCAATCCTGTGCCCTCCATTCTGTGACAGTTGAGCTGGGAAAAAAGATGGGGTTCGAAAGTTGCGTTCGCTGGTCAGTTTGTGTGTTAATTTTTGACCAACATTTTCCACTTCTGATGTAATTTCTAGTGAGAAATTACTAATGTAGTTATTCAATATTTGTTTAGTTCTCACCAAAGCTCTCTCTGTTTGGCTGTACGTCATTAAACTGTTACGCTGCCTCTGAAGTCTGTCCGAAATCATTTTCGTGAGGTGCCTTCATGCACAAACACTGCCTTACAAGCCATTGTCTGATAAGGCAGCGAGGCAACAAGTCAGCTGCCGAGGCTTTCGGACACAGCCACTGTTTTTCTTGGTGCACTCGTTTTACGTGTATTTGGCCCCACCTATTGTTGCGGATGTATTATTGACATGTAAAAGTCTAGACCCTGAATATAAGACAAACCTGTTTTTTCTCACAAAATAACATCGGAACAATATGGTGTTTTAAAGGCTCCTAATTTTGTTTTGGAGGTCTTCTACAACAGGTTTACATGTATCCAAGGTCAAAAAACACTTTAATTATCTCATAATATAGGGCAGACCGGGTATAGTTGTAACACCACGAATTAGGGATAAGATAGAAGTCATGTGACAGTTTCAGTTTCCACAGGCTTCCTTTACGATCCCACATGGAGGTTTTCCAGTCTGTAGTGTGTTGCAGAATCTTCTGAGGTAAGAAAAAAATTTTTTGTTTAGTACTTCTACCGTTGTAGATAATGTTGTGTGAGTTAGATCAGGTCAAACTGTAGTCTCTAGTAAAGAATGGTGTATTAACCTCCTGCTACATTTACATTTAGTCATTTAGCAGACGCTTTTATCCAAAGCGACTTACAAATGAGGGAAATAGAAGCAGCTAGAGCAGTCTAAGGGCAACAATATCAACAATATGCAAGTGCTGGAACAATTCTCAGTTAATCTTGCACAGAACAGATTTTTTTTTTTTTTAATAAATAAATTAGACAGACAGACAATGAATAGAATGATAAGTGCTATTCTCGATCGGTCAGGTGTTGCTGGAAAAGATATGTCTTTAGATCCTGCTAATTTCAAAGCACCCTGCTAATACAGCTAAACAATGGGTGACAGTGGCGGGGTGGGTTGTAACGCGTGTTTTGAAAGCGTTACAACCATCCCTTTACATACAACTAAGAACATTTTTGTGATTTTAATAATTCTACAGAATGCCTATGTTTATGTTATGCTCTCACTCACATACACACACACACACACACACACCCATATGACATTTACATTTAGCCATTTAGCAGACGCTTTTATCCAAAGCGACTTACAAATGAGAGCAAAAGAAGCAACTAGAACAGTCAAGGGCAATAGTATGCAAGTGCTGTAGCAAGTCTCAGTTAATCTAGCACAGAACACACAGGACAGTTTTTGTTTTTTATAAATAAATTAGACAGACAGAAAATGAATAGAATGATGAAGTGCACGAATTGAGAGAGGCAGGTCATTCCACCAGGTGGGAACAGCCCAGGAAAAGGTCAGTGAGAGCGATTTCATGCCTCTCTGGTATGGCACCACAAGGCGTCGTTCACTAGCAGAACGTAAGTTCCTGGCGGGTGTGTAAGTCTGAACGAGCGAGTTTAGGTATATTGGTGCAGAGCCA
Organism: Gobio gobio; assembly: GCF_949357685.1. Taxonomy (NCBI): domain Eukaryota; kingdom Metazoa; phylum Chordata; class Actinopteri; order Cypriniformes; family Gobionidae; genus Gobio; species Gobio gobio. The sequence goes on along the minus strand of NC_137110.1, from coordinate 5,285,560 downwards.
ATGGTTGCTTTGAAGGCGAGCACCAGTGCCTTGAATTTGATGCGAGCAGCTATTGGCAGCCAGTGCAGACTGATGAAGAGAGGCGTGACGTGCGCTCTCTTCGGCTCATTAAAGACCAACCTCGCCGCTGCATTCTGGATCAGTTGCAAGGGTTTGATAGTGCATGCCGGAACGCCCGCTAGAAGAGCATTACAGTAGTCCAGTCTGGAGAGAACAAGATGAATGTGCACGTACAGACATGCACACTCAAACGCACGCATGTGCATGCACAAACACACACAATATGCACATACACTCCCCATATTCACACATATTTAATTTTTGCAGCCATTCATTTGAAATAAAACTTGTTGTGGCATATCACTTGGAGTACCCTTAGTGTTTGTGCATTTTGTCTACCAGTATGTGTTACAACTACACCCGGTCTCCCCTACATTGCATATCACCACATCTCTGTGTTCGGTTCATTCGAAGTTTCAATCTCTCTAAACCCCTTCTCTCCGAAAGCCTACTCTGCTTTGATTGATCAGACGGCCCAGTCTGTTATTATTGGTCTGTCGCTTACAGAAATGAAACGCCCACTACCATATTCTTTATTTTCAGCTCTGGAGGTTTCTTCAGCATTTGATTCAGACAATAGCCGCGTTTCCATTACCCTTCAAATAGCGCAAATTGAAATTGCGAATTGAAAATACACCCAATGGAAACGCGTCAATTTCGCAAAAGCTCCCATATATCGCAAAAAGTTTTTACACTCGCATGAGGTGGTTTTTCAGGCAATTCGAAAAAGGAAATTGTCGCAAAACTGCAATGGAAACAGTTTTTTCGCATTTACAGGTCACCTGACGTACGGTCACGCATTGCTCTCACATAGGGCCTACATATTTTTTTTTCCCACTCAAGTATGTCGTAATAAGATCTTATGTCGTTAAGCGACATATATTTACCCCTAATAAAGAAAGTGGCGTAAATTTATAATGACGGACCCGGTGCAGCCACAAATATCGTAACTATCTATAGGCCTACTGTAATTAAGACATATATTCAAGAAATGTATTAAAACAGAAAGACGCTATAGTTTCAGCCTTACTCAAAGACTGAGGAAACAGGCCAGTTACGCACGTCAACCCATTCCCGACGATCTTGGTTTGCTTCTTATTTATTAAATAGACAGCCAAATAGTTGATTAAACATTGCTCAAAATGAAAATACAATTTATACAAAACGAAATTAATTTTAAAGAAAGACTTTCTAGAAAACACAATTCAATGAAGTGCTCAAAATCCATGTCCCCAGACATATGCGCATCTGATGTTTACTCATGCTGCTCACTTTTCATAATCAACATATGAAATAAAAAAGATAATATTTAAACATAGCCTAACTATGAAACTAAATAGGCTACGTTTTCTTTAACCTTCTGTCTGACGAAGTCGTTGGCGCCTTTTTGATGGATTTTTTCCTTATTCTAGAGGACACAACTCACAGTACTCCGTCATTTTTAGCCATTCTACAGATAAGTGTAAGACATAATTATAAACAGTAAACTGTCTACTTTTATTTGTGTACACTCACAATAACAGCAAAGGCCGTGGACTCAGGGAACAGATTATTTTGCACTCCACTCCAAACGCTGTCTTCATTTAAAAAATATATTTTGTTTATTAAACGCAAAGTTTTTCATTTCAAAAGCATTTCTAAATTCAGTTCATATTTCCAACAAACGAAATTCCAAGCCAAAATAACGAAGTGGTAAAAAAACTTTTTTTAGTTAGTTGGAGTTACCACCATGCAAATTCAAACATTTCGCTCGTCTCTGTATGTGCCAATGCGTCACAATAACCTGTGTATGTAAAAGTGGATCATTCTTTACAGATGATGGTATGTTTGGACAGAAGATGAGTCCTTTATTAAACTCATAAAATAACAACAGAATATAAAATGCCACAATTTATCATAACACCTCATATGTGCCACTCAAGTATAAGGTGCTTTCCTTGCCATCAGTGCTTGGATAACACACGCATTTATTTCCATTAATAATAATGGCGTGCGGTGGCTGGGATATAGCCTACATAAACCTACCAACATGCGTAGCATAATTTTTGTAATGACTTATCACGAGAGGAAAAAAAAATTTGTTTTAGTCGCATAACATCATTTAATGGAAACGCCGTCATTTCGCAATATTTTTTTATCGACTTTTAGACAAATATCGCAAAAGTTTTGCGTAAATCTGTAATGGAAACGCGATTAATGGTACATATGATGTAGTGACTAACATGTACGTTTTTTTCGCTAGTCACTTTTTTGAATATAAGTAAATAAATGGACCTGAAATGTCACTAAGTTGGCAGCACCGATTATGTGTACAGGTTTTCTGTAGTAATAAGAGTGAATATGTGCAGAAATGGACACAGCGTGTTCTGTCATAATGTTGAGCAAAATCAGTCTTTATCTATCTTTAATGTGAGTTGCTCCAGACTAGGCCCAGACCACCTGTGTGTGTTTACATGTGCAATCAGTGCGCCACTCGCTGAGACACACACGCCACAGGACAGCAGCAGAAACTCACATCCTGTGGATAACACGTTTGTGAAGCGAGCTGAAGAAATAACCTCACTCTCACATTCATTCCCATTTGGACCCAAGAAAGTACCAAAAGAGAATTTTTCACTTTAATAGTAGTGAATAACCATTAACAAATTGATAAATAAATATTAATATTTATTCTTTTCAATTAATTTAAATTTATTTATTTATAGAAAATAAACATTCATGTTCATTTGAAAGACTTTTGAACAACTCAAGAGGCTTTTCTTTATTGTTGAAAAGTTTAGTTTTTAAATGCATGTTGAATTTAAATGACTTGAGGGAGGAGAACACGAGTGCAAAGTGACACAAATTGGGCGACAAGAATGACACGAACGTGCAATATTCGCCTCAATCGTGTCTTCCAAGTTGAAAAATTTCAACTCGAGCAGGAAATTCGCATGGCGCGTTGTCGCCCAAGTCTTATTGACACGTTATCAAACTTGGTACCCGTCATCCTCAAATAGCGCTGGAAGCGGCTGTCATTCAGGCACACAGTTGTGTGCGCCTCTGGATGGTGCTGTGAACCCAGACACATCTGCGTTTGTCTTTCCGGCATATTTCGGACTTCCACAACAGGAAGCAGCAATAACAGTTATCTCCAACATGGTTGGTGACGGAAAAAATGGCGTGAAGACATGTTTGTATTTGCGCGAGGGTAGCAAAAAACAACAAAAAACATCTTGCGAGTATTCTAGAGCAAGTAACGCAATGCAAATATTCCCTTCGCTTTTGGTGTGCACACAGCATTAGAGACTGCGGTCTTTAGCGTCCTTGCTAACGAGCCCACCTCCCATGCCAGAGACGCTGGTTTGAATCCTGCTCGGAGCAGGTCAAGTAAAACCGGTTATATTTGGTGCCGTGACCCGGATGGGAGTGATTTTTAGGGGGCTGAGTGTAACAGAGGCAAGCTAGTTAGAGCTGGGTAAGTGAACCTCTCTCCCCTGGCCTCAAGAGGCGAGTCAGAGACGTGGTCTTTTACGTCCTTGTTAGCGCGTCCACATCCCATGCTGGAGACGCTGGTTCAAATCCTGCTAGGTACAAGTCGTGTAGACCGGTTACATTTGGTCCTGTGACCCAGGTGGGCATGATGTTGAGGGGGTTGAGTGTAATGGAGGCAAGCTAGGCATGCCAGAGATGCTGGTTCGAATCCCACTCAGAGCAGGTTGAGTAGGACCGGTTCCATTTGGTGCCGTGACCCGGATGGGACTGAGGTTTAGGAGGGTGAGTGTAACAGAGGCAAGCTAGTTAGAGCTGGGTGAGTTAACCTCACTCCTCAGGCCTCAAGAGGCAAGTTGGAGACTGTGGTCTATTGTGTCCTTGTTAGTGCATCTGCATCCCATGCCGGAGACGGCGGTTCGAAATCCACTCGGAGCTGGTCAGATAAGACTGGTTACATTTGGTGCCGTGACCCGGATGGGAGTGAGGTTTAGGAGGGTGAGTGTAACGGAGGCAAGAGAGTAAGAGCTGAGTGAGTAAACCTCACTCCCCTGATCTCAAGAGGCGAGTTAGAAGGTGTTTCTCAATGTCAAGGATCCTTCCTCTGTAGGACTAATCCTTCCAAGTCACTTCCTTCAGAGGCTAGGCGAGACTCCTCTTTAGCATTCGGAGAACATGTAAATGGAACAGGCTTGCAAGTGCGCGTCAGCCTCATTACGTCAGTGAAAAGGTCCGTTAGCCATCAATAACGTAATTTGTATAATATCAATACGGTTGTAATTTGTACTGGCATTTAAAAGTTAATAATAATAATAATAATAATAATAATAATAATTAATTACATTTATATAGCGCTTTTCTAGGCACTAACTCAAAGCGCTTTTACACAGAAGGGGGGAATCTCCTCAACCACCACCAACTGTCACCAAAAGTTAAACTTTACTTATATTTACTACGGTTATAACAAATGTTTGGTAACGTTACACTTGAAAGCATATTGCCCCGTTAACGCTCCGACTCCGCCAACGTCCGATATTTTGTATTTTTTGAACAAGATAGCAAAGCTGCGCGCATAGGATTGTGGGTGATTTGAGAACGCTAAGTGCGCGAAGTCTACTCGTATGCATCCTTTCCTGTATATGGCATATTTTTCGAACGAAGGACTCAGACCTTGGTTGAAATTCCGAGGATCCTCGACATTGGAACAGCCCTTCGACGGCTGTCGATGACGTAGCATCCTCGGAATTCTGGCTTCCGAGGATCCTTCCTTGACATTGAGAAACGCCTAGAGACTGTGGTTTTTTATGTCCTCATAGCATGCCCGCCTCCCATGTCGGAGATGCCGGTTTGAATCCCGCTCGGAGCAGGTTAAGTAGGACCGGTTACATTTGGTGTCTTGACCCGGATGAGAATGAGGTTTAGGGGGGAGAGTGTAATGGAGGCAAGCTAGTAAGAGCTGGGTAAGTGAACCTCACTCCCCTGGACTCAAGAGGCGAGTTAGAGACTGTGGTCTTTTACGTCCTTGTTAGCGCGTCCACATCCCATGCTGGAGACGCTGGTTTGAATCCTGCTCAGAGCAGGTTGAGTAGGACCAGTTCCATTTGGTGTCCTGACCCAGATGGGAGTGAGGTTTAGGGGGGTGAGTGTAACAGAGGCAAGCTAGTAAGAGCTGGGTGAGTAAACCTCACTCCCCTGATTTCAAGAAACGTGTTAGAGACTGGTCTTTTATTTTCTTGTTAGTGCACCCGCCTCCCATGCCGGAGACACTAGTTTGAATCCCGCTCGGAGCAGGTCAAGTAAGACCGGTTATATTTGGTGCCGTGACCCGGATGAGAGTGAGGTTTAGGGGGTGAGTGTAACAGAGACAAGCTAGTAAGAGCTAGGTGAGTAAACCTCACTCCTCAGGCCTCAAGAGGCAAGTTAGAGACTGTGGTCTATTGTGTCCTTACACCTGCATCCCATGCCAGAGACACTGGTTTGAATCCCACTCGGAGAAGGTCAGATAAGACCGGTTACATTTGGTGCCGTGACCCGGATGGGAGTGATGTTTAGGGGGGTAAATGTAATAGAGGCAAGCTAGTAAGAGCTGGGTGAGTAAACCTCACTCCCCAGGCCTCAAGAGGCGAGTTAGAGACTGTGGTCTATTATGTCCTTATAGCATGCCCGCCTCCCCGGTTCGAATCCCACTCGGAGCAGGGTCAGGTAAGACTGATTGGTGCCATGACCCAGATGGGAGTGAGATTTAGGGGAGTAAGTGTAAAGAAGACAAGCTAGTAAGAGCTGGGGTAGTAAATGTCAAAAATATGTACACAGAAATGGAGCGTAGCTATATACTGCCGGAATTGCAGTCCTGTTTTTGTTAACTATTAAAAATAGTTTTCGGTAATTGAATTAAAAATATGAAATATTAAATGGAAAAACATAACTTGAACGTAAATGAAAATGAGAAATGTTGCCTTGGCAACTGAAATAAGTTTAAACTATAATTACTAAAACTGAAATAAAAATATAAAGAACAAAAATGACAAACACATAATAAAATAAAAACAACAAATAGAAAAAGAAAAGCTAAGTCAAACTATTAATAAATACTATAAGAGTATTTAAATAATACTACTGAGAAGGAGTAGCCTTTCCATAAGTATGCTGAACATGTTTCTACCCTCATAGTCTGTCCCAATATTAATGAATTAGTGCGGGGTTGAGGATGGATAAATGACATGATCATTGTTTTTGAACTGTTCCCCCTCCTCCTCTGCCATTACCTTCAACATTTACAGAGGTCATCACCTTGCAATCAGGTAGCTGGTGTGTGTGCGTGTTTCTTGTCATCAAACAACGCAAAGTAATTAAATAGGTACCCAGGAGACACAATCCTCCAGCAGAACGAAATGAGGATGTCTCTGCCGATGTGTCCTTGTGACGGTGGAGCGGTAGAAGGAAGCGAGCGAGAGAGGGAGAGGTACGGCTGCATCTGCACGTTGAGCACTTGCTGATGTTGTGGGATTTGGGAGAGGAGCTAACATAAATCATTCCGGTGTAATTTGCTCTTACACTGGCTGTCTACAGTAAAGGTCGAGCACTCTCTCTGTGTCTCGCTCTCCACGTTGGTGAGAGTGAAAAGAAAGTAGGGAGAAGGAACTGTGCTTTCATTAGTTGCTGTCTGAGGTGCAGATGTTTTAGTCTGGTCTCATTTGACAATGCTTCGTCTTTGAGAGATGCTCTCCTCCTCCAGCACCATCTCATCTCTATAACGCTCTTTGCTCTGCTCTTTGTTTATTTTTTATTCATTTGATTTAATTTCTTCTTTTTTTTTTCTTGGCCCTTCTTCCTGTGCTCTTGTGTTCCAAAAAATGTTGCTACATTTATGTTTTTTTCCCCCTCTATTATTCCCGTTCATGCAGTGTGTAATATAGCTTTTTGTGAACGTAAACGTTTTTGTAAAGTCAAAAGTGTGCGATAAGTAAAGTTTTCGTCTCCCAAAAGAAAGAATCGACTCTGAACCGCCTAAACGAGTCGTTTGTCATTTGAATCTCACAGCGCACCGGTTCTACATCACTAGAAAATACATTTGCATAACACCCGCCCACAAACTCAAGTCTCAGAGTTCAACACGAGATGCACAAAACACTTGCTCTTGAGAGATGGGTCAGTACCAGTTTATTTGGACCAGCTCCTCAGAATCACAACCTGTAAGTATGAATGTGTATATTTTCTACTGGGTGTTCAAAATACATAGTTTTGTGTTTCATATTGTGTAATTTTCTGGCTAACTCACATTATTACTGTCTTACTGAAATACTTCTGCTCATCAGCTGTGGGCCGCTATCACCTCAAACTGTGTCTTAATGCAGATTATCTGTCGTTCTTACTACTTTGAGTAAAGATAAAGGATGGAGAGAGATTTGTTTTGCAAACTTTAATGTTCCATCAGTCATTGACGTTAGCGCTGGGCTAGCGTATACGCTGTTATTGATACAGTTCCCGCATGTGCACCGCAGTAAATTATAAACACACACACGGGTTTGTTGATGGACGTACTCTTGTTAATGCTGATGGTGAGGAATTACAGCTGCAACATCTCATAATGAACCTCAGCATGAGTAGCGTATCACTGAGAAACTCCTGCTCAAGTCATCCTTGTAATGGAGGTTTGGGTTGAATAACTCGTTCTTCTGTTTCATCATCGGATTCGCGCTCGGATTGATGTGGTCAAATCAACACCATCTTTACTGTTTTTACAGTGTGTGCAATCACTGAGGAAGCCTCCAGAGCTGAAGTTCAGTTATGGTAATGCGAGTTTAGCTTCTGACACGCGCTGTCCATGGTAAACCAATCACAACAGACTGGGCCATTTGACCAATCAGAGGAGAGCAGCTCACAGAAAGGAGAGATTTAGAGAGACTGATTCATCCGACAAGTCATGTGGTGATATACAATATTATGAGAAAATGAACGTTTTTGACCTTTGATAAATATTTACACAATATTTACACTATATTAGGCCTACTGATAATATTTACAATAATGTATTGAATTTGATAGGTGTCTCTCACATTGTCCCACAGCAACATTACAATAGTGTACATTAATGTACAATATTTTATAATAATATTTTATTCTATTTAGTGTCCAATAGATTCATTTAACACATTTAATATTGGGGGCATCATTGGAAAAAAAAATAACTCAGTAGTTACTTTCCCTGGTAATTGTTACCTTTATAATGATGTAACTCAGTTACTAACTCAGTTACTATTTGTAAGAAGTAACTAGTAACTATAATTACTTTTTTAAAGTAACGTGCCCAACACTGCCTTTGATACATGGAAACCTGTTGTAGTCTATCTATCTATCTATCTATCTATCTATCTATCTATCTATCTATCTATCTATCTATCTATCTATCTATCTATCTATCTATCATCTATCATCTATCATCTATCATCTATCATCTATCATCTATCATCTATCATCTATCATCTATCATCTATCATCTATCATCTATCATCTATCATCTATCATCTATCATCTATCATCTATCTATCTATCTATCTATCTATCTATCTATCTATCTATCTATCTATCTATCTATCTATCTATCTATCTATCTATCTATCTATCTATCTATCTATCTATCTATCTATCTATCGTCTGTCCATCCGTCCAGAAACATGTAGCCTGCACTCTTTCTTTCTTTAGTCTGGAAACATGTAGCCTGCACTCTTTCTTTCTTTAGTCTGGAAACATGTAGCCTGCACTCTTTCTTTCTTTAGTCTGGAAACATGTAGCCTGCACTCTTTCTTTCTTTAGTCTGGAAACATGTAGCCTGCACTCTTTCTTTCTTTAGTCCGGAAACATGTAGCCTGCACTCTTTCTTTCTTTAGTCCGGAAACATGTAGCCTGCACTCTTTCTTTCTTTAGTCCGGAAACATGTAGCCTGCACTCTTTCTTTCTTTAGTCCGGAAACATGTAGCCTGCACTCTTTCTTTCTTTAGTCCGGAAACATGTAGCCTGCACTCTTTCTTTCTTTAGTCCGGAAACATGTAGCCTGCACTCTTTCTTTCTTTAGTCCGGAAACATGTAGCCTGCACTCTTTCTTTCTTTAGTCCGGAAACATGTAGCCTGCACTCTTTCTTTCTTTAGTCCGGAAACATGTAGCCTGCACTCTTTCTTTCTTTAGTCCGGAAACATGTAGCCTGCACTCTTTCTTTCTTTAGTCCGGAAACATGTAGCCTGCACTCTTTCTTTCTTTAGTCCGGAAACATGTAGCCTGCACTCTTTCTTTCTTTAGTCCGGAAACATGTAGCCTGCACTCTTTCTTTCTTTAGTCCGGAAACATGTAGCCTACACTCTTTCTTTCTTTAGTCCAGAAACATGTAGCCTACACTCTCTGTGCACTCCTTCAAAGGTCTGTGTCATTTAACCAGATGTGCTACTACTTACCTAGCTGGATATACAAATTTCAACTACCTTTATTTTTGCAAGATTCAAGGAGTTATTCTGCGAAAACGAAGCTAGTTTACCTCAAAAGAAAAATTGATCGTTTGCACTATAATGCCTGCTATAGCGCCCCTTGAGGTAATGCTGAGAATACAGTGTGTAGTTAAGTTATGAGTTGGTTAGATGACTACAGAGATATCTCACGGGGGTGAGCAGCGCTGGGTCTGTTTTGTGCTAAACTAAGCAATAAACACCTTGAAAATGCACTATAAACAGGATATTTTAAACTAGGTTTTTATAAAGCAAATAAAGGAGTGAAAGATTACTCACCCTCTGCTTTAAAACAGACATTTGGACTGTTCAACCATAGATATACATAATAAAGGCTAGATGTCTTACGGCGGAGTCTCTAACGTCATCACCGGCGGCCATCTTGTCACAGTCAATCTTTCTGGCAGGCTCTGTGGTACCTGATGTAAGGCGAGTGATCTGTACGAACACAAATATCTCACTGAAATATTGACGGATTTACAAATGGTTTGGTTTCTTACAAACGTTATTAACATGGCTATAATTCTGGATGCTTGAACAAATTATGAATAATTAGTATGCAGTGTCATAACTACATCTCTGCCGTTCATAACAAACCAAACAGTTTGAAAATCAATAGAAAATTGAGCAAGTTATGGTTATTTAAAAAGTACATGCACCATTAAAACACAATGTTACGAGTGAGCGAGCTGACTGTGACAAGATGGCCGCCAGGTGCGGACGTCGACCTCCATTGGCCAGCAGCGCGGACGAGACATCTAGCCTTTATTATGAATATCTATGTTTTCAACATTACAGCAAAAGTTCTTACTCAAATGAGATTGGGGAAGACGTTCAAATTTTTATTTGATTTATTAATTTATTCACCAATTCAAAAATACCTAAATTATATTTACTTTAGAGTTGAAAATATAATTTATTTGTTAAACAAGTAGCTTTCATTCCCGTTAAAAATCAAAATGGCGCTGCTGTGAATAGTGGTTTGCATATATTAAGCGTGTTTTGGGCCTTAGACACACACAAAGGCAGCATGTTATGATTTTGTTTTGGTTTAGTAGCAAGCAGTACATAAAATTGGATTAACGTGATGTGCTACTTCCACTAATAGTTTATTTGGGCCATAGACTGTAAAAAAAAAAAAAAAGATAGGTCTGGACATACAGGAAATCTATCTTCAGCAAATGGCTACGTTTACGGTAATGACTGAATTGGAACAGCTGGTTTGCACACGCACACAAACATATTCTCTCTCAAAATGCATATCACAGACACAGCACATCTCCACAGAATCGTGCATCAGACTGACCTAGAAAACAGGAAAGCCATCATCATCCTCTGCCACATCTACAAAGAGCTCAGAGGAATGTATCCGGAACCTGCCCTTGACAAAAGCAAAGCTCCATTAGTTCTATCACATGTTATTATGGAAAACATGTTTCAGTGGTATCAGAAGAAAGTGAACTATAGATGCTTCACAGTACAAGTGTTATTCACAGCAGATGCTATATGTCTGACAAACACCTGCTAAGGCCACCCTCTCTTGTTCCCGTAGTAACCTCATTTGTTGCCTGCTCACCTACTGGGTTGGTTTTGAGCACATCCAAGGACACGGATGCATGCCGGCTGTCTCTATTTACCAGCGACAACCAGAGAGAGAGAGAGAAGCAGCTGTTTACCATGAGGGCCCAGTACCTGGTATAGTGTGAATTCATTTTACCAGGACATGCTGAGTCAGAAAGCAATTTACAGATGACGTCCCACCACTATATATCTCTGGGAGGGCTGCGGGGCAGGCGTGTCTTATGGGATAAGCATTGACGATTTGGATCAAAGATGGATATGTGTACATAAATTCTCCATATTGCCTTTAGGGGCTGCTGAATATTTCATTTTGTATCTAATATTCTTTGCAATGCAAAATCAAAATTGTGGTTTTGATAAATGGTATGGGATACTGCACTAGCCTCCCTATGTGTTTAATGTAGATTTATAAATTATAACACTCCAGCATTTACCAATGACATGCGATGAGTAAAACTACAAAATAGCAAGAAGGACTATTGATTTCAGTCACCAAAAAAATGCTTAAGTTCCTGGTTAGATTTAATTCGGAATAACATACACCGATGAATTCTTCACAATAAGAACAAGAACGTGCATTAATAAAGAAAATATGGTTCATTTCGATTTCATGTTGCATATTTGTTTAAAGTGGTGATGAATTGAGAAAACAACTTTCCCTTGAGCTTTTGATATATTAACGGTCATGGTCATATATGAATATCCTGTAAGTTTCAGAGCTGAAAACTTCCTTGTCAGTCAAAGAAAAGCTTTTATTGACACCAGGCTCAGAAAACGAGACGTGAGAGTGTAGTGAAGCACCGCCTCAACAGAAGAAGAACAACACCTGATTCTGTAGCCCCGCCCACCGACTCGTGCCACTAACATAACACAGGCCTACATCGAGTTAAACCACATCGAATTTCTAAACATACCGCATAAGCTTCATTCGGATTCCAATATTATGAATGCATGGATGAACTTTATTTTTAATGAATATCCAGCTCACATGGGGAAGACTTTTCACGTTTGTTCCTTCATTTCACCACGGATTCGTTTGTAAACGAGAGACTGGATTTGCAGACAGGATGAGATTACATGAACGAATGAAGCTTCACACTAATGTGAGTAAAAAATGTTTTTTTTTATATGTGATAGTATTGCATTGTTACAGATCATTTGATATCTATTGATTATGTGTACGTGTCTAACAGAACATACCATAGCATGCTGTCAGGCAGAATAATCCTTTATTTGTAGTTCTTGATGTGAGTTGTTCACTCTCTTGACTTGATATTTGAAGGAAAAATACAATTGCGAAAGTTTTGATCAGGTAGTCTGCAACGTACTTGGCACGTGTGTGTGATGCACGGTTTGTGCTTATATCCACCGATCGGGCGGGCCAAGTAATAAAAAAAATAACATTCCAATCAATCGCAGGTGGATGAGAGATGAATCATTGTGTTTGTTTGACAAAGACATCCCTCACGGTGTACATGGAGCTGAAGCTCATTAAATATGCAAATCTAATCCAATCCTAGCCGTGGACGTTTACTTCCAAGTCTTCAGTGCGGCACGCCCATCAAAACCGAGCTTTTCTTCAGAGAGCCTCAAAACCACGGCAGAAAATAGCCTATTACTTAGTCATTATGATGTTTCTGAATGTAAAAACCACGCATACGTCATAAGTTGACCCCAGACAACAATATAACATTTTTTTTAAAAGCCAGTTCATGACACCTTTAAAAGGCTCCTAATTTTATTTTGTTTTGTTTTATTTTAAAAGGCTCCTAATTTTGTTTTGGAGTCTCCTGCAACAGGTTTACATGCATCAAAAGTAAAAAAACACTTTGATTTAATAATATAATACACTATAATATATACACTGCACATCACCACATTTTTCAATGATTCTTAAACGACTCATCAGATAAATCAGTCTCTCTAAATCCCTCCTTTCCGCGAGCCTGCTCTGCTCTGATTGGTCAGACGAACTAGTCTGTTTTGATTGGTTTACCATGGACAGCGCGTGTCAGAAGCTAAACTCGCATTACCATAACTGAACTTCAGCTCTGGAGGCTTCCTCAGTGATTGCACACACTGTAAAGACAGTAAAGATGGTGTTGATTTGACCACATCAATCCGAGCGCGAGTCCGATGATGAAACAGAAGAACGAGTTATTCAACCCAAACCTCCACTGAAGGGTGTTGTTTTTGTGGTTTTCTCATTTATATCTCATGACAGCCACTTTTCTTAAAATGTTCCATACCAGAGGTTACTGTTCTTACCCATGTAAGGCCGCTGAAATTCGTTCCAATGGAGGTAACAATCGCGGGTGAAGGTCTGTGTTTTTCAGCTGGGCAAAAGGGATTTAACTCCATTTATCATAATTTCGAATTTAGGTTAGAATGCCAATTGGTTGTTTGGTCATTTATATTTAATAGTTAGTCACACATTTAATTATTCTGTTTAAACCTTTGTTGAAATGATACCCGTTTCATAATCTACTAGAGATAAGTAATAATTACAGAGTAATTCAGAATAGATCAAAATGTAACAATTTATTAACAGTCAGGTAAATGTATAATGCCAATTACATAATCAATTCAAAGATAATCCATACCCAAAATCAAATACTCTGAAGTAGCCTAAAGAGTGGGAGATTCATACCTGACTTCTGAATATTACATAACGCAGAGCGTCTAATAAACATTCCACATTATGGGCTGAACTGACTACAGTATCGAGCCCCGAACCTTTTGTCACACTTCATTATATGCTCAGATCAAAACAGAAATCTCTTTCAAATGGAAACACAAAATCTGGTTATGGTTACACTTAAAATAGTTACAAAATAGATGTATGAGATGTTCAAAACGTATATCCTTAATTGTACTCAGCCTGTATAGAATGTTACGAGAGAGAGAGAGAGAGAGAGAGAGAGAGAGAGAGAGAGAGAACATTTCTGTCTCAGACATTTCAAACAATATCAAATGTGAGTTTTCCCAGTCTTTCACCTATGATATTCCACAAAAAGCTCATGATGCCTATCCACAGCAGTGTATAAAAACTGATTTCTTGTTTATCAAGATGAAATTATCAAACTTTATTTTGAAGAAAAAAAAAACCCACAAGAGCACAATGATAACTTGATGAGATATTAATAATGAATATTTTATTTCCAATATTAGTTAATTGTGAACCTTAATGTAGGGTGGACACTTGCGAACCATTTATTAATGATTTACAAACATTTATAACCTGTGAAAGTGAACCTTAATGTAAAGTGGAAACCTGTGAACCTGTTCACTTCATGAATCTGGAATCTGGTATTGAGTTAAATAAGTGTGAATAAATAAATGTATTAAGTATTTATAACGTGAGTTAAAAATGGCTCACTATTCGGCAGGCATTGCGTTAAAGTCACTCTTTTTATTCATGCAGTTATAACGGCTTATCAATTTATAAATGAGTTATTAGTCATTTACAAACACCTTAATAAACCCTTTACAAAGGGAACCTTAACGTAAAGTGTTACCATTAACTTTATTTATCGTGCACTTTTGACTTTACAAAACGCTATATTACACACTGCATGAAAGGGAATAATCGAAAAACCATAATAGGGGCTGATTCTTATCCAAGTGCCTAGACACTTTATGTGATGACTTGTGCAGAAACGCTCTGTTCTGTTCCTCGCTGCAATTGCCAACCACAAGTTCTTGGCACTGGTTTTAAGAGTGCCATCGGTTTCCTCCAGTACACGTCAACCTAGATTGCTGAAAATGGAGCAGCCTGCTGCCAGTTAATATAGAAATTGGGGCTCTGAGGACGATGCTGCGTCTTTCATGTCTGATATCCTCGGCTAATCATTAAAATCTGGAGGACGAAGGACAGGCTAAGTGTGTCAAGTGTGTCACTGGTTCACATCCTGAGACGGTTGAACAGAGAGCGGCTGTAACTATGCTAGACCTGGACTGAACCTGAAGTACAGGCCAATTACTGAATTGAAATCAATCAAATGCTAATAGACTGTAAAGACGCACTAGAGGAGATGCAAGAAAAACAATAATGATCAAACGAACGATTTCATTTGTGCTAAGGAGGTTTTTCAGACCAACACCTGTTTTTCAATACTCCTTGGCACTTATCGATCAACTTCATTTGTTTTTAAGTCAGATCTTCCATTGCACTTTATGCTCACCCTTATAAAATCATGTTCATTACAAAATATTGTTTTGAGGGTGTAAATAAAACAAAGATTATTGGAGTTCATTTTACAAGAAAATAACAATTCAATCTTCTAAATTTCCCATTTAATTTGATGTTACATGCCATTTCTTTGAATTTATAGTATTTGTGAAATTTACTGGTAATTTCAGAGATAAAATAGTTTTTTTTCATGACACCGCAGGGTGTCCCATTTGTCATTTTAGGTCTCAGAAGGGTGTTCGCGAGCGAGGTCGGACTTCTTCACGGCAGTCATGAAAGTGCGGACTCAGAGGAAGACCGTGAGGGTTTAGGGTGCCATTTGGGACAGGGCCATACTCGACATGCTCGCCGTTGTACTTTTCTTTGAAACGACAGAGGGTGACTCGGAGTAATTGTTCTATAAACCATCAGGAAACAGCGGTGTGAAGAAGTACACACGTGACAGTGTTTACTTTAGTAAACTTTACCAAAACCGCACTACGAAAGAATGATGTAAAACTTGTGACATTAGAACAGAATATATGGATGGGAGAACTAAATTAACGATCTCATAAACATTTTCTAATTTCTCTAAACTTTTTCAGTTAGTTTTGTGGATCTTTATTTTCATTAAAAGGGTTTAATTCTGCTATTGTTGGCTCAATTTTGAAAATATAAGAAACTGATTTAGACGCGCTAACTGGGTGCCGGTGTGATGAGACGTCATGCCTGGACAGATTCGCCTCAAACTCGTGCATCTTCGGTTGCGGAGCCGTGCGCAAAGTTACAAAATTTGATGTGCACACCGCCAAGCGAAATGGGTTCTCACGCTCTTAACGTGCACAACTACCAACTCCGCGTTGACGTCATTTTTTGCCCGTGCTCGTGCGGACATGTCAAGTATAAACAAGGCTTAACTCAAACTGCCTTCAATCGCTTCATTCTCTATAGGGCACAGCTGATTGGTTCCTGCTGTATCAGTAGCCAATGAGCTCCCTGATAAACCTTAAAACACTGATCAGCATTTTCTGTAGCAGTTGCAGCACTTTTTCAGAAACCCTCCACCTTCCCCAGCTCCACCTGTATAGATTTACTACGGATAAATCATGTACACCAGGGGTCTTCAACTAAAATTGCTTGAGGTCCAGTAAATGAACCCTCGTCACCGGCCGAGGTCCGGACAATTATATACCTAAAAACAAAAACTTGTTTATTGCCAGACTAAAGAAATTAGTGTAGATAGCATTTGTTCTTAATTGAACAAAATATAATATGTTCTTGGTTTGCTTTGGTACAAAATATCTAAATTCAACCAGTAACCATGTCTGACAAAAATATGATGAACTACAAATGCCTTCATCTCTAAATTTGCACTGAAAATACATTCATTTCACCATTACTAGCAACTAAAGTGCTTTTTCCCTGCAGAACTGAGATAAATAATAACAATCAATGAACGCAAACCCCCCCTGGATCAGAAAATCAGAAATCTCATAACACAGTTTATGTTTATTCACATGTAGTCTCTACTTAACTAAATGTCTCTAATATTGAACACTGCTCTCTTCTGTGCTTCATATTGCACTGGTAAAATATCATCAGCAATATCATGCAGAAATGAACAAGCAGGCAAAAATAAAGTTTCATCAGTGTTGGAAAAATTTAAAAGTGCTAGAAACATTTTAAAACCCCAAATCAGAAAAAGTTGGGATAGTATGAAAAAAAAAAAAAAAAAAGTGATTTCTAAATTTACTTTGACTTGTATTTCATTGCAGACACAAAATACACAAAACACAAAATATTTCATGTTTTGTCTGGTCAACTTCATGTCCTTTGTAAATATGCATCCTTTCCTGTCATTCAGACCTGCAACACATTTCAAAAAAAGTTGGGACAGTAAAGCATTTACCACTTTGTAATGTTGCCATTCCTTTTCACAACACTTAAAAGACATTTAGGGACTGAAGACACCAAGTGATGAAGTGTTTCAGGTGTAATTTTGTCCCATTCTTCCTGCAAACAAGTCTTAAGGTGGGCAACAGTACGGGGTCTTCGTTGCCACACATTCTCTATTGGAGACAGGTCGGGACTGCAGGCAGGCCAGTCAAGTACCCGAACCCTCTTCCTCCGCAGCCAGGACTTTGTAATGTGTGCAGAATGTGGTTTTGCATTGTCTTGTTGAAATATGCATGGACGTCCCTGGAAAAGATGTCTTCTTGAAGGCAGCATATTATGCTCCAAAATCTCTATGTACTTTTCAGCATTAATGGTGCCTTCACAGAAGTGCAAGTTACCTTTGCCAAGGGCACTGACACAACCCCATACCAAGACAGACCCTGGCTTTTGGACTTGTTGCTGGTAACAGTCTGGATGATCCTTTTCTTCTTTGGTCCGGAGTACACGGCGTCCATTCCTCCCAAAAAATACCTCAAATACTGATTCATCTGACCACAGTACACGTTTCCACTGTGTGATGGTCCATCCCAGATGCCTCCGAGCCCAGAGAAGTCGACGGCGCTTCTGGACACTGTTAACATAGGGCTTCCTTTTGGCACAGTACAGTTTTAACTGGCATGTGTGGATGTAACTAAGTATTGTGGTACTTGACAAAGGTTTGCCAAAGTAGTCCTGAGCCCATGTGGTGATATCGCTTCTAGATGAATGACGATTCTTGATGCAGTGCCGCCTGAGGGATCAGAGATCACGGTTGTTCAGCTTAGGCTTGCGCCCTTGTCCTTTACGCACTGAAATTCCTCCAGATTCCTTGAATCTTTTAATTATGTTATGCACTGTTGAATGTGAAATATCCAAATCTCTTCCTATCTTTCTTTGAGGAACATTGTTTTTAAACATTTCAATAATTTTCTCACGTATTTGTTGGCAAACTGGCGATCCTCTGCCCTTCTTTGCTCCTAAAGGATTAGACCTTTCTTGGATGCTGCTTTTGTACCAAATCATAATTACAATCACCTGTTGACATCACCTGTTTCAAATCACATCATTATTTAACCATTTTACCTCATTACTAGCCCTAAATTGCTCCTGTCCCAACTTTTTTTGAAATGTGTTGCAGGTCTGAATGACAGGAAAGGATGCATATTTACAAATGACATGAAGTTGACCAGACAAAACATGAAGTATTTTGTGTTCATTTTGTCTGCAATGAAATACAAGTCAAAGTAAATTTAGAAATCACTTCTTTCTTTTTTTGCGTTTTCCATACTGTCCCAACTTTTTCTGATTTGGGGTTGTATTTAATGTTTCCACTTTTGACAACCACAACAGAATCAGAGCAAATGAAACACACAGGCCTCGTACAGGATGCAGGAAGAATAAATGCGACTTTTTTTTTTCACCCATTCATCACGGAAAACTCGGTTTTCAGCGTCAACTTTCCTAATTTTCGAAAATGCCATTGTTTTTGCACGCTGCTTTCTGCTCTGATGGTGCGTTCACACCGGACGCAAATGAAGCGTTTGGCGCGATTGATTTAAGTCAATGCAAAGAAGCGAATAGACATTCTGCAGCGCGATTCGCGAGAATAAGCGGCGTGCATGACGCGTCATTCGTGTCCGGTGTGAACGCACCATTATGCGCGTCTGGTCTGAACGTAGCAACAGTGAGCATAGTAACGTTAACTGTCGTCATCGCAACCTGTGGCGACATTGGACCCAAACGGTTCTACTGAGCTGCCTGATATAAATGTGATTTTTTTTAATGGCATGTGGCATATTTATTTAATTACGTCAAAAGGCTTCGCGGTCCGAATGGACGCATCTCGCGGTCCGGATTCGGAATGGAGTCTCCTAGTTGGCGACCCCTGATGTACACTGTATTGTACAGCAGCAGTGTGTCTTACTTGCTCACAGAGTGTTGTGTATGTATTGGCAGTAGCAACTCGCATGCAGCAACAGCAGCGTAGACCAATTCCGCCAAGACCAAACATATCAACATTGTCATATCCATTACCATACGAAACACTCTGAGAGTCGTCATGACAGAAATGCTCCGAAAAATATTATCAGTAACATATGCCAAAAAAGTGCCATATGCTTTAACTGAAATCTAAACCATTAATCAGCAACACTAAAAAAAACACTGGGTTAAAAACAGCCCAATTTGGGTCGTCTTTAGCCCAAGGGCTGGGTAAATATAGGACAGAACACATGTTGGGTTAATTTTACTCAGCAAATTGGGTTGATTTAAATGTGTGTGTGTGTGTATATATATAATACTTGCTTTCTTTTTTCTCTCTTTTTTTTTTGCTTCATACATGAATTAATGTCTCCGGAAGAAATTCAATTTAAATACTCAACACAACCACTGGCTTGCATGATAGTTATTTTATTTTCGATCATACAGTATAGCATATTTGATATCGTTTGAATACAGTGGTGGCAATTATTAGAACGCTTGGCATCTGGGAGTCGTCTTATTGGGCCTGGATTTATTTTCCAAGAGGACAATGTCCCAAGACCAACTATTGCCGGAACTACCTGCGACGGATGGAATCTGCTGGAACATTGAAAATTATGGACTGGCTCCTTCAAAGTCCGGACCTCAACCAATAAACTGGACAGATCTATTGTACATTCAAAGGAAAGCCTCTGGCTTCAGTTGCAGAAGGCATGGGATAACACTAGTGTTGAAGTTCTTGACTAAATATATTGGAAATATATTGACTATGCCATTGAGATGTGACGCTGTAATTGCTGCAAAAGGTGGACAAACCAAATATTAAAATTAAAAGTGGATAAAAACAGTACAACTCACTTCATCTGATATTTAATGGTCAGAGCAACCACAGTATAAAAATGCTGGGTTAAAACAACCCAAGTGGGTTGAAAATGGATAAACCCAGCAATTGGGTTGTTTTAAGCAAACATTTAACCCAACCACTGGGTTAAAACAACCCAATTGCTGGGTTTGTCCATTTCCAAGTCAACTTAGGTTGTTTTTAACCCAGCTTTTTCTAGAGTGTATCTGCATGTTTCATGAACATTATGAAATGAAATCATGTTTTAGAGGCAAAAAATGTCAATATTTTCAGATCTGTCAGGTGTTTCTAATCATTTTGTACATACACTCTAAAAAATGCTGGGTTAAAAACAACCCAAGTTGGGTTGACAATGGATAAACCCAGCAATTGGGTTGTTTTAACCCAGCAGTTGGGTTGTTTTAAGCAAACATTTAACCCAACCGCTGGGTTAAAACAACCCAATTGCTTGGTTAAAACAACCCATTCACTGGGTTAAAACAACCCAATTGCTGGGTTAGTCCATTTTCAACCCAACTTGGGTTGTTTTTAACCCAACATTTTTTTAGAGTGTATAGGCCTATTGTCTACATTTAAAGCTACACTGTGTGATATTTTCCCCCATCTAGCAGTGAAAAGGTATATGACCATCCAGTGAATATTAGTTTCTGTTCCTCTCAATTCTGTTTTCGTTTTAACTCCTACGGTGGCCGATTTAGTCCAAGATTAACATGGCTTCCAGTTCGGCCTCGTCCACATTCGACACGGTGCCATCGAGTGTTAAAACGCAAAAGGCGAAGCTCGAATTTACGGGTATGTCCCTCTTTGGCTAATGTACTTTCAAGATGGAGGGGCAACATGGCGACCCGCATTCGAACCCCTCACCCGTATGTATTTTCAATGGCATATTATAAACTTACGAGAATACTTTATTACTTGAAATAAATAAATATATTTTAATGAGCACATATATTTTTGAAAGAACTAAGTGTTTTTAGCTAAGAATAAACTAAAAAAGTTACACAGTGTAGCTTTAAGCAACACAAAAACAACCCAAACACTAAAAAAATGTAAAATCAAAAGACCCAAAAGGCTCAACCCAGGATTTGGGTAGAAAAAAAATAACCCAAGATTTTTTAGTGAATGCACTAACAACCATTCTGAATGTAGAAAGTAACGCCATGGCAGAACACAGAGCAACTGCACTGAGATTGAGTTTTGCATTTCTCAATTATGTTTCACGCCAAGATGATATATGCCATTCTGCTGCTTCACTCCTTCCTTCGATTGTTTGACTGTCAGTAATTTGTGTTAATTTCTATCCAGGGAGTGATTAGGAGCTAAAAATGGCATGCTAGCATAAAGGCTATATCATGTGCTAGTACAGTTCTCTCTTCATGCATAGTAAAGCATCTCCACCTCTCTCCATTATGTAGCTGAACAATTCATGTCTGCTATTGTCCAAGACTATTATGTTCACTCTCCAACATGAGAGGCAAACAGAGTGTCTTCTTGAATACAACCAAGAGGAAAAAAGACTGAAGTGAAAAGTGCTCCGAGGCTTAGACCACTATTATCCTCCACGATACTGCATAACTAGTTTTGTACTTATTCTAAGGAAAATGTGAGTGTTATTTGACTGCATAAGCCATTGCCACAATGCTAAGGTGTTAGCAGCAGATCCTTTAAGTCCTGTAAGTTGCGAGGTGAGACCTCCATGGATCGGACTTGTTTGTTCAGCTCATCCCACAAATGCTCGACTGGATTGAGATCTGGGGAATTTGGAGGCCAAGTCAACACCTCAAACTTGTTCTTGTTAGAACTTCTGTAGGATAAATGAATGTAAGAATTAATGTAATTCAGTAAGAATTAATGATTGATAAGGATTAATGCACAGTTAACCAAGGTTAACAGTAACTGTACTGTATTACAAAATTACAGTAACATGTAGTTACTGTAAACTGAAATGCGGTTGTACTGTAAATCTCAAATACAGTAACTGTTGCCAGTAAGTTACTGTAAAATCTCTTTTAAATGTCTAACAGTGGCACATCAACTTTGAGGACAAAATGTTCACTATATATATTAGAATTAAACTTTTAGGCTTGAACTAAAAAATAACTAACGAAAAGTAAAATGAAAACTATAAAATAACACCGGTTTGTGTTCCTAACCCTAAGTATAGATTTTGTCCAGAGCTTTCATTAACAACAACAACAACACATCCAGAGCCGTACTTTGTCTCTGATTAATGAATAGGTGACCAAGTCCGCATCAACACATGCTTCTATTGCTTAACAAATAAATCTGCTTGAACATGCCTTAAGCAGGTCCGTATAGATTTCCCTGGAGACGCGAAGCTATAGATATTACTCTCAAGTCCCTTCAGGGAACATAGACTCGTCACTGTACAGCAGCCATGCAGGATTATTATTTTAGCTTTATTTCAAGACGTTTCCATTAGGCTTTCTGTTTCTTCCCCTCATTTATATAATTTATACATCTAGGTTATTAATTGTAGACGTTAGGCTTCAGAATGTGTTGTTGAGGGGTATTCAAAAGATATTCTTAGATTATTAATGAGCGTTCATAATAATAAAGAGCTATTTTAAAAATGACCATGTTCAGTTATTCCATGCTGTCTTTTTCACTCATGCTGTCCCAAAATAACCCAGCCTCATTTTGGGTCTGAGTCACACATTATATAGCATCGCTGAAAAGCTTTCAATTGGTCGCTGAAACGTTCTTATACATTGCAACAATAAGTATATATTTTTTTCAAATACTGGGAGAAAATAAATCTCATGCATCAAATTTAGTTGTACAAGCGGATGCCTGAGAATGTTGTAATTTCTCATATGCATGCATGAAATTACAAAGAGGACATCCTTCGCAAATATGCAAGGAAGGTTTGCATGCTTGTATTTGACGTCAGTGTGAAAGATTAAAGGCCATCCTGATCATTGCGATTCTAAATTAATGAAGTGGATGATTCATTGATTGCCTGAAATATTGACTTTTTGCTGCTGATGATCACAAAATCATTGATAAGCTTTTAAATCAAGGACTTTCGTCATGTATGCCGTACGCTGTGTGCTTTAAAACATCCCAGCTAACAGGGAATCGAGCGGTCTTTAATAATGTTCTCAAAATGTTACATAAACATATACATCGTCACGTCATGGGATGTTTTTTTAATGTGCCGCACAACTTCTGAAATGTCGTATTTGTATTTCTTTCAAGCACCTGATCTGTATTTTCCAATCCAAAAATGTTCTGTTATTGCCATGCTGTTTGTACATGATTATCCGCTTGTTAAAGGAACACGCCAACTTTTTGTGACTTTAGCTTATTCACCGTATCCCCCAGAGTTAGATAAGTCCATACATACCATTCTCATCTCCGTGCGTGCCATAACTCAGTCTGACACACACACCGCTAGCCTAGCTTAGCACAAAGACTGGAGGTAAATGGCTCCAGCTAGCCTACTGCTCAATAAGAGACAAAATAACGCCAACATTTTCCTATTTACATGTGATGTGTATAGTTACATCGTGTACTAAGACCGACGGAAAATGAAAAGTTGTGATTTTCTAGACTGATATGGCAGGAACTATTCTCTCATTCCTGTGTAATGATCAAGGAACTTTGAGCCGTCCCATGAGTGCAGCGGCGCAATGATATTATGCAGCCCCAGCGCTCTCTATGCAAGCAGATTGTCACGTTGTGTTGCGGACCCTGTCCGAATGATAGCCAGACTTTACTGATGTTTCATAGAGTTTATTGAAACCGTTTGCTCTCCAAAAAAAGCTGAACAAATAAAGCAAAGTGCGCATTAACACCTCGTACACAAACTCTCTCTCTTCATAGCATTATCATTAACATACAGCGATGTACACAAAAATACCCATTACAGATGATAGTAAACAAGAAAATACACACCTTATGCCTTTTCGGGGGGGGGGGGGGTGCTTAACAAACTGCAAGCTTTAAATCTGCCTAACCACTCCGATGAACCGCAAGCTCTCACTATCTTTCCGTCGGCTACAACATCCGTCAAAAATAAAAGTCCCTACTTATTAAGACAGATAATGCAGAGCTTAAACCTATTTAAACACACAGAAATGTCAAAAATGTACACAAAAAACTAATTATAAGATAAATCACAATTAAGTCTGTCACACGTTGGTTATGTTGATGGAAGTTAGCCTATCAGGTGCTGCATAATATCATTGCGCCCCTGCACTCATGGTACGGCAGTCCTTGATCATTACGCAGGAATGAGAGAATAGTTCCTGCCATATCGATCTAGAAAATCACAACTTTCAATTTTCCGTCGGTCTTAGTACACAATGTAACTACACACATCACAACATGTAAATAGGAAAATGTTGGCGTTATTTTGTCACTTATTGAGCAGTAGGCTAGCTGGAGCCATTTACCTCCAGTCTTTGTGCTAAGCTAGGCTAGCGGTGTGTGTGTCAGACAGAGTTATGGCACGCAGGAAGATGAGAATGGTGTGTATGGACTTATCTAACTCTGGGGGATACGGTGAATAAGCTAAAGTCCCAAAAAGTTGGCGTGTTCCTTTAAGTCGTGACGTAAGGAACACCGTTTCTGGGTCCAAGCCTCAACTCGTTTCACTTGAGAATGCCATCGACGGACGTTTATGAGCATTATTTATTCATTTTAAACATCAAACATTTTTAAAAGTTAAACATTTTAAATACTTACAGTCTACACAACAGTCTCTGTGCTCACAGCGTCACAGACATTAATATTTTAACGATTTATAAAATGATTCACTGTCTGGCCATCTGGAATTTAGATAAAGGTTATGATTATATATATTTTTTTTGTAGTATTAGACCACATTGTGTGTGTATATTAGCACCGTTTGTTGTTTTTCTTGTGGTATGAGATAGAGCGTTTGGACCCGGAAGCTCAATCAGTGTAAAGTGATTGAGTAAATGTAATTCGTTACTGTACTTAAGTATCTTTTTGGCTACTTTGTAGTTGTACTGAGAATCAAAGATATTGGTAACTTTTACTCTCTACTTGACTACATTTTTAAACAAGTAAATGTACTTTTTACTCCAGTACATTTGTGTTGAGTAATGCAATTACACATTACATTTTGCATGGCACCTAACTTTTTCTGCAGCAGTTTGTTTCTGCTATAAAGAAGGGCATTGAAGGTACTATATCTTGTGCGTTTGCCTTTACTCACCTAAACATGTCAACTGTGGCTCCTTTTCATGAATGCGAGTGCTTTAGCAGGTGTTTGATTAATGAGATGAGTTCATGACTGAAGCCGGTGAGGAGGCTGAAACCAGCACATCCAGTGCAAGAAGACTTTGACTATTTCATTTTACTTAACATTATCTTATTTATCTGCTATATTGACGAGACCCTTTTGAAGGATATTGGTTTACTTCTGGCCTTTTTTGTGCACTTGAGCTTAACTGAGACTTGAGAGTTTGTAGACGTTTAAGAGGCTGTTGTGTCGACCTTGATTTATTGCAATATTGAGGTGCTTAGTTTTATTTTGCTTTTAGAAAATGAACATGATTTCTCATCTTACAAATCAATTGTTTCTTATTTTCACTGGTATGTCTCTCAGGTGGAGGATCTTTGAGCCTATATTTAGTGTGAGTAAAATACTTAAAGGGATAGTTCACCCAAAAATGAAAATAAGCCCATGATTTACTCACCCTCAAGCCATCTGAGGTGTATATGACATTCTTCTTTCAGACAAATAAAATTTGTTATATTAAAAATGTTCTGGCTAATCCAAGCATTAGAATAGCAGTAATAGTTTTTTAAGTCCATAAAAAATGCATATGTCCATCATATAACTGCTCCACGCGGCTCCGGGGTGTTAATAAAGGCCTTCTGAAGCGAATCGATGCGTTTGTGTAAGAAAAGTATCCATATTTAAAAATTGATATTTTTTTTCTATGGCTCTGCATTAGCCGTCCCCACGTCATCACTTCCGCCGAATAAGGTCAAAATACATGCGAAATACCGGCGCGATCATAGATATATACAAATAGATTCCTCATAGTGCCTGTGCGGATCGGTCGAATGAGGCATCTACATTAATATATGTCTTTGATCACGCCAGTATTTTGACCTTATTCACCGGAAGTTATGGCGCTGGGAATACTAGATGACATTCGTCTGATAAGAGGTAAAAAATTAACAAATACTGTTGGGTTTCTCGCAGAAACCGATCATTTCGTGGAGTGTGAAGGTGTATCGTCCATTTTTTTTTTTTTTTTTTTTTTTTTTTTTTTACAGTCTAAACTACATAATGGAATGGTTCCTTACCATTCACATAACAACAAAAATGGACTGAATGTTGAGAGAACATTCATAAATAATGTTTTCATAACTTAATTGGAACCTAAGCAAAACTTTCTGAGAATGTTTTTTTTTCTGGGATACAGCTGACTATATTAGACCATTAAATATTTGATAAAAGATTGCAGCTCAAGTTCAAAGGGTCTTTGCATGCTTAGTTTGATTACATTATAGACATCTTAACGCTCTAGTAGAGGGGGAACATAATACCTGGGAACCCACAAACTGATGAGAAAAAAAAAAAAAAAAAAAAAAAAAATATATATATATATATATATATATATATATATATATATATATATATATATATATATATTATATTATATTATATTATAATATTATTATTATTATTATTATTATTATTATTATTATGCATTTTGCCTCTGAGCCAGCATGTGTGTATGTAAAGCTGCAATGCTGTGCATGTTTTGTTTACAGGTTTTCTCAGTCGCTTTGGTACATTTCTCAAATCATCCTCGACATTTGCATTTCTCAAAACAATTCGTACAAATAGCAAAACACCATGGATTATCTGCAAAAGCCAGTCTCTTGCTCAAAATCCTCAGTTCATCTCTCAAAAGTAAATATCTGTGTCAATAAACATGTCAGTGCCATCAGAACGACAAGTCATTGTGTACGGATAAGACAGTCAAATTGCTTAGTCATGTTGTCAATATAACAGTACTCCGGAGGAATGTTCTGATGTAAACTATGGCTAAAGTTTTCATGACAATCATTGTAAATGGTAGATTACACCTTCGTGTATGTGGGAGTTTGAATGCAAGAGACTTTGCATGCTTTTACTGTTTGTACTGTAATTTGCTGACAGACCACGTCATTGCGATGCAGAAAGGAAAAGACAAAAGAAATGTTGACGTCTAATGGAAATGTATAGAAATATACTTGACATATTATGACAACTTGTTCAACCATTTTGCATGTAAAGACTTATGCTATGAACTAATGCCTAAATGTTGTGTGGGGTGAGACTATTCAACAGAGACCCATTATAATACATTTTGATCACCATAAGCAATTGATAGGAAACAGCTGAGAATTGCACATAATCATTTGCATGGATGTACCAAAGCATTTGCAACTTGTTTAAATAATT
This sequence comes from Gobio gobio, assembly GCF_949357685.1. Taxonomy (NCBI): domain Eukaryota; kingdom Metazoa; phylum Chordata; class Actinopteri; order Cypriniformes; family Gobionidae; genus Gobio; species Gobio gobio. The sequence continues at coordinate 5,258,047 of NC_137110.1, read as the reverse complement.
TTTTTTGATGTGCACAAGAGACACATTGATGTGAAGATTGGTAGTTTTGAGAATTTCAATTTTGATCTGAGAAAAGCGACTGAGAAAAACTTGTTACAAATGAAAATATGGTTATGTGGTGTTAACCCTTTAACTGTCACCCCCCTTTTTGAGAATACACATGAAAATGCACTATCCAAACTTAAGGGCTGTAATTCAAGAATGCTTTGGAATATAGACCAAAGTTTGGTCTCGTTTTAAAGACGACATTCTGCAGATTATTGCTGAAGTGAAAGCAATTCAAAATATGAAAGTATGAAATAGTTATGGAAGTTTAAATTTACTGTAAATGAAAAATACTGTACTAAATATTTTTTATTTCATATAAAATATATATTTTACAAAAAAGAATTTACTCTAAAATTACTATAAAATCAAAGCCATATGTCTAACCAATTTGTGTTCCAAATTTGAAGTTGATATCACAAAAATTGAAGTCCCCATGAGATTTTGTTTAGGGTGCTGTACCAAAAATAGCCACCGGGTGTCATTCAAATTCCATTTATTGTTGTTTTGATGCATTTTCCTGTAAATTTCTGTCCAAATATCACTTCCATCACAAAACAGTCACCAAATATGGACCCTTGAGACTCAGACCTTTCCGACAATATGCGTTTTGTCAAGATTGGAAAAGATTTTGAATATAAAGTAGTTAAAATAATTGTTGTAATATGAAACATGACAGCGCCCACTAGGGGAGGAGCCCACTAGAATAATTTAGAGTAACGTTTCCATGGCAACACAATGTCTGATTTCAAAACGGTTTTCACAGGATGAATTTTGAGTTTGTAAGCTTTCAAATGATACCTAATTTGTGATAATTACTTAAATATATGATATGAAAAAAAGGCGATCAAAAAAAAGAGCACCAGGCGTCCCACCTGTGGGACGGTGACAGTTAAGAGGTTAATATCATACCATCTATAAAAATGTACCAAGATACTAACACAGGTCAAAGATTGTGATCTTAGCAGCGTCTCCTTTAGCAGTCAGCCCTACTTTGGGTTTAACTTGCAAACTTTATTCTGTCTGTGAATGTTTTTGTAGACTGTAACATGTTTGAGTCAGTGTGACTGAGAGATCTACACTACACCCTACTGGTGACTTCTGTGCATCACAAGTGCTTTAATGTTATAAAACCCTGTTGATGATGGACCCCATTCACTTCCATAGTATAGTTATTCCCCGTATTGTGCCATCAACTGTCTGGGTACCAGCATTCCTCGAAATATCTTCTTTTGTGTTGAACAGAAGAAAGAAATCCATACAGGTTTGGAATGACTTGAGGGTGAGTAAGTGATTTTGGGGTGAACTGTCCCTTTAAGTGTGGTGTCTTATATTTTCGGCCTATTTAAAATGAGACTGAAAATGTCTATTTTTTATGCCTATGCATACTGAAATATTTGCATGTAAAGTAAAATTTCCAGGTCAAGTAATTCTGTGACATCGATCACGTGACTTTCCCCATCAAAGTACAAGAAGCTCTTTTGAATATTATCAAATCAATGACATTCCTTCCACATTGTTTTCTTAATGTTTTAATATACTCTTTCTGACACGCGAATCACTTTGAGCTGCATTTTAAGTGTGAAAAAAGTAAACAAATACAAAGTAGGCCCTACTAATACATATTAAATACTCATAAATACTAAACGGAACGGGCATTGCGTCATATTAACGCAAAAATTGCGTCTCAAAGTCAAAGGCCTCGAGCATGTTTGAGAACGCATGTCAACTGGAGGAGATATTAATCATAAGCGTTAATATACGGTCTGAGACAGAGTAAACATCATCTGCTGTTATTAATCTCACAAGTGAACCCAAACGCTCTGACGCGTCTCACGTCGAGCGCCTCCTGGCAACGGTTGCTATGGTGACTAACTACGTCACGCACGACTTCGGTTACCATGGCCCTCGTGACGTGGGGGGACCGTGTAAAACAGTGTAGGAAACCCCGGATAGCGGTCGCCATGGATACTCGCGGGGGGGAGGGGTGGAGTTTAGAGGAAGCGGAAGTGTCAGCGCAAGCGGAAGTGGTACTGCCCTGAATACCCCGAGCAGCGAAACGGAGGACAGCTTGATACTCCCATCGTTAACAGACACAAATCAGGACTCGAAATATATTTAAATGTGAGTTGCATTGCCCATTAAGGCCGCTCGTGTGATATTATGAATATTAGAGATGCTTTTTGCTGTATTGTTGCTCATGTAAGCCCCCCTCATCATTGTCAATGGCGGAAGGTGTCTATTGTGGTTTGGGGCTGGGTACAAGGACTTAGGCCGAGGCGGGCGATGAATAACGATCACTGCCGATTTATCCCCGATTACATCCGATTTATATAAGAAGCGCGCGGTTCCCGTACTTTAACTATGTACGAGCTTGATCAAACCACGGAACAGCCTTCACCCGCACGGGAGGAATGGCCAGCGTCTCCCGCGTCTATTCAACGCCTGGCCGTCGAGAAAGCTAACCGGCTAACCAGTCAATGGTAAAACACACTAGATGAGTAAAGCGCGTGCATGTGAACGTCCGTTCCCAACGGTCGTATTTAATTTGGCGCGAATAATCGGCGCGTTCGATTAAACCCCACAAGGGAACGTGAGCGAGAGGGCGTTGCATTGGTGGCTAACGCCGTTAGCTCGAGCGGGGAGCCTGGGATATGCTGCAGTGCAGTATTTGCAAGGTTAGGCGCTGAATACGGCTCAAATTGGTAGGTTTACCATTTCTAAATGCTCTCAAGTTACTTAACTGATATAATATAGTGGATTGGGATATAAAATCGCGAGAAAGGATGGCGGACATGTCGCCCGGACGCGTCGTAAGGGCCTATGTAAATAAATTTAGTCCGACTGGAGCTTATGTCATCCACTAACTTGAGCAAACTACGCATTTTAACTAGTCCTCCAGCCACTTCGGTCTTATTGACCGACCGAACGGCACGCTCGCGCAGGTGTGTGTGTGTGTGTGTGTGTCCAGGAGCGTTTACTCGCCGGCCACCGTTACCTGCGGTTCTGGCTCAGGACATCAACGCCCAGGGCGTTGGCACTTACACACGTATTGATAGCTGACAGGGTTGGGGTTGACGATTCCTGCTCGTATTCCATGACCTTGCTCAAAGGTGGCCGGATAAATGTCATTAAGCAGCAGTCAGAGACACCTGGGGGTTGTGTGATCTGGAATAGGTGATCTAGTGGGTTTGATTTAGACTTTGACCAGGTGTGATAACATGCTGAGGTTGATAAGGAATTGGATGTTTTAGAAATGCTGGTTTTGACCTACTTAAAATAAATTGGATTATATTGGCCTTGCGATAAATATGCCTGAATAAATGCTAAAATAAATGTGACCCATTAAATCAGCCATTAATGCATCTTCTATAATAAATAATCTTTCCATTGATGTATGTTTTGTTAGCATAATGTCAATATTTGGTCGAGATGCAACTATTGGGCCTTTAAAGTTGTCCAAATGAAGTCCTAATACATTTTTTATTTATTTACAGTAGGAAATTTACTAAATATCTACATTGAACATGATCTTTACTTAATATTTGGCGTGAAAGAAAAATCTATGTTTTTAATTGTAGGCTATTGGCACAAATATACTTATGACTGGTCATCTGTGTATATTATTTGTCAGTCTTTAAGGTTAAGCTCTACTAATAATAGGGCTTTAATGATCTGACCAAAAATTTAAATCTCGATTAATTTAACATTTTACTTCGATTACGATTAATGAACGATTATTTTTGCTCTGTTTGGCTTTTTTGCCCTCATAGTTCACTGATAAGGTTTGGACTGTAAATATTTTCTACTATTCAAAATCAGCCATTAATGCATCTTAAATAATCTTTCCATTGATGTATGTTTTGTTAGCATATGACAATATTTGGTTGAGATGCAACTATTGGGTGCAAAGAAGTCTTTTAAAGTTGGCCAAATGAAATCCTAATAATACATTTTTGATATATTTACAGTAGGAAATTTACAAAATATCTACATTGAACATGATCTTTACTTAATATTTGGCGTGAAAGAAAAATCTATGTTTTTAATTGTAGGCTATTGGCACAAATATACTTATGACTGGTCATATATGTATATTATTTGTCAGTCTTTAAGGTTAAGCTCTACTAATAATAGGGCTTTAATGGTTTGACCAAAAATTAAAAATCTCGATTAATTGAACATTTTACCTCGATTACGATTAATGAACGATTATTTTGCCTTTTTTTTTTGCCCTCATAGTTCACTGATAAGGTTTGGACTGTAAATCTTTTCTACTATTCAAAATCAGCCATTTATGCATCTTATATTATAAATAATCTTTCCATTGATGTATGGTTTGTTAGCATATGACAATATTTGGTTGAGATGCAACTATTGGGTGCAAAGAAGTCTTTTAAAGTTGTCCAAATGAAATCCTAATAATACATTTTTGATATATTTACAGTAGGAAATTTACTAAATATCTACATTGAACATGATCTTTACTTAATATTTGGCGTGAAAGAAAAATCTATGTTTTTAATTGTAGGCTATTGGCACAAATATACCCGTGCGACTTATGACTGGTCATATATTATTTGTCAGTCTTTAATGTTAAGCTCTACTAATAATAGGGCTTTAATGATTTGACCAAAAATTAAAAATCTCGATTAATTGAACATTTTACCTCGATTACGATTAATGAACGATTATTTTGCTCTGTTTGTTTTTTTTGCCCTCATAGTTCACTGATAAGGTTTGGACTGTAAATATTTTCTACTATTCAAAGTCAGCCATTTATGCATCTTGTATTATAAATAATCTTTCCATTGATGTATGGTTTGTTAGCATATGACAATATTTGGTTGAGATGCAACTATTGGGTGCAAAGAAGTCTTTTAAAGTTGTCCAAATGAAATCCTAATAATACATTTTTGATTTATTTACAGTAGGAAATTTACTAAATATCTTCATTGAACATGATCTTTACTTAATATTTGACGTGAAAGAAAAATCTATGTTTGTAATTGTAGGCTATTGGCACAAATATACCCGTGCGACTTATGACTGGTCATATATGTATATTATTTGTCAGTCTTTAAGGTTAAGCTCTACTAATAATAGGGCTTTAATGGTTTGACCAAAAATAAAAATCTCGATTAATTGAACATTTTACCTCGATTACGATTAATGGACGATTATTTTTGCTCTGTTTGGTTTTTTTGCCCTCATAGTTCACTGATAAGGTTTGGACTGTAAATATTTTCTACTATTCAAAATCAGCCATTTATGCATCTTATATTATAAATAATCTTTCCATTGATGTATGGTTTGTTAGCATATGACAATATTTGGTCGGGATGCAAAAAAGCCTTTAAAGTTATCCATATGAAGTCCTTAGCAATGCATATTACTACTAATACATTTTTTTCTTATATATATATTTATGGTAGGAAATTTACAAAATGTCTTCATTGAACATGGTCTTTACTTAATATTCAAATCATTTTTGGCATAAAAGAAAAATCTATGTTTTTAATTGTAGGCTATTGGCACAAATATACTTATGACTGGTCATCTGTGTATATTATTTGTCAGTCTTTAAGGTTAAGCTCTACTAATAATAGGGCTGTAGCGATTTGACCAAAAATAAAAATCTTGATTAATTGAACATTTTTACCTCGATTACGATTAATGAAAGATTATTTTGCCTTTCTTTTTTGTCCTCATAGTTCACTTATAAGGTTTGGACTGTAAATATTTCTACTATTAAAGGTGGGATATTTTCTTCTAATGAAAAAGTGATTTTAAAACACTTGAAGGAAGCGGTTGACTTTCAGCAGTTATTGTCTATGGGGCAGATTTCTGCTTACTGTACATCAGATAAATTAGCACATAGGCCTACATTACATTTATCTGAATGCATTAATGAGAGAGTGTGTGTGAATCAGTCATACCATCTCTATTAATTATGAAGCTGTGGTTTGTACTTCAAAAGGTATTAAAATATATGCTATAACGGTTGAGTTTCTAAACTACATTAGTGATAAATCACAGGACGGCGTTGACAATGAGTTTCTGCGCGCGATCTTCACGTGATGTGCGAGCTTCTGTCTGAGTGTTCGCGTGTCACAATATATCAGGCATTAGACCAACATCTGATGGTCTAAAATCGCTTCAATGTTCAAACTGGCAAGCCTTTAAGCGCATTTAATTGACAAACTTCATGAGGACGCAAGTAAAAGTGATCTGGCGTGATTAATCTCTGTGTGTATCAGCACATATAAGAGCGGCGATTAACTTGCCTGTATAAACTGTGTAAAACATGCAGTTACTATAGTGATTCTGGGCATCTATAAGCACAGATAACTGCTCCTGCATCTCTCCGTGTGTCTGCAAACTGCACTTGATGTGACTGACGGGACGGATCACGTGACTAAAACCGAAATAACCGACATGGGAAAAATACGTTAGTTAGAGGTTCTGAATTTCGGTTTCGATTAGTTTTCGGTTAATCGTCCAGCCCTAACTAATACTATAATCATGCATTATATGGTGCAATAAAACCCCTGAACTGCACTTAAAGTGTTTATATATAAATCTTGGAAATTGTCTTTTTTGTTTTTGATGTATAATCAGGTTTTGAAATTAATTCGGCGACTAAATTAAGTTACCGGATATTCAGAACTTCTACTAGCCAATGGGAGAGAACTTTACAGTAAGGTTAACATGAGCTAATAATGCTACTAATCTTTTTTAATTTAAACATTTACTAATACATTATATAAATCAAAAGTTGTATTTGGTAATAGTTATGTTCATGAACTAACCATGAGCAATACATTTGTTAGCATTAGTTAATAAAAAAAAATACAGATTTTGTTCATGCTACTTCAGTGCATTAACAAATGAAACCAGATTAACTGTCACAGTTTATATATATTTCTTATTCAAACAAAATCCTGTCATCCAGCCGTCTCCTCCCTTCCTCTTACGTCCTCACATCTTTCACCAAAAATGTATTTTATGTGGACAGATTAATACAGCACAAAACACACCTGTGGTCTCCGGATAAGCCAGGGTCTGCGTCGCTGCTTGGGTCCGATACCTCAGTTATTGCTAGCCCTTAATTTTTCATTTTCCTTCAGTGCTTCGTCTGGGATTGCGTTATATTCTCTGGTTTTCTCCGGTCAAATTTTAACTGTTCAGGGAGCAGCTGAGAACGATAAAGTTGACGTTGTGCGCTAGTTTGAGATGACATGCGTCACGACCAAACGTTAGCGATTGGTTATGGCAGATCCAATAGTTTTAAACTTCAGCAGAGTTCCCGCCTTCAAGGAAGTAAACGCGTGTCAATGGAGAGCGGCCATTCTCTCTGTACAAATGAAGTGTAGGAGAGTCATGTAGGACCAGGCTAAGTTAATGCCACATTATGTTTTTTTAATCTTAGCTATTGCTTCAATGCTAATGAACAAGCGCACCGTTTGTTGGCTAGTGATGTGCATTCAAGTAAGCCAGATATGCACCGATTGTGCGCAATACGCTGTATTTAATACAGACTCTCAAGTTGAGTGTTTGCGCTAAATCTGCACAGATTTGGCTTGCACGAACTTCCACAGCAACGTGAGTAAACATAAGTACAGTTAACCCGCCAAAAAGGCTAGTGATTTGACAGCGTTTCCCGCCGCCGCTGATTTTTACCCGCATTTGTCGGGTGTTCATTTCAAACCCTGTATATAACGATGAGCTTTCTTATGGCAGGATGTTTTTATATTTGACCAGATGCATCATACCAAAGTTCACATTTGGTGAATTTTAGTCATAGTGAAAAAACATTTGATCAGTTCAACTAAGCCTGGGCGATTAAAACGATAACGATAATTATTGCAAAATAATTTTCCTCGTTTAAACGATAACAATAGTTCGATAAATACTCGATATAACGCTTATGCTATGCGTAACGCTATGTTTGAATTTAATTCAATGCTGTATTATTTTGCAAGTCATTTTTCTTGCTTAAACACGTGTGATTGCTGGTGCAAAACTGCATTTTCAAAGCCTGGTTCGGATAATATCATGCTTTCAATAAGTGCTATAATCTTAAATGGGAGTTGTTTATGAGGATTCAGTGCTGAATGCATTGAGATGAAAAGACAGTCAGTGAATGACGTACCCATGCCACATCATAACTCTTACATAATCATTCATGGGTTGCCTTCAGTATGACTTAAAGGTCCCCTTCTTTGCGATTCCATTGTTCAAACTTTAGTTAGTGTGTAATGTTGCTGTTAGAGCATAAATAATACCTGTAAAATTATAAAGCTCAAAGTTCAATGCCAAGCGAGATATTTTATTTAACAGAAGTTCCCTTTCAAAGCCTACAGCTAACGGCCGGTTAGGACTACATCCTGGTACTTCCTTCTTTAATTACGTCAGTAGAGCAGTAGAACAGACTAACCTCCGCCCACAAAGAAACGCGAAAAAGGGGGCGCGGTCTTGTTGCTGTCCCACGTGGAGAAGCGGACGGTCGCGTGGAGAAAAGGAACTGTTGCGTTGAGTGTGTTTATCGCCATGTCATCGAGACACTGTTATTTTCATCCAGGAGTCAAATCACCTTTGTTTGGCTTTCCCAGGGACGCTGTAGAGATTATTGAACGCATACATCTCTCCGTTAAGAGGCGTGACCTTTCCAACGTGCGCTAAGCTGCTGTCAAATTACAACACAGGAACCGCTTTCACGTGCGCTAAGCTGTGGTCGAATCACAGCACAGGAACCGCTGGCACAATCAGAACTCGTTACGTGTTTCTGAAGGAGGGACTTCATAGAACAAGGAAATCACCAGCCGTTTTTAGGACAGTGGTATACAGATAAGTAAATAGTGTGAAAAATACTGTGTTTTTTTACACGCGAAACATGAACACATGTTATATTGCACACTGTAAACACAATCAAAGCTTCAAAAAAACACGAAGAACGGGACCTTTAAATCTTCGTAAGACCCAAATGTAATAATAGTATGTGGTGCAGGTCAGAATAGGTGCCAACTTGACCTCTTTACAACTAAAGGAGGTCAGCCAACTTCTCTAAGTGACGACAAACTTGACTTATTTGTATTATGCATACAGACACAAGGGGTTTGGAAATGCACTAGACCAGGGTTCCTCAAATCTTGCCCTGGAGGGCCAATGCACTGCAGAGTTTAGCTCCAACCCTGATCAAACTCATCTACCTGTGATTTTCTAATGATCCTGAAGACATTGATTAGCATGTTCAGGTGTGTTTGATTAGGGTTAGAGCTAAACTCTGCAGGGAAGTGGATCTCGTGGGCCAGATTTGAGGATCCCTGCACTAGACCAATCAAACCCATAACTCACCAGCAACATGCATTTTGTACCTTTTTTTCCTCCTCTTCTTTTGTAGTTGCATCATGGACAAGAGCGACCTAGTGCAGAAGGCTAAACTCGCTGAGCAGGCCGAGCGCTATGATGACATGGCTGCGTCCATGAAGGCTGTCACGGAGGGCGGCGTTGAGCTTTCCAACGAGGAGCGCAACCTGCTCTCCGTGGCCTACAAGAACGTGGTGGGCGCGCGCCGCTCGTCCTGGCGCGTGATCTCCAGCATCGAGCAGAAAACGGAGGGCAATGAGAAGAAACAGCAGATGGCGCGCGAGTACCGCGAGAAGATCGAGGCCGAGCTTCAGGACATCTGCAACGACGTGCTGGTGAGAGACGTGTGAATCTGACAGCTGCCATTTGACAGTTGAATTGACAGCTTCACATTGGATTCAATTTGTTAGAATTGCTGAATTAAAGTCTTCTGAATATTATTAGATGCCGTGTTTCAAAACGTATGGGGGGGAGCGTTTTAGGGCGCAATCTAGCAATTCAATTTGTGTGCAATGTACTGTATGTTAGGGCTGTTTGATTATGGCAAAAAACACAATTTTCCTCAATATTTAAATCACGATTATTGGTGGGTAAATTTATTTCATGATACGAGTCATTTTAAAGGGGTGGTTGCATGCGATTTCACTTTTCTAACTTTAGTTAGTGTGTAATGTTGCTGCTTGAGCATTAACAGTATCTGCAAAGTTACAGCGCTGAAAGTTCAATGCAAACAGAGATATTGTCTTTTAAAGTTATGGCAGTTTATTTTCTACAAAAACGGCCGGTTTGGACTACAACAAGCTTCTTCACGGGTTGGTGACATTATAAACACCTGCTATTAACATAAACACTGCCCCCGCGAACACGCAACAAAGTGGGCGAGGCCACGTCGCAGTCATTACGAAAGAGAGAGCTGTTGCAGAACTACAAACTACATTTGGCCATCTAACCAATCTTAAGACCATTGCGTTTTTCGAGGGGTTGGGCTTCATAGAAGCAGGAAGCAAACTAGCCGTTCAAAGGACAGGAGACAGCGGTGTGGAATAAAGGTAAAATATAAGAAAAATACGGCGTTTAAAAAAAAAAGAAGTATTAAGACATGTTATACTGCGCCCCTTAAACACAACCAAGCCTAGAAAAAAAAAACACGGAACCACCCCTTTAAATATCAGTGAAACTTCACAATTATCAATACTTCAGCAAAAACTAATACTAGGTTAATTAATGCAAGTAAAAGCCCTTAAAAAAGTTAACATTCAGCAATACAATACGAACAAAGAAACTAATTGACCGTTCGCACAGACCCGCCCCCTTTAGTTACTGTTGCTATGTCCGACAAGCCATGGCTCTCACACCACACACACGTTCTCACATAGAGAAAATACATTGCGGAGCAAAGAGGACACTGACAACACACGCCGACAGACAGGACAGAGCAGGTAACTTTTAATATGAAACAAAGTCTCAACTTTGAAATTGTCAATTAAAGAAATCTAAGCAATAAATAGTGTTTTGTGGCTCTTTAATGTGTCGTGATCGCTCAGTTAAAGCTGCTCGTGAACCGATTATCTCTTCCTTCTAGTTCATTGATAGGCATGAAATAAACTTGAGCAGTAAAATAAATGTTGTTTCAACCGCGGAAAGTACACACCGTTTTTTCCGAGTTCAAGTCCACCGACGTTAATCTACTAACTCTCCTGACTGCTTTGTCGGACAAAACGGCAGATTCGGCGATGTGATTGGTCAGATCAAACTTGTGGCGCAGGGTGAATTACAAACTAAATCGATTTAAAAATGCAAATTAAATAAACAGTGCTTTAGGTTTTTCAGGAAGATGAGTGGTATTCAGATAAGTGATAACCTACAACAGAATAGTCAAATGTAAAATAACACGAAATACATTAAATATAGACTAATCCTTATTAAAACTACAGTTTATTCATTCAAGAGCAGTGTGTGATTTTTATCTTTTGTTGTTTGATTGACATTAATGACTGCAGATGATTTATTAGGCTGCTGTCACTTTAAGAGCTAACCCACAGATCTAATATACCGTTACACACTTGCTCTTTCTCCGTGTTTACATTCACTTAAGACGCAACCGACGAGGATACTTACCAAAACAGCATTTTGACATATTTGTGTGTAGGCTATTTGACCGTTTAGGCGTGTGTCTGAAGTAGGGCTGGGTAGCAAATATCGATTTTTCTCGATTCTCATTTTTAAGAACCGATATCGATTCTTAAATCCCAAGAATCGATTAGTGTATCCTGTTTTCAGTTCATGAATGAACGGCACTTTGCAGAGCCCCTTCCATCGCAATAATCTTTGTGCTTTGTTACTTTTGATATGAAACAAAAGTCTCAGATTTCAAATTACATCCATTTTATTACGAAATGTAAAAAATAAATGCTGTTTAAAGGGATAGTTCGCCCAAAAATGAAAATTAGCTCATGATTTACTCTCCCTCAAGTCATCCTAGGTGTATATGACATTCTTCTTTCATACGAATACAATCAGTTATATTAAAAAATGTCCTGGCTCTTTCAAGCTTTATAATGGCATTGAATGTTAATAAAAGTGCATCTATCCATCATATAACTGCTCCATACGACTCCAGAGGGTTGATAAAGGCCTTCTGAAGTGAAGTGGCGTGTTTGTGTAAGAAAAATATCCATATTTAAAACTTTATAGACTAAAATAAGCCGACTTTACGGTGAAAGAGTGACCCCTGAGGCGATGTACAGGAGCATCTCATGCTTTGACGTGTCTCACGGATAGTGCTGGGCAACAAACTCAAGCCCCTCTTCTCTTATATCGAAATCCTCCGCCTTTTCTCTTTAAAAATTCTTGTTTTAGACTCTCATGAGCGGTGTTTTGTTTTGCTCTACCCTCTGCGCTTCTGTGTTCGTAAATAAGCATGTGTCAAGGGTTACTCTTTTAGCGCAAGTTGACTTGCATACTGCCAGAAGCTAGTTATTTTAATCTAAAAAGTTTTAAATATTGATGTTTTTCTTACACAAACGCACCACTTCGCTTCAGAAGCCCTTTATTAACCCCCCGGACCAGTGTGGAGCAGTTATATGATGGATAGATGCATGTGCTTTTAATAACACTGTTGAATATCAAGCACGTCCCGCAGTTTAGCAACAATAGACGTATTTTACAACACTCACTGATTTGGGTGTGGTACAGCAGCGGCACAATCATCGTTTCACGTCGATTATCTTGTTTTCATGATCAATAGAAGCCGAAATAAAAAATCAATTACGATTAATTGCACCGCTCTATTGTATATTTATGCTTTTTTTGCGCCTTTTTTGTGTCAAGTTTGCTTCATGTGCAAATCTTTAAATGAATGATGCACTTCAAGTGTTACAAATCAACAACTTAATATGTTTGTTTTATGATGAGAGCAAAAGGAATCAGTTTTATTTGTAATATGAAGCTGATCATGAAAAATGTAATTTGGATGGACCCAAAAATGTACCCTTTACAGTTAAGAATGTTATTTTTTCTTTTTATTCATGTAATATTGGTGTTCATAGCTTTGATGTCGGCCTTTCCTCTCTTATCTCAGGGTCTCCTGGAGAAGTACCTCATTCCCAACGCTAGCCAGGCAGAGAGCAAAGTCTTCTACCTGAAAATGAAAGGAGACTACTACAGATACCTGTCCGAGGTGGCATCCGGAGATGCAAAGAAAAGTGAGCTCATTTGAGTCATAAAGCAAGAAGGATGTGGCCTAAAATTGAGATTAATCTGTCATTAGGGGTGAAGATAGTTCATGTGTAAAGAGGGGAACTGATAGTGCTGCAGTATGAAGTCCTAAAGATGAATAATTAGATGCTAGCCAAAGGGACGGCATTAAAACACTCTAGAATTTGATTTTGTTTTCTATCAAATTACAGCCACAGTGGACAACTCTCAGAAGGCTTACCAGGATGCATTTGAGATCAGCAAAAGGGAAATGCAGCCAACACACCCCATCAGGCTGGGACTAGCGCTGAACTTCTCCGTGTTTTACTATGAAATCCTCAACACCCCAGAGCAGGCCTGCAGTTTGGCAAAGACGGTTAGCAGATTATCTTGTTTTAAATACACGCAATGTAATATTTCCTCTTTCATCTCATCGTGTTTATGCAACATTCTGTGAATACCTTCAAAAAGTGTTTCAGAACGTGAAACTAAATGTGTTTATGCTCAATACTAGAGTGTGCATTTCCAGTGTGCAGGAAGACGACAGACCCTGACCTTCATGTTTTCCTTCACCTTAGGCTTTCGATGAGGCGATTGCTGAGCTGGACACCTTGAACGAGGACTCTTACAAAGACAGCACCCTGATCATGCAGTTACTAAGGGACAACCTCACTGTAAGTTTGGCCAGTTTTATAGGTATAGACAGGGCATAAAATTAACACTCAAATTGGCAATGCAAAATGAATAAAGGCTCTATAGATTAATCATAGTTTTAACTTTAAGAATGATCGGCTGAGCTAGGGATGTCATGGTACCAAAATTTTACGGTACTCGATACCAATTTCAGTACCACAGCAAAATGTTAATTTTTTTATTTAACTATTAAAAAAAATAAATGTATTAAGTTTATTATTTATGATAATCATTATAAGTAAATAATACATAAACATTTAAAGGCTGAATGCTGTTTAAAAGTAAACATTGTTTATCAAAAAAGATCAAGTGAAAAATAATCAACCATCTAGGGAGTATTATTATTACATAGAGACGTAGATAAATCTACTGTAGGCTACAACAGTCAGACAGAATATATTCTGTCAATTTAAATATTTAAAAACCAAACTTATTTTGACGGGTTGCCGTTGTTGTGAACTTTCATCTTCTAAAGTGTAGGAAACTCAGAAGATGAAGACCAGGAGACTTCGGGATCAAACAGAAGTTATTCTTTTAATGAGAACTCTCTGTGCTGCAGGTCGTCCGAAAACAGTCTGATTTAACAGTACAAAATAATGCAATTTATCAACATTTCAGGGGGAGGGATTGTACAGCAGGGGAGGAGACATTTAAAATAGGGACACACCCCAAACATTCCTGTCTCATCAGCCGTAATTCAATCAGCATAAGTGTCATTCAAATGCATAGATGCTAATCCAATCACTCAGGCAGTATTGCTCTAAACTTGTCATGGTAAATGGTCAGGAAGTGCATAAAGACAAAATACTTAATGTCTCAAACACTTACACGGTCTGACGTAATCTCCTTAGAATTTCCTCAAGTTTACTTCAAAATGTAAAACACAAATATAGATGATGTTTTCAGTTATATTCTATTACATTGGAACCTATATATAGCAATGTATAAATTTGTAATCCCACAATTTGCCCGTCATTCACACAGAGACGCAGAACATGCAGGAGTAATATTTAAATAGTATTTTGCTGTTTAATATTGACTGACACTAGTGTATATTGGGCTACAGTCTGGAGCCCTGCGCTTAGATTAACACGGAAGCGACTGAACGCAGCTGTGGGTACGAATATACTCTGGAGTCTGTACTACCGGTACTACAGAAATGCTGGTATCGTCACATTTTTATAATTTAAGTACCGACTTGGTACCAAAGTACCCGTACTTGTGACATCCCTAGTCTGAGCCGTGCTAATGTAACATTCAAGCGTCTAACGACAATTTTGCGTAGCATGTTTTATCTAGTATAAAGCTTTTTCTCTCATCATTAATATGATGTGGAGAAACATGCATAGAATATTCCGTGCATTGAGCAACCAAAATTAAAGAGTAAATAACACACAGAGTTTCTGCCAGTCTCATGTTAACCTTGAGTACCTATAGTGCATCCTTCATATCTCACAAGAGTCTTAAGTTTTATCATAGTTATAAAAGACAGATACTTGGTACCAATTATTTCCCGAAAACAGCTGAACTCGTGGAGGCGTGCAGTGGGGCTGAACGATTAATTGCATTTGCGATATGATAAAACGCTACTTTTTTTTTTTTTACCGCAAAAGCTGCAATTACAATCTGGTCATGTGACATGCAAGAGTTAAGCAGTCTGCAGAAGAAGCATCAACTTGGCACTAGACATATGCCGGTATACGATAATGAACATGCACAATATTGTTATCGTGGGCACTTAAAAATACAGTGAATAATTATTTATTACGAATTATTCCGATTTTTGGAATGCATTTTAAGAATACTTTACCCATCAACCGTTTAAAATAAACAACACGTCAACATGGCGGAACAAGTGAAGGAGACGCACTGAATGAAAATGCACATACTCTCTGACAGCAGAGGGCGCTGATGGAATAGCAGAAATGTAGCCGTTTTCCTGGTAACCCTCGTAAACAAAACAGACTCACTCTACAGTATTTAAAAGCCATTCGGATTTCTGTATTCGCTACGGTGCTAATCACATCACCAAATACTTAATACTTAAAGACTTAAGGCTATTCATTTTCAAACTGGACTACATGCCCTAGGTATTTTTTGAATATGTTTTGATTCGTTGTTCAGTCACACTTTACACTAAGGCTCCATTATTTAACATTAGTTCATTCATTAACAAACTGACAAAATTAATAAATGCTTTAGAAGTATTTTTCATAGTTAAATGTCAATTTGAGCATTTAATAACACATTAAAAACGTAAGTTGTAACTATTATTTAATGGACCTGAGCTAACACTAACAGTTGCTTTTTTAACTAACGTTATCAAAGAAGAATAACTGTAAAAATGTAGCTATTTGCTCTTTGTTAATGCATTAACTGGCGAGACCTTATTGTAAAGTGTCACCTATTATTCTTTATAATTATTTAGCACTTTAATCTGTTTTAAATATTTGTTTACTTTATAAATGTGTTGATTTATTGTATTTTAAATGTTTGGTTCTTTTTGTTATAAGAAAGTTATTAAACCTGTTATAGTATGACAGCACTTTTTTGCAACTTATTTCAATATCGTGATAATACCGTATACAGCAATTAATCGCAACATCAACATTTGAGACCGTCACATGATATATTTCCATTGTAATGGGGCCAGATTTACTAAACAGGGCAAATTAGCATGAGCGTAATTCCAAAAAAGCGCTGATGGGAGTGGAAAGTTCAGGGCGTGATCTACTGATGGCTCTCAAATGAAAGCACACAGACGCAGCCGGGTCATTTCCATAATGACCAACGCAATCTACCAGTTATCGTCTGGTTTAAGACATGCTGGGTATATAATAGCACAAATATCAGTAAATTGACGAGCGCAACCCTTAGTAAATTATTAATTTAAATACTCTCCTCCCATAAATTTAGCATCTGAAAGGGAAACTCCTACAAATGCATATGCAATAAGATCAGCCGCAAAAATAACTGTCCATGCCTTTATATGGGTATGGCCTTTTCTGTGATTGGCCAGTTTGTTGTAATTAGTTATTTACTAAATGTAATACATTATTTAAAGGTGTCAACTGTAATCTTAAGGCCTGTGCACACCGGGGGGATTATCGTGCACGCTTATCGGCAGATTTTTCACTGGCGATGCGCCGAATGAACGTGCCAATTCAGTAGATGGCACTCCCGGTACACAAGGTGGCGCTGCGCCACATTACACTTTTGACACTCGCTTGTCTCCCACTCGAAGGAGACAGTATTTACGTGCTTACCAAAACCATTCACACACTTTTTGCTAACTGGTAAGCAGCATTAGCTGCTCAACTTCTTTGTCTACTTCCTCTTCATCGTATCAATGTGTGTTCGGCAAGAGCGCTTTGTGCTTGAGCGCCACCAAGTGGTGTTTTACTGTCACTTCAGCAGCTCCAGGCACGTGAACAAAAGCGCCGATCTCATTGGTCGGAGAGTTTTTAACGTGCCGCGTCTAAACCAAAGAACGAACCCATGGCGTTTTTTTGAAAAATTGCGCTTTTGCGCGTCGATGTGCACACTCACATTGGCGCCCTTTGTTTAGTCACAAGTAGGGTTGGGTATTGGCACCGGTACCTTTATAACCGGTATGTACCAGACCGAATCTGAACGCAGATTTCGGTGCCACTTAAATTCAAACGTGCTTTCGCGCCCAATGCTCGTCACATATTACAGCAATTCAGTGTTTTCAACCACATAATAGGGATGGGGCCGATCCAGTATCGGTGTCGGGACCGATACCAGCTTAATTCACGTATCGGATTTTCCCGATCCAAACTGGGGAGAAATCCGATACCCATGAGCCAAGTCTGCGCTTTCCAAAAGTGATTCCCGCCGGCTTGTCTGCTAGCTGGCTGCAAACTATGGGATGGATTTCCTGAACGGAGGCGCGGCTCAATGAGACACAGAGTTATGAGACACGCCCCGCTCAGGAAATCCATTCCGCAGTTTGCAGCAGGATAGCATTGAGCAGCATTGTGGCTAGCCAACATGTCAGCTGTGTGGAAATACTTCACACTGGAAACACCGCAGAGCAAGACAATGTTTGCAAAACTGTAATTCAGAGAGGTGGAAGCTCCCTCGCGTCGTACAACACAACGAAACGCAATCAAACATTTAAAAAAGCAGACAAGACTAGGGTGACATTTAAGAGATAATAATCAGGGCTTGACATTGACAATCGCCAGCTGCGTGTGTATTTCGGCTGTGTAACACTCACACCAGCCACTTTGAACTTATTATGGTCTTCTCAAAAGCCATCTGTTATAATCGCGTTGCGCATTATAACCAATCACACGTGTTTATATTGAGTTTATGAATATAATAATCAGAGGCGTTCAGATTAGCGTAGTTTTGTTCAGAGCGCGCGCGGCTCTCACTCTCGCTGAAATCTACACTCAAAGCAGAGATAAACGTGCGATGTACGCACGAGATTCATTCATCATACAGTGATTGACAGTTTTTGTTATATTTCAGCACCGAAAATAGTTTCAAACAAAACACAGCAGAACCACAGCGCATCATATGACTGGCATTAGGTTGGCTTGACGTTCGCGAATCTAGGGACCGTCTTTAAAGTTACATACAACATTGGTAGGCTATACACGTTTCTAACTTAAATGGCATTTGAAGAGAATGACTTAGTCATAAAACTGACTGTAAAGTGTTCATCTAGGTGTTAGGTATGATGCACACCTTTTGGATTTTTGATATTTAATCAAATAAACTGTCAAATCATATGAAAATATATGTTTTATTTCACTAGAATACTGTATGGGCTCTTACACAAAATATGCTAGATTTAAATGTGTCATAGCTGATAGAACACTGATGAGAATATTGCTTGAGAATATATTTACAGATATAATATTAGAGATTTATGCATTGTGTTGCCATTGACGACGGCCATTATAAGGAAGGAAATCCCACAGATTCTAGCTTAAAAAAGTGCTTAGAGCTGCTTGATTTATTTTTTGTTTGTTGATTTTCGAATATAAATTGATAACCGTGATAATTTGGGTAACTATTATGTTCATATCATACTTGCCTGTTGAGTGGAGTTTGTCAGCATCATATCAAATCAACAATAATGATAATAATAATATTGAAGCAAACACAGCTCTGGTATCGGAATAGTATCGGTGTCGGCCGATATCCAAATTCAGGTATCGGGATCGGATCGGAAGTGAAAAAATGTGGATCGGTGCATCCCTACCACATAATGTTTATTTTCAGGTTTCAGACATTTAAATGCTCATAAGTACTAGCAAAAAACACACAATGATGTCTATGGAAGCGGCAAAAACAATCCTTTCAGACAGTTATAACTTGACTAACGTTCCTGTTTTATTCAGATACACATTATATAGTAACTATATAGTTTACTCTATTCTTCTCCCAGTTCACCGGTCACTTACTTTCATGTATTTCGTGACACGTGAATGAATTTACGTGATGTAAATCCGACAGATCCCAATCTCTGAGGCGCAAACTATGGCGCCGCCCATCGCGCAGTATCGATCAACTAACACACATTCCCTCACACACATTTGAAAATCAGATTATCAGATAGTTCATGACATAGTTAGCAAGTTTTTGAATAAAAAAGAAATAACGAAATAAACCCGATACAGCCAAGCTGTCATACAGCACTATTGTGGCAGCTGTGTGTCATGTGAGAAGCATGACGCGTCGCTATTGAAACAATAAGGGATTATGGTCATACTTCTGCAAAATAAAGCTGAAGTTTGTAGCATACCAAGAATACAGACTACTGCTGTTATTACTGTAATTGTTATTTCGAGTTAAATTAGGCCTGTTGTTGTTGGGTCAGGTGGCTTTAGTTTTACTGTGAATTTGTGTTGTATTTAGTTATATATTTAAGTATACTTTAAACTGGTAATAAATTGTTCAACTTAAATAATAATAAAACAATCTATAAAAAGCCATTCTTTAATCTCATCCACGTATCCGTTTAGGCACCGGTACCGTTTTAAAAGTATCGTACCGTTTTTAAAAAAAAGTATCACGATTATTTAATGAACGAATCACACACACAAATAATAGCCAGAGCCCTAAAACGGACAATTGACATTTTAATCGTCAGCCAAATTTAATAATAGCGACTGCCCTAGTTCCAAAAGTCCACTAATATGAATAATGGCAGATTTTGCCATTGGTAGGTGTGGTAGAAAAGTGGATTTCGGAGGCTTTTAACTTTGTTTCTCTTTCTCTTTGTGCAGCTGTGGACATCAGAAAACCAGGGTGACGAGGGGGATGCTGGCGAGGGCGAGAACTAAAGGCGTTGCACTTCACTGTTAAATCCACCTACACTCTTTATCTTACACATATACAGCCCATAATTCCCTGCTCCATCCAATCCACCTCACCTTTATCCACCTTTCTGTATGACGAGCAGCATGAATTGTACCTGACCTACAAGTTTGTACCCCTGAAGCCATGAGCGGCAGGGCAAAGACTGACTTGTCTCAAACATGTCTGTTTGTGTATTTCCCCCCCCCAACCCAGACGAGGGAAAATGGTTGAATAGTGGAAACGGGTTCCCTTTCCTAAAATCCCTCCTAACATTTTTAAAAGGTATATGTTCTCTGGTCTAGCAGGTTATGATGCATTATAGTGCCCGTTTTCCCTTCTGTCTTTTCTCTCCAATAGTGTACTGGCGATGGCTGGTTTTATTCAAAAAGGTTATTAAACTGTCCATTAATTTAACGAACACTGTGATGTTTAGTTTTTCCTCCTGGATAACTTGTGCGTAATGGTTTCAGTACGAGTAGCAGTACAATTCTGTTGCGATCTCATACAGAAGGGATAAAAACAGGCTGTATTGTGACACTGACTAACACGCATTACTGTTATTGCTGTCATGTGCGTCATTTTATTTTGCGTACACGGCGACAAAAGGGACCGAGGTTTGCCATTCCATGTCTGTTCAGTTTTAAGTTAAAGACATTCCATCAGTATGTGACGTTTAACGATTACAGACCTTTTATGAACAAACTGGAGAGTTTCCTAATGTGCTGTCAAGAAGGCAGTCGACATAAAGGTGCTGTTTGACATCAGTAAACGATTTTCCTGGTTTGTTCTGTACTTTTCCCCCCTGCCTTTTGCATAGTATTGACCACACCTCCATTTAATAAAGATGTAAAATTGTAAACATAGAGGTAAATATAAATTTGTCTAAATGTTGTCAACCTGCTTGCGAAACCTATTTTTATTCAACCCTCTTCAAATGATAATTCAGGAGTTTTTGGGGCCTTTACTGACTTTGAGCTTCACTACTCTTCCCTGTAAGAGATGAGCTTAGCAGAATTTAACTTGAATTTTGTGCAGGAACGAAAGTGTCCAGCGGAGGCTTCGAAGTCTTGGCCCAAAGCGAGATGTGAGACGAGATCAGATTTGGCAAATAGTTGAAGGACCTCGAGCATTACTAGGGAGGTAGCCACTCATTCAGTGTCACAATACCTTGTCACATCACCATAACATTCCACATAGGTGTAGGACTCATCTGTCTCGAGCTGAAGACAATGTTCATGCACTGAAGACAAAATCTCTCTTTCTCTCTCTCCCCTTAGCTGAACAAATGGCAGTTATTCTACGCTTGATTACAAAAAAATACAGTAGTGAATGTGGAGCCGAGCCTGTCTGTATATCTGGTATCTCCAATTGCTTTGTTTTTACTGACCAGTATTCTGCCTAAAGTTAGCTTCTGTGACGGTTTCATTGCTTAGCGCGCACGTGGTTGTGAAAATTTAGACTAGCTTAAGGAAGAAAAAGAAAAAAATCACAAAATGACAAAAAAAAAAATACTACCTGGTTATTGACGTAATACTAGATTTGTGTATGTCTTTTAAAACAGTTCTAGTTTCACCTTACATGTTATAATCAGGAAAGTGTAAAAGACAATTTAAAGTGAAATAAAAGTTTTATCAGTTCCAAATTGCGCTGGATTGTTTTTTGCAGTGGTGTACGTTCATTTCAAGGTCTTGTGTCGCTTCTTTAAAGATTTAAAACGATATTTAAATGAGCATTTAACCCTCTGGTTCTCTTCGTTGGCGCCGTCGTGGTCAAAAGTGACCGAAGCCTTGAAATGTAACTTTTTGTTTTCTTCAGGAAAACCACTAGATTCCTTTAGTTATATATAAAGTGGCGTATAAATTCTCTGGTGTTTTTTAGACATAAATACTCATTTTTATTAAGTTTTGGATTTATACTTTTTGTCAAGGTTTAGATTTTTTTTACGGTTGTTTTAATTTAAACAAATTTACACAGCAAGAAGAAAAGAGCTGTCTATAAAAGAGTACAGCATAAAGAAAATATTCACTACGTCAAAGTTATGAAGTTAGTTTAGTTGATATCTAGAGAGAATTGAACATTTAAGCTCACATGTATTCATTTTTATAGCTTTATTTGTTGATTTTAAAGTTTATTTTTATGGCCTTTATATAGGCTATTTATATTAATTTCAACTAATTGTCTGTTAATGAATGATTAACTAAAATGATACATGTGTAAAATTACATAAATGATATCAATTATTATTATTATAAATAAGCATTGTTAAAAGCTAGTCTTTAATAGCCATTTGCTATGTAGTGACCTTTAATTTGGAGTAGAAACGGGGAGTGACTTTATTGCATCAGAGGCGTGTTACTTTGCTCACAGCTGATTGGTCCAATTTCAGTTTGAGATCTCTTATCCAGAACATATCCTGCCCTGGAGCAGGTTAGCCGTGGAGCGTAAATTACTATGGAGATGAACACGGCTAAAAGCCAAACCACTTTAATGGTACCTAAAACCAAGGATTAGCACAAACTAAGCTTAAACATATCTGGCTAGCCAGCTAAACCGGCTTCATGGTACAGGCCCCAGGTGTCTCATCCCATTCCGATGAAGCAAAATAATAATTTCAAAACGTAACATTTTTGGGTCAAGAGGCCCAGAGGGTTAAGGAAGATTTAAGCAACTGTAATACAAGTTGATCATCTGTGACATGCTGTTGATTACCACAGACAAGGATTTACAGTTCGTGCAAACAAAAAACATTTACAGTAACACTTGCAGTTGAGGTCAATGAGAGAAATGTTGAAATATCTCGTTTGCAAAGTTGAATTAAAGTCACGTTTACAGCTCAAAACCGGTGCTTTTAACTACAGTTATACTCCCTGTATGCGTAGCATTAACTGTTAAATGTCTTTAGTATTGATAATTAATACAAAAAAAAGCAATCGTTGGCCATAGCATTACATCTGACAATTTACTACATGAGAAAATCCAATATTATTGAACATTGTCCTTTATTTTCAGCATCGCTTCCTTAAAATTAAAGACCCGTTTACATTGTTTTGATGCAAAATGGCATACGAAACATCAATAAATACAGGTGTCAAGTCTTTACAAATGTATATAAACATTAAGTGACAGTAATTAACCCACAACAATACAACATATCGGAGTACGTTCTCTGGAAAAGACGAAAGGGAAGCGGAAAAACATGACCGTTTTGTAGAAAATGCAGCCCTAGAATTGTGGAAATAAAAGAGAATAGCCGTTCAGTTCAATGTGCAATGAAAGAGACTTTAAAATCACATGCCAAATCAACATCAGATTCCATTAGTGACCGATTAAATGGACTAATTCTGACCAAACAAACACAGATTGCCATATTGATGGCAGTAATACACCCGGTCAAATGTGCCTATATGAACATGAACACTCAAACTATTTCCTATTTTTTAAATAACATGACGTGCATATCGTAAGGATGAGCAGAAATCTGTAGCAAACGTTGCAGCTTTGAGGCACTTGGAGAAAGTTTCCTCGTGTCCACTTTACAATGGGTTATTTCATCTTCTGTGCTTCCTGCAGGAGTTTCTGTGTTGCCATGTTGTCTGGGTCGATTTTGAGCACACTGTTGAGATCTTCAATACAAGACTTCTTGTTCTAGGAGCAAAAATGTCAAACGTGAATCATAATGTACTACAATTTATACAACAATCCACCAATCAGAGATTCAAGACAATATAGATTATTCATATTTGACCTTACCTGAAGTTCCTTGTATGCCTGGGCACGTCGGTAAAAGGCCTTAATGTTGGCAGAATCCAATAGAAGAGCCGCGTCACAGTCACTTATGGCTTCTTTGTACAGCTTTAATGACAGGTAGCAAAGAGCCCTACAAGATATATTCATTTAAACATTATCAAACCAAGTGCTCGACTTTGCCAATCCTAGAAAAACCTGGGATTTATGAAGATACATTTAAGACCAATTAAAGGAATAAATTGAAGGCTACAATATGTTCTCTAAAAGCACACAATCAGTTGTGTTTGCAACACTTCAAAATTAAAAATGCAATTTCTAACAAATCTCAATAACTTTAATTAAAGGTGCACTATGTAAAAAAAAATATAGGCCAGTGTTATATATTTTGTTCAGTTGAGTACTTATAATATCCCAAATGTTTCCAACCATTTGTAAATCGTGAGAAAATTGCTATTTTAACCGAGGAACCGGGACGTGTGAGGGCGTGGCCTGTTAATGACGACATATCTGCGTAACCCTCGGTTTCCGGTTTTATTTAGCAGAAACGCTTTACTCTCACTGCAAGTGTCATAGCAGCCGCTGAGCAAACACACAGAGTAACGTCATATCATCATCACACTCAGATGTGTGTAATATGATCATCAGAGCGGTGTTACCTCATACTCAGCGGAAATGGCGACTCATAATAAAAGCCCCCCTGGCGACTGTCATAATAAAAGTCCCGCCAGTGACTGTCATAATAAAAGTCCCGCTGCTCGTGAGGCGTGTGTTGCGTTCATCTTATTAACAATCGCTCCAGCGGTTCCTCAGCTCCTCAACACTCGCTCCTGCTCTGCTTCATACTACATTAACGTTAATAATCACATCCATCAACATGAGTCCTGTCCCGATTCTTTCCCACCGGCTGTGAGGTGAAGACCACATGTCCCAGGATTCTGCGCTCAAACTTGGCATCATCAAACTACGCCTTTTTTTAGAATAGGCGACCTCTAGCGGACGGAAAAATTACATAGTGCACCTTTAATTTGACAAAAAAGATAGTTTGTGATTTTATGCTTAAAACAAGAACAAATATATGCCAATGTGTTCATAAAAATCAACCTAATTCAAACACAAGTCATTTTCATACCCATTGACATTAAACTAATTTATTTTGAGCAATTTCTCAGAAAAAACACTTCTTAATTTTGCATCTCAAGTAAATGTATCTTGATTTAAGGATGTTTAGATATTTGTACTGGAAAACACAAATCCTGAGGAAGATATTATTTTTGTTTTTGCGGTACACACAATTTATTTTTGGAATTAAATTTAGGGCCCTATGAAATCGTTTTTTATCTAGTTAATTTTTTTCTGGCTTCCGTTTTAATAGTTAAATTAAAGCATGTCTAAATTTGAAATCATGAAACTGCAACTTATTAAAAATGTTACAAACAAAAACAGCTTTGGTTACACTATTTTAAGGTGTCCGTGTTACAGTGTAACTACTGAGGAGTAATAATTAACTACATTGATTGTTTGATTGTTAGTTGTGTATAATTATGCATAATTTACGGTTATTACTATGGTAAGGATATGTAACAAAGACAAAATTGTAAAATAAAGTGTTACCAAAACATTTTAATAAATAAAATAAATGTAACATTTTTCTCAAATTCCGTTTAATTTTAACTAAATTCTGTTTTCTGTTTTTATTTTTTGAATTCCATTTTAATGCTGTAATTAAATTTTAAAAACAACTTAATTTATCCTTTTACAATAATAGATGAATAAAAATATGAAATGTTTAGTTTTTCCAGAAATTGTGCGTTTTCATTTTTTTCTGGTCATCAAACGAAGGCATAAAACAATTTTATTTATCTTTGAATCAAAATGAAAATGAAATAAACCCTTTCATTTTTGTAGGCAAATAAAGTGCTGCACAGCACAAATTAAAACATTGTGATAGTTTTAATAATAATTGTATTTAGTATTATTATGACATTAAGACGTATTGTATAATAGTCACATTTCTTTTTCAAGACCCGTGGAAACCCTGACAAAACTCCCAGATAATTCCCGGTTTTCCTTTTGCAGCTCATACCTGTTGGTGTAGGTCGTGACCTCTGCGGGGTCCTGACCGAGCGACTGCGTGTACTTCTCCACAGCTTTCTTATATTCGCCCTTCTTCACAAACCCATTGCCTTCTTCCTTTAGAGCTTTGGCCTTTTTAACAGCTTCAGGTCCTGGTGCTTGAAATAAACCAATTGAAAATGAAGTGCTGAAGGGGAGTATGATGGGTGCGCTCAGTCCAGCACAGGTAAATACCTTTTTTCTTGTTGTCCACCACGCCGTTCTGCTGTGAGCTGGAGGCCGAGCTGGAGGCCGAGCCGCCGACTTGTGCTAGGCTTTCTTTCACAGACATCGGAACGGTGGGAATCGGTGGCAGTTTCTCTCGCCAAGTTGGTCCGTCTATATCCGTCAAAGCCTTGGTCATTCTGAAGGGAAGGAGCCATGTGTTATACAAACCTTTTTTTGCATTCTTATTCTCATAAATTACCTTAAAGGGGTCCTATTATGGACCTTTTTTACAGTATGTAAAATAAGTCTGATGTCCCCAGAGTGTGTATGTGAAGATTTAGCTCAAAATACCCCACAGATCATTCACTTTTTGGGGGTGAGCCATAGACATAGGTCTCTGAAAAGCATTATTGAAGGCCAAAGTGGGTGGAGCCAGCAAAGAGGCGGGATGTGGGTGGAGCTGAGGTGCCTGGTTCAGCGGCAATCCACCTGTCACTCAAAGTAGCCACGCCCTTAATTATGCAGAACTTTAAGGCTTAATATAATTTAAACGGATGAGTTATAAAAATTAAAAAAATTCACTTCCCTCACAGTCGTCATGAAGGGCAAAATTAGCCGTATAGATCAATTTGTACCAGACTGTAAACATGTTTTATTCTGCTGTAAAGTTGGCCATTTTAACATTTTTTTATCAATTCACAGCACTAACATTTTGTTGTGACTTGAAGTACTTAGAGTGCAGTGTATGTTGCATCAGGCAGTATTTGTCCTGGAAAGTAAATGTGATGTTTGTTACCTCAATAAATTTAAGGTCATTCTTATTTTATGTTTTATGTTCTATTTAGGGATGGGCGATATGGACTTAAAAATGTATCCCGATATTTTCTAGTATTTATTGCGATAACGATATCAATGACGATAAATGTAGTATCATTCCCCATGTTTTTGGATAAGTGAGAGCTGCATGCATTCTTGCGAGTTTCAGAAAAACAAACAATGATCTAAAGTAAAACGTACATGTCATCAAATAGGCTCCTACAATACATACAAAAATAAAAATAATAAATGCAAAAAAATTATATATATATATATATATATAATTAATTCATTTTTTATGTAAAATTCCACACCAGCCTTTTCAGAAATGGAAAAGTTGCAGATATAATTGTCTTCTGTAAAAGTTTAAATAGTGCAACTGTGCTAAAAAACATCACACAATACAAACAATAATAATTTTGAAATCAATGACAAGTTTTACATGTAAACCGATTCTGTATTTATTCATACACTCATGGTGCAAACAGTGGTAAAAATAGCAGAAACAGCAAAAGTAATTATCCCAAAAATGTCTTCAGATTACAAAAAAGTTGAAAATAATGATTTAATGATAGAACTTCAGTAATTTGAGTTAAGATAATACCACGAATTCTTCTACTAATAAAAATAAACTGGACTAAGGAATAATGAGCTTCTGGGTTCATGAATATTAATCACGTTGTCAGCGCTCATTCTAACTGATTTGCTGAAATCAAAACAGGCACTGTAATAGGTGCGCGCCAGCCAATGAGATTCCCGTTTGTGCATTCGTTTCTTCCTGTTCATGAAAGGCTGAATAATTCCAAATAAACACCATTATTTTACAGGAAAATACAACAAAGGATATTGTTTACATGTAGAACGTCAATTCTGTGTGGTATAAGACTCTCTCGCTCTCTCTTTGAGTGTGTGTGAAATACTGAGCGCTCTCAGTCGCGCGCCTCACACTAGTGTTAAATGTGCGTCAAATACACATTGCGCATTCATTGAGACAAACTGAAATAGTTTGACAGAGCAAATCTCTTAAGCGCTCAGTCCAAGTGCTCAGCGAGTGAAAATACATCTGTATGTACAGGTTCTGATCGCCCTCAGGTAGCCCCTCGTTTAGCTATGAACTCTTCCGCAGCTTCCGCCATAGTTGTTTTTCGCTCTGCACGTGAGATGCGGATTCAGTGCCGCCGCTCCCATTGCGCGGCGCTTAGGACACCGAGTGCTGCGAGGGCACCACAAGAAAATTCAGCTATACAAAGTGACGAACGCAGCCATCATAAAGTAATAACGCTTAGGGCATCAAGAGACGGCCAGTGGTGGCACTGTGCGGATGGGTCGCGCTATCAACTAGGCTTTATCGTAATTATCGCGGGAAGACAAATTCTTATCGTGGGGAGAATTTTTACCGGTATATCGCAAACGATAAGATATCGCCCATCCCTAGTTCTATTATATTAACATTAAAAGCACACTCTTTTTACAACTAAAATAACAGTTAAGGGTTAAAAAAAAAAAAAAAGAATTTCCCAAAATTAAAACGGAAAAAATAAAACTGATTTTATAGGGCCCTAATTGTAGGGTGGTTGTGTACACACTGCCAACACACATTTGTGTTCAAACACCTTGTAAAAGTGAATTATGTCTAATAGGTGCCCTTTAAATGACCAAAAATTGTAATCATTAATGCTCACCCA
The DNA here is from genome assembly GCF_949357685.1 of Gobio gobio. Classification (NCBI taxonomy): domain Eukaryota; kingdom Metazoa; phylum Chordata; class Actinopteri; order Cypriniformes; family Gobionidae; genus Gobio; species Gobio gobio. Next base: position 5,229,377 of record NC_137110.1, on the reverse strand, counting down.
AACCAGTATGAGTTTCTTTGTTCTGTTGAACACAAATGAAGATATTTTAAAGAATCCTGGTAATCAAGCAGTTGATGGAAGCCAATGGCTAACATCGACTCACTGGTTTCAAAATGTCTTCTTTTGTGTCCAGAACAAAGAAACTCGTACAGGTTTGGAACAACATGAGGGCGAGTAAATGACGACAACATTTCCATTAATTGCCTAATAATTGTGGATCCCGTTGATGCAGATTTACCTGTTGACGCCGTCGTGAGCAGCTGGAATGTTCCAGTCTATCTGTAAAGCGGTTTTGTAGTCCACATAAGCCTGTCTGTATCTCTCCAAGGCCTCGAAAGCTGACGCCCGGCGAAGCAGAGCTTTAAATCCAAAAGGAACCAATTCAAGAGACCTGAAAGGGTAAAGATTTTTAACACTGAACATCATCACTTCAGCCATTTTCTCTCCTTGTGTCTGTGGCACTCACTCTGTGCAGTCTTTAATGCATTCGTTGCAGTTTCCATCTTTCAGGTAACTGGCGGCCCTGTTGGAGTACAAAATAGCCAGATCTTCCTTTTTCTTCTGACCTGTGAACAGAAGAGTTACATTATTTACCTTAGAACCAAATGCTCCTTTACATCTAGAACAGTCGGAGCAGTCGTTTTAAAAATAGTTGCCCTGTAACTTTCACTTGTATTCTTATGGTGCGTTCACACCGGACGCGATTCGCGCAAGTGATTTACATGTTAAGTCAATGCAGAGACACGAAATGGCATTCTGCGGCGCGATTCGCGCGAATGAGGCGGCGCGAATTGAGCGTTTTGAACGCGCGATTCGCTCAAGTTGAAAAATCTGAACTTTGGCGGATATTTCGCGCCGCGTTAACCAATCAGGAGCTTGCTCTAGTAGTGACAACAATGAGGAGAAAATCTGTATATTAATATCTGGTTCAGACAATATGATTATCACTGTGATAACATTAAATGACATGAAACACAACCCAGTCTCTTTTTGTTAAATGCAAGTTTATGTATGATCAATAATACAAAAGTATAATGTATAACAAGCTATACATGAAATAAAGCAAACAATGCAGTCAAACATTCAAAGTCAGTGCTAGTAGGCTAACGTTACAACTGCAACGTACAGTTATAGCCTAAAAATATAAGGTAATGAAACTTATCTTTGCCCTCAGCCTAAACGATTTGCCAGGGAACAAATTATAGATCCATGAGACCAAAGATCGGCCGTTACAAGACGAATTATAGCTCGAGACACACCACAGAGACATCAGAGCCAGCGGCAGACGGCAGAAGGACTGGCCGAGGAAAGGTTGCCCTCGTTGGCTTTCACGTGCGCTGAGCGCGCTGTCCGCTGGAGCTCACAGCTCCGACAACGGCAGATAAAATGTTCAAATAGGCACTGTTTATGTAAATAATTTTTTTTAAACAACTACATTATCGACTGAAAAAGTCTTAAAACTACGTTTTGTCACACATTAACAGTAGATACGAACAAAAAAAAAGACATGTAAACACAGCCCATGTCAGCCATTTCTCAACGAGACGAGCTGCTGGCGGAAGCCCCGCCCATGACGCGAATTCGCATCTGTTGTGCAGTGAATGTCACGCGCGATTCGCGCGAGTAAACTCAAAATGTACACGCGTCCACCTTCGCGCGAATCGCGTCCGGTGTGAACGCCACATTAGAAGGACATTAGCATTTGATATAGGGCTGCACAACATACCGAAATATCGCAAATGTACATATGCATATCGCAAGGGCACGCAATATCTGAATGATTTTAATAGGCTACTTCAACATTGTGAAAAGTGTACATTTTAGGTTGACGCATATAGCAGAGAATAGACTGAGCACACGATTGTTACTTATGTGACTTGCTTGACGTTAAAAAGAGTTATTAAATGCAATAACTTGCAAAAAACAACTCCTTGCAGTCTCGTGCTGTCTGACACGCATACAGAAACGTGCGCACAAGCCGTTTTTTTTTTCCGTGTCTTGTTACAAACTCGAACTGTCAAATACACATACAGTCAAAATGGCTGTCTTGATGAGTATTCATGTAAACACAGTCGGTTATGCTATGAAAGATATCAGTTGGGTAAAGAAATAGACTTTACACACTTAAAGCAATATCGTATCGCATATCGAATATCGCATTTTTCTTCAATAATCGCACAGCCCTAATATGATAGTACCATGACATTACTATCAGACTCCATCACTGTTTCAACATTTTGTCAGATAGTACAGGGGGTTTACATTTTTTAGATGCTTCAGACCCCCAGACTGGGCCATTACCACCATAGACATAAGCCTGTCCCAAACGGCACACTTCATATGCACTTTCCGTCTTGTGGACTTACAATGGCCGCTGTGTGTGCGTGTGTCCATTAAGTCCACGAGACCGCAGGGTGTCCCATTTGGTCTCAGAAGTGCTCGCGAGCGCCCCGTTTGAGGTCGATATGCGCTCTCGATGCGCACTTCTGCGGGTTACGCTGCGGACTTCTTCCCGGCAGTCAAAGCGGCATCACGTCGGGAAAGTGCGGACTCAGAGGAAGACCTGAGGGTTTAGGGTGCCATTTGGGACAGGGCCAATGAAGGGGACAAGTCCCGTCCAATAATTACGCATTGCTTTGTTTGTTGTAATGCTGCGTTCACACCAAACGCGAATAGAGCGTCTGGCGCGAGTGATTTCAATGTTAAGTCAATGGAAAGGCGCATTGACGCGCGTCTGGAGGTCCTGTGGCGCGATTCCGCCTCATTTGCGCGAATTGAGCATCTTGCGTTACACGCGAGTGGTGTTTTTTGTGCATTCACGTGTTTGAAGCGGATTCGCGTCTGACGCCCGAGTTGAAAAATTTGAATTGTCGTCAATTCGCGCCGCGTTGACCAATCAGGAGCCTGCTCGCTGCTGTCACGTGGTAAAGTGATGTGATGAGAAACCCTGCATAATTTATACTACTGTGTCACAAAATGTAGTTCCCTTACGAGAGTACTCTCGTATTGCGTTTGCTAAACGCTTATGGAGCTTAGGTTGAGTTCACTCGTGTGCAGAAGTGCACATCTTCTGTCCGCGGCGCTATCCAACCTAAGCTCCATAAGCGTTTAGCAAACGCAATACTCGTTCCCTCATCTTAGGGAACCGAGGTTACATTAGTAACCGAAGCGTTTTATGACTTTTTCAGGTGAGAATGTAGTTGTTTAAAGCTCAAATCTGTGGTTTATTTATAAAGAGAGCGCCTGTTTAAAAAAAATTATCTTGTGTTTGTGGAGATCTAGGCGATCAGCGGCGCTCATTAACCCCTCGGCTAGTCCTTCTGCCGTCTGCCGCTGCTCTGATGGCCTGTAGTGGTTCGTCTTGTGCAGATCTAACGGCCGATCTTTGCTCTCATGAATCTATTATTTGTCGTCTGCCAAATTGTTTTGACTGAGGGCAAAGAGAAGTTTCATAACTTAACTTTTTAAGTATATTTAAATACACATGCAGTGAAGATAATGTAGGAGTTGCCTGGACCACATTTGTGTGGCTATTAATGTTTAATATATATTTTTAATGAAAATGAAAAGAGGCAGAGGTGTTTTATGACATATTTCTCCTGGAGCGCCTTGAACGCGCGTCTATTTAGCTTCAAACACTCAAATTAGACGCACGTCCAATTCACAAGGACGTGAGAATGGATTCAAAATGTTCAAGTATTCAACTAGACGCCGTAGACACGATTTTGACGCCTTATTTGCGTTTGCTGTGAACGCAGCATTAGGATGGCAGACAGTTTAAAAATGTAGTTTTTTAGGCTGGTCTGCCACAGCGGTCTAACGCTCAAAATGATGGCCAATCAGATAAAAGAAGGCGGGGCTTAACGTTCACTGAAGATGAGTGTGAACTCCAATATGGCGCTTTTAGTTTTTACAGTGAAGAGTGTGCATGGTAAAATATAAGCAGCTAAACATTTAATATTGACATCTGTTTTACGATGGATACGTTTAACAACCCCCAGTAACATACAGTGATGCAAACTACTAAATTATACAGTCATTTAAATGATGTCATTCATAACTGAATGTGATTAGACAAGAAACATTATTTCATTTTTGACATTAGACAAACAAACAAGAGTGTATGTGTGTGTATTTTTAAAGGCACAGTATGTAAGTTTCGCCGCTAGTGGTCACTTATTCAAAACAAAGGCGTAGCTTGATGACGCCGTGAATGAGCAAGGAATCATGGGAGTTGTAGTCTGATGTTGTAGCGCGGGTATGATGTCATTGATAAGCGACGCACGGTCCGTGTCGTGGTTAAAAGAGCTGATTTATCTGGAACATTTGGGATAATGCAAGTACACAAGTCAACAAAATATATAACATTGTTCTAGTGGTTTTTGGATATTTTTATCTAGAAATCTTACATATTGTGCCTTTAAATGGTTGTGCTTTGTCGTTGGAATGAACAGGAATCATGGAGGACACCAGGTTTATTCTTGCCTATTTATTGGTAAAATGTGATATGCATTTTACAATGATTCATATTTATATTGTATTTGTATTGTATTTTATTTTAAATTAATATATGGTCGCACCACCTGACATTTTCTGGGTGGTAAAATCAGAAATCATGTTTAGTAATGAATTAATGCAGTCTTAAAAGCTGTATGGACATAAAAAATGCATTTTAAAACAGTTTTGCTTAAAATTATTATTTTTTTTATCTTAAAGATTTTTTTTTCTTCTTATTTGTCATTGACCCAAATACGAGATGTCGAATTGGACGTTCAAGACTTAACACGTAAACATAATTAATATAATAGAATATCCTTTTTTAACTGATTAAATGTTTTTATTCAGAAAATATAATAATGGATGTTTTTAAAAAGGTTTCTCCTGGAGTAATTTTTAGAATTTTTATCATCCAGATTGTAAGTGATATTATTACAGTTGTTGTTATTGGTATACATGTCTTTTTTTGTATATTGATAGTTTTAATCAAGACAAAAGTGCTAAATTATTGTGAACCAATGTATCGAAGTGATTGTAATCATAATTATTTCTTAAAAGTGAAATACTGTTGATTGCCATGAATATAGCCATTGCTGCTGTATGCCGTTTTGACTTTTATTAATTCACAGGATATGAATTCTTCAAATCAACAATTACATTTTCTCTAGTTTAAATGCTAATTCTTGATATCAGTAATTTTATTATCACAAGTGAAATGTCACCATAGGCTGCCATCGAATTCAATCAACATTTCTGATATCAATAATTTGATTGCCACATGACAATGTTCATTTTTGACATCATGAATGTGATAGTTACTAGTAAGAAAGCCAGTTTAGAGATCTGAAATTATATTGATATCAACAATTGAATTCTTGATATCAGAAATGCTAATTGTTGATAACAAGAATGGCAGCCTATGGTGACATTTAACTAGTGAAAATATACTAATATCAAGAATTAACATTTAAACTAGTGAAAATTGAATAGTTGATATCAAGAATGAATAAAAGTCAGCTTGCCATAGCATGTATGAATAAATAAATCTACTCACTGTACTGTTAGATGTAATTTTTAGTTTAATCTTATTTTTATTTATTTAGTCATTCTTCCACAGACCCCATTTTGAAAACCCCAGCACTGAAATGCCTTTACCATGGTATTTCAATGCTACTGTTCAAGGTACAAGAACACAATGGGACATTTTGTGCAAATGCTAGTGCAAGAATACAACGATGCTAGCATGGTACATGTACAAAAACAAGTTATGTAAGTGGTAATACTGTACGGCTGGTGGTTTCCATGGTGATGTTTGTCGTATGATTATATTTGCCTTCTCTTACCGGACTTCTCGAGCTGCTGGATGGACTGGCTGTAGAGGGTCGCGGCTTCTCCGTACTGACCGGCTCTGAAACACTCGTTACCGGCTTGCTTGAGCTCCGTCCACGACTGCGAGCGCCGCTTCTGAGGCATGATGACACTGCAACAATCACATCCATAACTTAGTTTAGGAATGTTACGTTATTGAACAATATCAATATAACACTGACAGTAGATGTGTTGTGTAAACTTACCAAAGTTACCGCGGTAGAATAACCGTCTGATGTCGGAAAAAACCCGGAAAGTAGCCGTTGAAGGAAGGGCTTTTCTGATGATCGCTCAACTCCGCCTGTTTAAAGTTACAAGTTATTGTGTTTAACAACGAGCTAGTCTAGTAACTAGTCGGTGCTCGTTCTGGAACTCGCTAGAATATCCGCTTCTTCTTCTACACACGCGCGCGCGAGCCGGGATAAACACCACGTTTTACCGGCTGAGTTTCTAAAGGAACAGGCGGTGTTGAATTTCAGTTTCAGTTTTCAGCGCTGGAGCGGCTGTCGAGCTCCGGTGCGGCTATTTGAAGATCGGGATGGGTGATTGTAACCCAAACCTGTGTTGCCAAATCCGACGGGAAAAACACGCATTATAACCAGATAAAAACATGCGGAGGTTGCTTATATTATACCAACATGGCAACACTGACCCAGTCCTCTTCAACTCTATATGGCAACAGCGAGCCGTTGGTTGCCAGACGCTCTTTAAATCCTCAACATTCATTATTTTAAAACGCATTGTTTCCTTTAAAGGTGCAGTGTGTACAATATATGAGGATCTGTTGACATAAATGTAATAATTTTTTCAGTGGAGTATAAAGACCGTAATGGACCGTTATGTTTTTATTACCTTAGAATGAGCCATTTCTATCTACATACAGTGAAGTTGGCATTTTGCGCAGTCATGTTTCTACAGTGGCCCTAAACGGACAAACTTCTTTACAGAGTGCTAGGTACTGTCTCATGGGGCGTTCACAACAGACGCGAATGAAGCATTTCGCATGAGTTAGTTACATCTTAAGTCAATGCAAAGATGCGAATAGACATCCTGTGGCGGGATTCGCGCGAATGAGGCGGCGTGAATGACGCGATTCGCTCGAATGAGGCGGTGTGAATGACGCTATTCACAAATCTTAACTTTGCCGGATATTCGCACCACATTAACCAATCAGGAGCTTGCTCTAGTAGTGACAACAATGAGGACAAAATCATATGTGTATACCCGGAGCTGTACGATACATCTTCGTACTTTATAGAAACAGGAATAAAAAGGATCTTGCTTGGAAGAAAGTGAGTGAGGAGGTCGGACAATCTGGTAAGTTGTAAAAAACGCTCTTTACTCAATTTGAGCTATACATAGACTACAAGCTTAAAGCCGGCAAATTGAGCTTATTCGCCATATTGTAAAACAATCCATGTCAGCCATTTCGCAACGAGACGAGCCGGCTGGCAAGAAGCCCCTCCCACGGCGTGAATTTGCGTCTGTTGTGAAGTGAATTTCACGCGCGAATGAAGCGACTAAACTCAAAATGTTCAAGTATCCAAATACGTGCGAATAATGTGATTTATTCGTGCAAGACGCATCTGGTGTGAGTGCACAGTTAGACTACGAGTACAGTTAGAGTCTTTGTCCTGTGTTGGCCACCGTAGCTTCTCTAATGCTGCGTTCACACCGAACTTTAATAGAGCGTCTGGAGTGAGTGATTTCCATGTTAAGTCAATGTAAAGACGCGCTGACGTGCGTCTGGAGGTCCTGTGGTGTGATAGACGTGTTTTTAGCGTGGACGCGATTTTGCCTCATTCGCGCGAGTGATTTTATTTGGGGCTTTTTGTGCATTCACGTATTTGACACAAATTCACGTCTGACGGCGAGATTAAAAATGTAAACTTTGACGTCACGCCACGTTAACCAATCAGGAGCCTGCTCGTGATAAATGGTGGCAGATCTGCCCGCTCGATATTCGCTCCGATGCGGGACAACAGGTCATCAAACTGGACGCGGGACAGGGGGAAGTACAACTGAAAGCGGCGCCATCCAGGCACTACTCCTAGAGCGAGTGGTGAAACTCGCCAAACTGGGTCCGCCTCCAGAGGGTCTGGTGGACCCAAGTACGGCGACGCTAACCCCTACGCCGCTGTTCTGCTCTCCAGAGCAAATACAGATGTTGAATGCTCGATCAACATCAGCCATCTTGAAAACAGACAACCGCCTAGCACTTGCCCCATTCGCATCGAACACGCGTCTATTTCGCTTCAAACGCTCGATTTATAGTGGATTCAAAATGTTCAAGCGTCCAACTAGACACGAATTTGAAGCTCTATTCGCGTTCGGTGTGAGCGCAGCATAAGTGCTTTGAAAGGGAGGGGTGAGTGTTGGGTGATTGCAGTTCACAACCTCACCACTAGATGCCGCTAAAATTCACACACTGCACCTTTAAAGATTTTCTTTTTAAAGGGTAACTTCAGTGATTTAGCATTAAGCTTTGTATTTAAACTGGGTCATTTATGTAGTAGAAAATTACAATTAAAAACTGAACGCGTGTTTTCAATAAAGTGTGAGTGAGCCGAACGAAAGTCACAGCACAGACACAGCAGGAGTCAGATTTCATTCCTCACGAAGAGCTGAGCAGAGCTGAGGTAACGTTAAGCGCCAGTCTGGCACGTTTTCAGATCACTTATGGAAGCTAAACTATCACAGGAATTCATTGAAAAGTTGAAACACTCACTTTACTCTGCATTGCTCCGTTATTATGATTGTCCGTTCGTCCGTCTGTCTTAAAGGGTTAGTTCACCCAAAAATGAAAATTCTGTCATTAATTAATTACCCTCATGTCGTTCGACACCCGTAAGACCTCCGTTCATCTTCAGACACAAATGAAGATATTTTAGTTGAAATATGAAGTATGATTCGGCGAGAATAGTTTTTGTGTGCAAAAAACCCCCTAAATAACGACTTATATAGTGATGACGATTTCAAAACACGGCATCATGAAGCTTTCGAAGCGTTATGAATCAGTGAGTCGATTCATGATTCAGATCGCATGTCAAACCGCCAAACTGATGAAATTTGGCTACCCAAACTGCTGATTCGACTCACTGATTCATAACGCTTCGAAGCTTCATGAGGCTGTGTTTTGAAATCGTCATCACTATGTAAGTCGTTATTTAGCAGGGTTGCCAACTCTCACGCATTTGGCGTGACACTCACGCTTTCAGGCTCAGTCACGCTCTCACGCTGCCCAACTGAATCTCACGCCTAATTGCCAAACCTGATTTTGATATTAAACAATGTCTAAGCTTTTACATTTTTTTTAAAGTTTTAATGCGAAATTCAAACAATAAATAGCGTTTTGGCGCTAATATGGCATAACAGTTAAAGCCAGAGGCGTTGAAAAACGGAGTTGCGGCATGCTCTCTCGTCTCCCGGTGGCGCGCGCAGTCACGTGCTTCACGGAGCGCTCAATACTTCTAGCGCTGTGTCAATACATTTTAATGGCTTGATACACCACAGCTCCACTTAACAGGTGTTTGCAGCAAGTTTTGGTAAACAGTACAGCATAGTGTGCATTGATTATTACATCAACCATACAGGATCGTTTTATAATGGAGAGTAATGGAGATGCAACAATGTTAACATTAATGTTAATGTTTTTTATTGTATTTAGCCCTCAGGTATTCCATACTAATTGGTCACACTCATACTCATTGATGGAAATCTCACTCCAACCTGATCTTAAAAGTTGGCAACCCTGTATTTAGGGGGTTTTTTTGCGCACAAAAACTATTCTCGCCGATTCATAAAGTTATTTTAGAACCACTAGTGAGATGGACTTTGTAACGACGTCTTTAGTGTCTTTTAAGGGTCTTGAGAGTGAACCGTGCCATTGTGCCAATGGAGGCCTTTCAGAGGCATCAGCTTTCAACTAAAATATCTTCATTTGTGTCCCGAAGATGAACGGAGGTCTGACGGGTGTCGAACGACATGAGGGTAAGTCATTAATGACAGAATTTTCATTTTTGGGTGAACTAACCCTTTAACGTTACATTCTGGGAGTGAGATATCTCCCCTGTGGGTGGGTTGATAACATGCGGAACAGCTCCATCTAGTGGCTGTAGTCTTTAGCCTCTGGCCAAAAAATCCTCAGATGACGCAAAATTACGATATTTGCGTCATCGGAGGAATTTTTCCAGAAATAAATTGCATAATTCTCTCGTCTTAGAAGGGGGATATGAGGGGGGAAAGTACCATCATTTGAATATACTACCGGGTTTCTACTGATACAAAGCCTAATGCTAAACCACTGAAATGACCCTATAATAATACGGACTGAAAGTGCAATCTCTATAGCCAATACAGTGAGTAAAATATTAAGTAATTAAAAGTACAACATTATAAAAAAAGACAATTGTTTATCATTCACCCAACCAGCATTGAGTAGGGCCCCCAGGCAAACTGAATCAATGAGGCCCTTATCTTTTTTTTTTTTGTTAATTTATCTTCGTTATCTTGAGATATAATTTTACAACATACAAATAGTCAAACACATCTAACAGAACCTAAATTGTTTAATTTTTATAACATTAAAGAGCTTATTTTTAAATTAACAAAATGTCAATTTTCATCTTTATAATAGAAGATACAATATGTTCAAAATACAGTACAATCTTTATATTTATAACCAATTGTCCTCTTAAAAACGGTGCTTTGTGGTGGTGACAGGAACAAGCAATTCTCCTACATATAGAAATATATGGTTATCATTTTAATTTAATCTTTATTATATTAATTTATCAACTAATTATATTAACTCAACTAATTTAATGTAGAAGAGCTGGATTTACTAATTAGTGACGCATGCGTTCACCGAAACCCAATTATTTAAAAACGCATTGTTATTGTTTTATAATGTAATAATGTTTTGTCTTTATTATTGTTAGTCACTGTAAATTATATTTTCTTTTTTATTTAAAATAGTAGGCTTGGTAGCTATATACAAGCAATACAAGCAATCAGAAAATGTGAAATTTTTACTTGAAAACAAATTTAATACTTTGTTTTACAACGTATAACACTATATCAAATAACCCAAAAATTATTATCCTATTTTTTAAGACATAATAACATTTTTTTTTCTCCTTTGTAAGCAGCAGTCTTGTTTTAGATTCATTAATATATATATATATATATATTTTTTTTTATAATAATATATTATATTTATATTTTCCGGTTTAATTTTAATTATAGTTTTTAGTAATTTTGTTGTGTGTTTGTCATATTTAATAGGTTTTTTTCATAACCTATTAAAAAATAATTAAAACACTTTCTACTCAAATGTCAAAACATTTACTCGAATCAATGAACAGCATTAATAAAGCCCCAGTATTACAGATCATTAACTAAAAAAAGTTGGTTTAGGGTTTAGTTACCCTTTAAATAGTTTTAATCATTTTATTTAGTTTTGAGTTATTTTACTACATCGGTCGGCTACTAGCTGAAATAAAATGTAAAAGTTACATTTTATATTTCCTTTTTTATTTAAGTTAAAGTTTATTTTATTTAATTTTAGCAAAAATATTTGTTATTTTATGGTTTTGTAATTAAACTGGACGACAGTTGTCTCTACAGAGCATTTGTCCTTCGCCTGTTTCCGTAGTTGGGCCCCATAAACGCCTTCCTGTCGGAGTCACCGGACGTGCGTGCTGAAGGTCGCGAATTACACGGTAAATATCGAGCTTGCTATACCTTTATAACTAAACTTCCATGGTAAATAATTGATATAATATAATATCACAGTGTTATGTTTTAAATAGCTCTAAAAGAGTTTAATTTAGCTAAATTGAGCGTCTCTTTTTAGAAATACATCTAACGTTAGCCGCTGGTCGTCATTGCTTACTAGTGTTAGCTAGACAGCTAGTCCTGAATCTCAGAAGGCACTGAAATGTCATTGAAAATAAATTTAAGGTTAATTGATTGGCTTTGCGTTTGTATGCGCGTTATCACGTCTAGAGAAATAATATGCGAAGTGCATTTTAGCTAAGCCGCTAAAACCTTGACCTGAACAGCTCATTTGTATATAAAACATGCAAATCACCACATACACATTATCTTCTCAGTCTCTATCCCATAGGAAACTAAATATTAACGTGGCTTATTCTGTGAAGTCAGCGAGACGTCCATTTGTGATGGTCAGAATAGCACGTAGCAGTACTGAAGGGTTATTGCAAGGTTGTCAATTGACTGTCAGTGTGTTTATTTTATTAATATCCATCATTGTCTTCTCTTTCCAGAAGTCCACAATGTCACTTCCAAAGCCAGCGATGAGAGGCCTCCTTGCCAAGCGTCTGAGGTTTCATTTGCCCATCGCATTTGCTCTTTCCATCGTTGCAGCAGCCGCTTTCAAGGTCAGTTCTGTGGTGTTTTGAATGATTAAATGCACTAAATTGGACCTTTGTGGTCTTCAGTTTTGTTCAACATTGTGATTGGTACTTTATCTCTTGCGTAGGCTCAAATGTTTCTTTAAATTAATTTTATCTTCATGATGCAACTTCAATAGTTGTTAAAGGGATGGTTCACCCAAAAATGAAAAGGTCTTCGGTGTATATGACATTTTTCTTTCAGACGAATAAAATCAGTTCTATTAAAAATGTCCTGGCTCTTTGACGCTTTATGATATAACTGTGGTAAAATGCTCATAAAGTGGCTCTGGAGATGACGGACATGTGTTCATGTCCTCATATGAGACGGCAGAGATGGAAACATGCGCGCGCGTGTGTGTGTGTGTGTGTGTGTGTGTGTGTGTGTGTGTGTGTGTGTGTGTGTGTGAGAGAGTTAAACCACATGTCCTATAGGGCTGTCAAAATTGCTCAAAAATGACGTTCGAATATTCCCTCTAAAAAAAGCATGAATATTCGAACATCTGGTTGCGCATTTTATCAATGACGCGCATTACGTCAATAACAGGACAAATGAATACAAAGACACATAACTACTTATATAGGTAGTCTATTTAAGTTTAAACATATTTGACAACGTATAACCTACACAAAAACAAGTAAATCACTAATGGCTAAAGACCGCAGACCTCACTCTCTCTCTCGCCCTCACGCTCTCTGCGCATAACGGTTTAAATGAACACACACACATTTTGAGACTGATCAAGAGTTTTGTGCAAGCAATTTAAGGTCGCGACTCGTCCCAAATATAGCAGGCTTCATTCAGTGATTGAAACTTTTACGGTCTATGGATTGAAACAAATATTAATATAAGTTTTACAGCATATTATTGAACGCTCCGAGCGTGCTGTGCTGTGGTAAACATGGAACTTTTCCTTGACATGAAACGGTAAATAATCAAACCAGTGGAAGCAGTGCATTTATCCTTCATTCATGCAATATCTATTCAGTCAGTACAGTAGCTTACACTTTAGTAATGTTTCTGTTAGGGATATGGTACCTCGGTTCCATTGCTTGTCAGAACTCCCTGAAGCCGCCCCATCCACGACACTGATCGCTCTCATGTCCTTACAAATGAACGAAATTAATTTCTCCGTTATGGCCTCTTGTCGTGTTGCAGACAGAGAACTTGTGGCGGGCGATGCAAAGTAAGGCTGGTCCAGTTTGCACATACAAATTAGTTGCTTATATTTACAAAACGAGCCTACAAAAGCATAAAAAAGCCCGTTTAATAAAGAAAAGTTCACGAAACTAAGTGAAAACTCACTAAAGTGTTTAGTGAAATTAGGAAACATTTAGATATCATACATTGAGTTGTATAAGTTAACGTTACATTTCTACATACATTTTGTTCTCATGTCGGAGACGGGCCAAAGTACACAAGGCTTCAGGCGCGCTAGCGCGCCCACTCGCAAAGCAGACAGCCACGCCTCTTCTACCGCGGGCGTTTTTTTCCCCACATTTTTTTATTTATTCGAATATTAATTTTCACCTTCGAAATTCGTTTTTTAAAAACTATTCGAATATATATTCGAATTTAGAATATTCGTTGACAGCCCTAATGTCCTACAGCATTCATTCGCACAGAGACACGCAGGATTCGTATTTAAATAGTCTTTTGCGGTTTAATATTCACAGATGCTAGTCTAGAGCCGCGTTTCCACCGCAGGAACTTTGGGCTGGTACTCTGTGTTTCGACCGCAGGGTCTAAATGAAGTTCAGGGTTAATATTTCCTCCTCCGAACGGCCCTGCTCATGAGGCAGTACTTTATCAAAGTTCAGGAACTTTCGGGGGCGGGACTTGTGCGCTGAACATGCTGATTGGTTGAGCTCACGCAGCATTTTATTTCAACCGGCATTTTAAAAAGTCTTTTGCGAGGTTTGTTCTGCGTTCAGTAAATATCAGTCTTGCTCTTTCTGTCTGATGGCGCGTGTTCGTCTCAGCAATCGCACGGTCAATGTCTGTAATAGCTGATAATAACATGCGTTGTCTTATTTTAAATCTAGCTTTATGAGCTTTCAGAATATGCTTTAGTATCAGTGCTCGTCTCTTTTGCGCCGTTTGTTAATTACCTCTTTAGTAAACCAATACAAAAGCAGTGCTCCTTCAATCTCCTCCATACTTGTTTGTGATGCACCGATCATGATTTTACATGGCTGATACCGATTTTTTTTTTTCAATAAAACTGTCCGATACCGATTTCCTATTTTTTTTATTCAATAAAAGAACGAAAGTATACATGAACAAGATGTTTATTTGGTATTTAACAGGCTAAATTGGCTTTTGGCTAATGAAAACAAGCCGGCAATCTGAAATTAACAGGAAATTGAATTGGAAATTAAAAGGCTGAAAGGTGAAATTAAAGGCAACAACTGGATATTCTGCAATCCAAACAAAGATGTTACTTAAATCAGCATTTGTTTTTAAATTCAGTGTAAAGAAAAAAAGTCTTTACCAGTGAAATTAAATAAAACCAAAGTATATCATTGTTCCAAAATGTTAAATCAAATAATGTTTAGTGCAAGGAAAAAAACTAAGATGCTACAGCAGGTGCTTTTTAAATCAAATTAAGTCACTGTAATTTTAAGGTAAAATAAAAATGATCATCCTATAGGCTACAGAACTGATCGTATTTCATTTCAAAAGTGCATGCATGTTCTTCTTTAGGCTACAAAAATAAGTATTTCGACTTTGTCACAAGTTAGTCTGTTTCGTTCTCATCCGATCCAACACGTGAGAAGCGGAGCTGAACAAACGCTCATTATCTGCGCTTGAGCAGGCGGAGAGGGAAGCTCGCGCAGGAAAGCGGCTCTTCATTTCCTTCAGCATCTCGTCTCTTCCCTCAGTTCTCCAGTTTCCGTTTGTAACACAGTGACATGTGACATGTTCGTGTTCGCGAATGATTGCAATATAGGCGCGTGTGCAAGCGGGCGCACTTCCTGAAAAATCGGCAGAAAAATACAAAGAAGACCGGTCGGTTGCCGATCGCGCGCTAGAATCAAAAACCGGCCGGTTCCGGTTTTTGGCCGGTCAACCGGAGCATCCCTAATACTTGTTATTGTTGCAGACTGTATCGCAAAAAAATTATTCCTGTCCGTCTGTGACTGGAGGAGCAGTCGTGGTCAGTCCCACATCTCTGGACTAATTTGCCTAATCTTCGCTGTACTTTAAACCACAGTGGAAACGCAGACAGCAGCAGGTCTGGGGGAAAAAAGTCCCTGTAAAAAAAGTTCCTGGTACAAATTGTTCCGAGTAATTTCGGTGGAAACGGGGCTTATATCACCGGCTGTGTTCTCAGGTACCGAAATTTGGTATCGATTGATTTAATGTAAATCGGTACTCGGTAGTACCGACGTATTTCGGTCTGTGCCCTTAAAAGTACAGAGTTCGGTACCCAAACTTATGGGTCAGGTGGCTTAGGTTTTACTATGAATTTGTTAAGTAAATTGAGTTTTGTATCTATTTGTACATTTTAAGTATACTTTAAACTGTTAATAAATTGTTCCATTTAAAGAATAAAAAAAATTCAATTCAATAAAAAGCCATTCTTTAATCTCATCCACCTTGTTTTGTGGGTTTTTTTTGTATCGGTTTAGGCACCGGTATCGTAAAAAACCCAAACGATACCCAACCCTACGTATAACATTGGGCGCTCCGGTGAGAATATGCTAGTTCTCGTGAGAACCAAGTTTCTATCCTCTGCGTTTCCGTGTTCGTCACCAGAACTTGCGCCACACCTGCGTCCTGCTTCATACACTGGAACGCCAGCACCTCGTGAACATGCGTACGATACACCTCAAAACAGAAACGGCCATTCACTGCCATTATAAAGCTTGGATTAGCAAGGACAATCATGGGCTAATTTAAATTTTTAGGTGAACTATCCCTTTAAGATTAGTTTAACAATATGGGTTTTTATTGTCCCTTCTAATCTTGGACATTTTTGTGTGTGTGTGTGTGTGTGTGTTTGTGTCTTTCTGCAGTATGCAGTAACAGAGCCCAGGAAACAGGCATATGCTGACTTCTACAAAAAGTACGACGCCATGAAGGAGTTTAACGCCATGAAAGAAGCTGGTGTTTTTCAAAGTGTCAGGCCTTCTGGAGAATAAATCTATGTGACGTGAGTGGCCTTTCAAGTGCATTTAGATCTTAGTTGTAATTCTTTGCCAGCATCATTTTGCGCACTATATGCTCTGCCATTTCAGTAAACATGATATTCATCAGCCCTGAGTTTAAAAAAAAATCTGTTAATACCATTTTTATGCACTGGTATGGAAGTAAAATGTTTTAAAAGCATGTTGATTTTCACTTTTTATCTATTAAATATTCTATATCCAAAAACCACTAAAACAGTGTTATATATTTTGTTGACTTGTACTTGCGTTATCCCAAATGTCTCCAAGAATGTTTAAATCCAGAGAAATAAGCAATTTTAACCAGGACACGGACCGCTTGTCGCCTATCAGTGACATCATTCCCACGATTATTTAGTAGGAAACATGGAAACGCCAAAGATGCTTTAATATATGTTGCGTTTTATTACTGTTCTCATTGTTGTCACTACTAGAGCAAGCTCCTGATTGGTTAACGTGGCGCGAATATCTGGCAAAGTTCAGATTTTTAAACTTTTTTTTTTCAACGTGTCAAACGCCCGATTTGTGCAGTCATTCGTGCGAATCGTGATATATATTAATTCTGTTTAAAAAGACCACCTATAATATTTGGCAGGCATTTTTTTCAGTCCATTTTATTTGCTTTACACATGCAGTGGTTCAAATTCAACAGAATATTCAACGTTGCACATCTCGCATACAATCAATCACTCCTTCACACACTCACAAGCGGTATGTATATGTTGTGATTAGCAGGGATAGTTCCCTATATATATATATATATGCAGAAGAGCTGATGAAGACACGAAAGCTGCGTTTACATTTATTTCAAAGTCTGCATGTTTCCTAGAGATCATGTAAGCAGCTCATCTCCCCCGATGCTGAATATGGATTATTGCATTTTAAATAATAAAATTGTGTATGACATTTTTAAATTTCAGAGGTGGACAGTAACTAAGTACATTTACTTGAGTACTGTACTTAAGTACACTTGACTTGTATCCGTACTTTACCAGAGTATTATTTTTTCGGGAAACTTTGACTTTAACTTCACTACATTTGAAAGACAAATATCGTACTTTTTACTCCACTACATTTCTATCAAGGTCCTCAAAGTCGAAAGTCGTTTCTGTAGCAGCTTTGAAAGTCAGTGGATGATTTTATTTCTACTTTAAAAGGTGTTTTGTTGTTGTTGTTGCAGACAGCCTATCAGTAATCACTCTTGTAGGGTCATGTGAAGTTTCCCCACATTTTTTGAACACTGATCAGTTTATAGCAAAATGGAAGAAGGTAGTTCATGACGCAGTGTGTGCACCCATGGCCATACTTAGAAAGTGTGTTTCAGTTTACACTTGATGCAGGTCTCATAAAATGTAAATGTCTGGGAGAACATCGGATGTGTATCAGTGTATTGGATCTGTGCATTTGGCCTTAAAGTGACCGCAGTTTTGTAACTTTTATACAAGTATTTAAATGAGTTTAATGTAGTCGTCTGCTAGCATGTCGGATGGAGCATCACTGACTGGCTTAAACCACCATGGTGACATAATGTGCATTTATACAACAATAATAAAATAATGCATTGACATAAAATTAATTTACTTTTGATACTTGAGTACTTTTAAAAACAAATTCTTCTGTACTTTTACTCAAGTAAAAAATCTGTTTTTACAAC
This sequence comes from Gobio gobio, assembly GCF_949357685.1. Classification (NCBI taxonomy): domain Eukaryota; kingdom Metazoa; phylum Chordata; class Actinopteri; order Cypriniformes; family Gobionidae; genus Gobio; species Gobio gobio. The sequence continues at coordinate 5,211,269 of NC_137110.1, read as the reverse complement.
TTTCACTTGTAACGGAGTAATATTTGACTAGTAGTACTTTTACTCAAGTAATAGAGTTGTGTACTTTGTCCACCTCTGAAATATTCTCATCTTAAACATACAACCATGTGGAATTCCAGCCCCAGAAAATGCAAGCCTGAACATACAATGCATTAAAATGCAAGCACCATTAATGCAATGCTTTATTTAAAAAACTGTAATTAGTGCAACATGCTTCTTTTTTTTTTTTCTTTCTTAAAGATATTAGTCATTATTTTACTTCTATACACTGGTCAATTTTGGTCTATTTTGCTTCCATAACATTGTATTTTTCTTCAGAAGAATGGATAGAAAACATCCAAAATATATATTTAAGTGTCTCTAGGTTCCACTTACAGTACATGTATTTAAAGGCAGTTTTCTCAATGAAATCTCCACTTCAGCAGCTTTACATACGCCAAACTCTACAGTTTTAATCCATATATATATATATATTCATTCTGAAGGAGTTTTCATAAATCAACTTTTCCAAAAACACCTGTTTTTCTGGCAGTTGACAGTATTTTCTGATTTATGGATTAAGACATCCCAAACCTTAAATATGTCAACAAAATGAAACTGGAAATGTATCCAAATCAATGCCTTTCAGAAAACTTGTAATACAACAGTTTTTTCTTTCTTTCTATGATTAGTCAGCTGTAAAAGTATGGTAATATGTTTTTTCTTCTTCTTCGTTTACAGGTGTCGTTCCCCCTGCATTCCTGCTCTACATCTGAATCTTTATAAGATTATTGGATATGAACATTTATGTCTGATGTTCTCATTAAGATGCAAATAAACTGTTGACAACCAATCCTGCTGTAGTGACTTATTGCGACTCGAAATAAATGTTGAAATATATCACGTCTCTCCTATGTTGTATTTTAAAATGAAAATGCCATTTGAGTTAAAGACTTTAACATCATTTTATACATAATAAAGATGTTAAAAAATCCAAACTCTGAATTTAGCAGTAATGTTTTTTTGTGCAAGCAGTGGATTTTATAGCACACTACTGTTTTTTTTTTTTTTTTTAGTAATTTAATACTTTCTTAACATTTTTAAGAGCATAAAAATATTGTATAATGCCATTTGACATGTCTATATGGAGAAATAAGAATTCACTTCACGTTTGCTGCATGTGCATTGCTCTTTTCTAAGAAATATAGCATTTTTAAGGGTATGTGTGTATATTTTAAATGTGCTTAATGGAATAATACAACTATACAAAAAGTACACTCTAATTTTTGAACATACTTAATGGTAATACCAAGGTATTCTGAGAGTGCCATATTGATAACACACCATTATATCTTGACCATGTAATCTCCACAGTATTTTTGTGGGTTGAGGCCTTTTAATTTGAAGTGCGTTTTCCCAGAGTGCGTTGCACAGGAAGTGCTCCGAACGACACAAGCGGAAGTTGTTGTTCATGGATCTATAACTAGTGTTATAATGTAAGCTTTCACGCAGCCAGTTCATAGTTAATGCGTGTGATTATTAATGTGCAGATAGCGTTAGTTTAATCTCGCAGAATCGACTGGTTGTGTGCACTGGGTGAGTTGTTTACTCGTAGTAATGGTGGGTTTGGGTTATTGTCGTTGCGCTCTGGTCATGCGCGTAACCCGGGCCTTTGTGCCAGATGGCATGTTTTATTTTATGTGCTGTGGATAAAATATAAAATAATGCACATTTTGTCGAATAATGGGGAAAAGAAACGGTCAACTATATCTGGTTATTTATGTAACTCTGTAGACAACATCACATCGAGTGGAGTATTTGGCGCCCCACAAGATTTGACATGACAGCTCTTCACTAGTAAACAAATGGTTGTATTTAACTATATTTAATATCTAATATTTTATATATGAGATTGAAGATTAGGAAAAATAACGATTTCGTTTAATACATTTTTTTAAATATATTTTCTAACGAATTGTTTCATTAAAAAAAAATTATATATATATATATATATATATATATATATATATACACATATATTGCATATACTTTTTTTAATTAATAGATTCGTTAGAAAATGTAAATGCACGATATATCAGCCACCATATCAGTATCATCCGATGTATGTTAATTTTTAATATTATTATCGCTACCGCCCCTAAAAAATAGAGTGAGGTGGGACATGTGCTGTCATATCGGCTACATTAAACTATAATAAAAACATTATATGTGTGTTTGGGACATGGATTTTAATGGTGAGGCTTTTATTTTTGTAATCCGGCTCAAATTATATAAAAATTTTAATTTATCGGCCAATATATCGGTTATCGGCCAAAATATTAATATCGGTGCATCCCTAATAGAACTAATGTATTCATTGAATTACACTAACATTTAAGGCCTGTACACACCGGGATGAATATCGCGCGCGCTTATCGCCAGCGTTTTTCATGACGTTTTTCGTCGCTTCTTTTTTTTTTGCGTAAAAAAACGAACCCGAGGCGTTTTTAAAAAAAATGCCGCTTTTACGCCTGGCGGTGTGCACACTCACATTGGCGCCCTTTGTTTAGTCCCGAGGCGTTAAACGTCGGCGATAAACACGTGCGAAAATCGTCCCGGTGTGAACAGGCCTTTAATAATACAATTGTATAATGTTAATTCTGGAATAATATATACTTGTGTTTGTGTGATATTCGCAGGTGGAGCTGTGATCTGTGTTCGTCTTCAGTCTGAGCTCTTGTCTCTCTTGCACTATAACCCTGAACACTTGTATGACCTCCATCTCTCTGGCACCCACATGAGCGCAGCGTTCTCTTCCCGCCGGGCGGAGCGCCATGCCTGACCGGGATAGCACCTTCCTGGCAGGTGGCGGTGGAGGCGGGACCGGCGTGGGCTCTGGGGACGAGGGCGGGGCCGGGGCGGGTTTGGGCGGAGCGGTTGGCGAGGGTAGAGTGACTGTGGTGGGCGGCTCATCCGGCTGTGCGGGGGGGAACGGAGGCTCTGGGGCCATGGGAGGCGGTGGAGCATTGGGCAATGGCGGTGGTTTGGGACTGGATGGCGTTTGCCGGGACTTTTTGCGCAACGTGTGCAAGCGCGGCAAACGCTGCCGCTTCCGCCATCCGGACTTCAATGAGGTTCCAGACTTGGGAGTGCAGAAGAACGAGTTCATCTTCTGCCATGACCATCAGAACAAAGAGTGCGTGCGCATCAACTGCAGATTTGTGCACGGCTCGAAGGAAGACGAGGACTATTATAAGAAAACCGGAGAGCTTCCGCTTCGGCTCAGGGGGAAGGTGGCGGCCGGATTGGGATTGTCCCCGACCGATCTCCCGTTGAGCCGCGGAGAGGTGCCCATATGCAGGGACTTCTTGAAAGGAGAGTGCCAGCGGGGCAACAAGTGCAAGTTCCGACACGTCAGGAAGGACTACGAATACGAGGCTTCGCCCAGGGTGGGGGTCGGGTGTATGATGAGTGTCCCGGGGGGCGTGAGCGGGATGGTGAATGCGGGTGGAGGCGGTGCGGTTGGGGTGGGCGGGGCCTGTGGGGGGATGTCCGGCCTGGTTGGCGGCGGCGTGGGAAACTACATGGGAATGGGATGTCCCAACATGGGCGGATGCAGAGACCAGGGCCTGTCGGTTGGAGGTGGAGGTGTGGGCTCGATGACCGGCTGCATGTCGTTGGGGACGGCAGGTCATCGGCGATACGACAGGGGCCCTTGCTCCGTCTACGACCCCCTGTTTGAAAATGGCATGTTTGAGGCCGGGCCGGTGGAGGCCCCTGTTGACCACACCACCTTCCAGCTGAAGAGACGGCGTTTGGAGGGGCTGCGGTTGACCGATGGGACCAGCAGTGGACATTACGACCTGGGGATCCAGACCGCCCTCCCAACCCGACCGCTGGAGTATCGCTTACTCGAAGAGGAGAACGCCCTACTGAGGAAACGAGTGGAGGAGCTTAAGAAACAGGTAATTTTGACAGCAAATTTTTATTTAGTTTAGTCATTGTCTTTTGACTGAAATGTCATTTAGTTTTAGTCATATTTTTGTCGCCTGAATTGTTTTTAGCTTTATTCTAGTCGACTAAAATCTAATGAGTTTAGTTAAATTGTAATACATTAAGCATTTAAAGGGGTGGTTGCATGCGATTTTACTTTTTTAACTTTAGTTAGTGTGTAATAGGGATGGGCGATATGGACTTAAAAATTTATCCCGATATTTTCTAGTATTTATTGCGATAACGATATCAATGACGATAAATGTAGTATCATTCCCCATGTTTTTGGATACAAGTGAGAGCTGCATGCATTCTGCATGCAGACTCAGAAAAACAAATGATCTTACTTAAAACGTACCTGTCATCAAATAGGCTCCTATAATACATAATATATATACATTTATTTTTTTTATGTAAAATTCCACACCAGCCTTTTCAGAAATGGAAAAGTTGCAGATATAATTGTCTTCTGTAAAAGTGCAGGTAATGTTTAAATAGTGCAACTGTGCTGAAAAACATCACACAATACAAACAATAATAATTCAAATCAATGACAAGTTTTAAATGTAAACCGATTCTGTATTCATACACTCATGGTGCAAACAGTGGTAAAAATAGCAGAAACAGCTAAAGTAATTATCCCAACCATGTCTTCAGATTACAAAAAAGTTACAAATAAGGATTTAATTATAGAACTTCAGTCATTTGAGTTGATAAAATAATACCACGAATTCTTCAACTAATAAAAATAAACTGCACTAAGGATTAATGAGCTTCTGGGTTCATGAATATTAATCACGTTGTCAGCGCTCATTCTAACTGATTTGCTGAAATCAAAACAGGCACAGCCTATGAGATTCCCGTTTGGTTTGTGCATTCGTCTCTTCCTGTTCACGAAAGGCTGAATAATTCCAAATAAACACCTTTATTTTACAGGAAAATACAACAAAGGATATTGTTTACATGTAGCACGTCAATTCTGTGTTGTGTAAGACTCTCTCGCTCTCTCTTTGAGTGTCTGTGTAACACTGAGCGCTCTCAGTCGCGCGCCTCACACTAGTGTTTAATGTGCGTCAAATACACTGCGCGCATTCATTGAGATGAACTGAAATAGTGTGCTTTACCGATCGATTGAGACGGAGCGAATCTCTTAAGCGGTCAGTCCAAGTGCTCAGCGAGTGAAAATACATCTGTATGTACAGGTTCAGATTGCCCTCAGGTAGCCCCTCGTTTAGCTATGAACTCTTCCGCAGCTCTGCACGTGAGATGCGGATTCAGTGCCGCCGCTCCCATCACGCGCTCCGCGTAGGGCACCAAGTGCTGCGGGGAGCACCACAAGAAAAGTTCATATATACTAAGTGACGAACGCAGCCACCACGGCCATCATAAAGTAATAACGCTTAGGGCATCAAGAGACGGACAGCGGCTGCACTGTGCGGATGGGTCGCGCCATCAACTAGGCTTTATCGTTATTATCGCGGGAAGACAAATTCTTATCGTGGGGAGAATTTTTACCGGTATATCGCAAACGATAAGATATCGCCCATCCCTAGTGTGTAATGTTGCTGCTTGAGCATTAACAGTATCTGCAAAGTTACAGCGCTGAAAGTTCAATGCAAACGGAGATATTGTCTTTTAAAGTTATGGCAGTTTATTGCCTACAAAAACGGCCGGTTTGGACTACAACAAGCTTCTTCCCGGGTTGGTGACATTATAAACACCTGCTATTAACATAAACACTGCCCCCGCAAACACACAACAAAGTGGGCGAGGCCACGTCGCAGTCATTACGAAAGAGAGAGAGCTGTTGCAGAACTACAAACTACATTTGGCCATCTGACCAATCTACGACCATTGCGTTTTTCGGAGGGATGGGCTTCATAGAAGCAGGAAGCAAACGAGCCGTTCAAAGGACAGGAGACAGCAGTGTGGAATAAAGGTAAAATATAAGAAAAATATGGCGTTTTTAAAAAAATTAAGTATTAAGACATTGTTATACTGTGCCCCATAAACACAACCAACCCTAGAAAAAAAAACACGGAACCACCCCTTTAAAGAACAACTCCGGTGAAAAATGAACCTAGGGGTAATTAACACATCGTTACCGAGTAGATGGTTCTCTGGGATGCGTTTTCATGAAAATCGAATGTAAAGAGTTTTAAATCTAAAAACAAATTAGCTTATAACGCTAGTATATGGGGCACAGAATAAGTCAAATTAAATCGCTAGTTAATACCACTAACAAGGCTCAAAATAGCCTCACACTAACACAGTAGAATAATGAGGGTCCCTACATGCAAACCGAAGCATTGAGAACTTTGTAAGTGTACAAACAGTTTAATAAGAAGATACTTTATAAAGATATAGTACATTACGCATATACAGACAGGAGCCATCTTGGAAAACAGTCTAAAATATCTAAATATCTATATAGTCTAAAAAACATTTAAGTTACTTTGCAGACATTGCAAACAGCCGACGAACTAGTTGGCGTGGCAAGCGTGAAATAGGCCTATCTTCTCCACACAGCTGGCTCGATCCATGTTGCTTCTAGCATGCGACACACGTGAAGCTGACGAATAATGTAGGTTCTGCTGCGACAAAAAAAACTAATAAACACCTGGATCGGCTTGTGGATCTGTTAATTTTTCCGATCCCCGATCCAGCTATTTTGTCAGTATCGCGACCGATATCTGATCCTAATATCGGATCGGTGCACCCCTAGTTACAACCGTCTAAAACATATTACTATATAAACATCGTAAAGTAAATTGTCATTATTCATCAGCATTAGTTCATAAACAATTGCCTGGCATAAATGTGTGTTATTCATTGATTGTGAGCCGCTCTGGAGCGCTGGATTGGGGATGAGCCTGTAGATGCGCAACAGTGGCGTGTTTTCCAGCGGTTAAATCAAATGTGCGGATCTGTTACACAGGACATCAGTTCTGACTGGATCTCTTCCCTAATAGACCCTCCCAAAAATTTTCGTCTCGCTTTTATTTATTGACGAAAATTACGTTTTCGTCATAGTTTTTGTCATCCAACACTAGTTTTTATTTAGTTATCGCCTCGTTTTCGTCAGTGAAAAAAGGTCATTAACACTGCAGGTAACACCTAAACTTCCTTTCTTCAATGGAATAGAGAGGAAGTATTGCAGAGTGTCTCCAAGCTGGAATAACAGATGTAGTCCATGCAACCTGTGTTGCTGAAAATCTTCCTCTCTGTCTTAGCTCTCTAATCTCATTCCCTTCAAATACGGCACTTCAAGACTCATTGTGCCAGGTTTGTTGTGAAAGACAAATAATCGGTTTCAAATCGGACTCAGAATCGGTATCAAATAATAGGTTTTGAGAACTTCAACAGAGAAGACTTTCAGCAAAAAACAACTATAACTTTAGTCTGTTCCTTACATAAACCAATTTGTACGATGCAGCGTAAAAGAACTTTAATTTGGCTTTTTTTGCAGGGTTGTTTTAGTATTATTTGTATACTATTGTAGTGTTTATTAATATTTTGAATTGCCTTTTTATATATATATATATATATATATATATATATATATATATATATATATATATATATATATATATATATATATATATATATATATATATATATTTTTTTTTTTTTTTCAGTTTTAGTAAAAAAAAAAAAAACTATTTTAATTTAATTTTTTGGGTGAACTAACCCTTTAAAAGCACATGCAAATGGTAAACATTCACTCTTAAGCCCAATTCGGACGGTAATTGTTTCTCGTAAGGTATTGTCATCATTGACAGGGGCTAGTCAGTGATTTTATCGGCATCTGAATCCAAAATGTCAGTGTTTTTCTCCCATCACTCGTGTAAAAATCCCTGGCCGAATTACCTTCTGTTTTTTGATAAACACCCAGGTCGTGTGGTAATTTAACTGCTGCCCGAATCCACATCTCTGAGTTTTCAAGAATATATCACTTCAAAATTCACTGTTTATATCCCTTTTGACCTCTGCAGAGCACCGTACGGTTGCGCTTCGCTGTAATTTGGATGCATTTTAAAGCTCTAGCCTACACTTTTATTACTCAAATGCTGGAAAGTATTTACAAGAATAATCTTTCATCACCGCTCAAAAGAGAAAAAGAAAAACACGTTAACATTTGAAATGAGCCGTTATTATGGCAGTAATTAACGTTATATAGGTTAAATTAGCCGCATTGTATTAAAGGGGTCATGAACTGGCTTTTAAAAAAATGTTATACTGTTGTCTGAGGTCAACTTATGGCGTTTGCGTGATTTTTACATTCAAAAACATAATGAATAAGTAATAGGCTATTTTCTGCCTTGGTTTTGAGGCTCTCTGAAAAACGCTCAGTTTTGTTGCACTGAAGACTTGGAAGTAAACGTCCACGGCTAGGATTGGATAAGATTTGCATATTTAATGAGCTTCTGCTCCCCTGAAATCCAGTCTCGACCTGTATTTTGTTTAAAATCGATTTTGAGGTGAAATGAAGCAAACAAACGCGCAATGTCTTACGCAAGTGAGCTGGAACCGGCATGTTTATTGCTCGGTAGCTCCACGAGTCGGTGGGCGGGGCTTGAGGCGGCGCTTCTGCGTCCTACTACGTCAATGGTCGACATATTCTGAGATCTCTCGTTTTCTGGGCCTGGTGTCAATAAAAGCTTTTCTTTGACTAACAAGGAAGTTTTCAGCTCTGAAACTTACAGGATATTCTGATATTACCATGACATTTTACATATCGAAAGCTCAAAGGAAAGTTGATTTCACAATTCATCACCACTTTAACTTATTTACGCTCATCTCCACACTTTTAAAATGACACCCTGTCTTCCTATTTTTTTAAACAGGAGATTTGTAAATAATTAATAATTTCCTATTATTAAATTAAAGATGATTTCATTCTTATGACATTTTTACAGCAGACAATCATTCGACTGTACACGTGAGCAGGTTCGTATGATCACAAAGCTCGCTCCTCCACCGTGAATAAATCACCATCACGAGTTTCATCACTGAGGTGGCATGCAAATGTATTTTTACGGACATCCACATGAGAAACAATTACCATCCGAATAGGGCTTATGGTTAAACTTTGCATTGCAATTAATCGATCTGTGAAGCAGCAGGCCCGTACGGATCAACTATGATCCCTATACTTGACACTAAAACAATATATCGTGCCTTAAAGGATTAGTTCACTTTTAAATAAACTTTTGCTGATAATTTACTCACCCCCATGTCATCCAAGATGTCCATGTCTTTCTTTCTGCAGTCGAAAAGAAATTAAGGTTTTGGATGAAAACAGTCCAGGGTTTTTCTCCATATAATGGACCATATAATGGATTTATGCTATTATTTTACCTCTTATCAGACGAACGTGATCATCTCTGAGCTCCGCCATAACTTCCGGCAAGTGAGGTCAAATTAGATCGTGGTCATAGATATATCGATAGTAGATGCCTCATTCTACTGATCCATGCAGTCGCTAATGAGGCATCTACATATTGCCACTTGCCGGAAGTTATGGCGGAGCGCGTTCGTCTGTTAAGAGGTCAAATATTAGCATAAATACTGCTCGGTTTCTCATAGAAACTGATGGTTTGGCTAGATAAGACCCTTATTCATCATCTGGTATGGTTTAAAGCCCTTTGAAGCTGCACTGAAACTGTCATTTGGACCTTGAACCGTTTGGAGCCCATTGAAGTCCATTATATGGAGAAAAATCCTGGACTGTTTTCATTCAAAACCTTAATTTCTTTTCGACTGCAGAAAGAAAGACATCTTGGATGACACGGGGGTGAGTAAATTATCAGCAAAAGTTTATTTAAAAGTGATCTAATCCTTTAATGGATACCTACTTTTTCATTTCATTAGTATAAGTCTTCTTGCTAAAAGAGTTGCAAAGGCTATCCCACTTTTAGCACTGTTGTGTCAACTAGTCCCACACTATAATAGAGATACATATCAGGTTATCAAGTTTTTTAGAAAAGCCATGCAATTGCTTTATAAAGGCCTGTTCACACCGGGGCGATTTGCGCACGCGTTTATCGCCGACGTTCAACGCCTCGGGACTAAACAATGGGCGCCAATATGAGTGTTCACACCGACGCGCAAAACGCCAGGCGTAAAAGCGTCATTTTTAAAAAAACGCCTCGGGTTCGTTTTTTTTATTTTGACGCGGCGCGTAAAAAACTGTCCGACCAATGAGATCGGCGCTTTTGTTCACGTGCCTGGAGCTGCTGAAGTGACAGTAAAACACGACTTGGTGGCGCTCAAGCACAAAACGCTCTTGCCGAGCACACATTGATACGACGAAGAAGTAGTAAGTAGACAAAGAAGATGAACTGCTAATGCTGCTTGCCAGTTAGCAAAAAGTGTGTGAATGGTTTTGTCCATATACATAATATGTCTATGGTTTTGGCAAGCACGTAAATACTGTCTCTCTTCTCCTTCTGTGTGACAAGCGAGTGTCAGAGGCTTAAAGTGCCGCAGCACCATCTTGTGTACCGGGAGCGCATCGACTGAATGTGCACGTTCACTCGGCGCAGCGCCAGTGAAAATCGCTTGGGTGTGAACACTCAAGACGCGCCGAAAAACGGCACGAAAAACGCTGGCGATAAGCGCGCGCGATATTCGTCCCGGTGTGTACAGGCCTTAAGTCTTGCAAGCAAAACATGCACATAATTTTCTAATTAAATCCTCAAAAAATGCTTTCCTTTTTTCCTCAAGGTGTCCAATCTGATAGCCACCAACGAGGTGCTTCTGGAGCAGAACGCTCAGTTCCGGAGCCAAGCTAAAGTGATGACGCTGTCCTCCACCCCTGCCCCGTCTGAGCAGAGTATGGCGCCCCCTGTTGGTTCTGTGAGCTCCTACAACCATGGCATTGCCCAGACACACACCACTCTGAGCAGTGCCGGTCTGCAGCCCCGTCCCGTCACTCAACAAGATCTGGTGGCCCCGGCTGGAGCGCCGACCGCCCCTCCGACCAATGCGGCGCCCCCTACTGCGCCCCCTCCACATCTGAACCCCGACCCCATCTCTGCCGCCCTCGCTCAGACTATCGCCCAGGGCCTGGCCCCGGCTGTCTCCATGGCCCCTGTGGCTGTTTCGGTGGCACCGGTGGCCGTGTCCATGGCACAGCCATTGCCGGGCATCACCATGAGCCACGCAACCACACCCATGGTGACCTACCCCATCGCCAGCCAGAGCATGAGGATCACCACCATGCCCCATTAAAGAGGGCACACGTCTTCAGCAATACTGACATGAAACAAATAGCAAACTGGAAATCAGAGCAACTGCGCTGACATTCCCAGTAAACCATGGAAAGTTTCTCAGGTGAAGGCTCTGTTCTGACTGAGTGAACGTACAGATATTCTCTTGTGAACTTATGGATCATATTTCAGTTTTTCTTGCCATGCCTTGGAAAAACTCCTTTGAGATGGGCATTGACAGGACGTTTATTAAAGGGTTAGTTCACCCAAAAATGAAAATTCTGTCATTAATTACTTCCCCTCATGTCGTTCGACACCCGTCAGACCTCCGTTCATCTTCGGAACAGAAATGAAGATATTTTAGTGTAAATCTGATGGCTCTGAAAGGCCTCCATTGGCACAATGGCACGGTTCACTCTCAAGACCCTTAAAAGCTACTAAAGACGTCGTTACAAAGCCCATCTCACTACAGTGGTTCTACAATAACTTTATGAATTAGCGAGAATAGTTTTTGTGCACAAAAAAACCCTAAATAACGACTTATATAGTGATGACGATTTCAAAACACGGCCTCATGAAGCTTCGAAGCGTTATGAATCATTGAGTTGATTCATGATTCGGATCGCATGTCAAACCGTCAAACTGATGAAATTTGGCGATTCAAACTGCTGAATCGACTCACTGATTCATAACGCTTCAAAGCTTCATGAGGCCGTGTTTTGAAATCGTCATCACTATGCAAGTCGTTATTTAGGGTTTTTTTGCGCACAAAAACTATTCTCGCTGATTCATAAAGTTATTGTAGAACCACTGTAGTGAGATGGACTTTGTAACGACGTCTTTAGTTGCTTTTAAGGGTCTTGAGAGTGAACCGTGCCATTGTGCCAATGGAGGCCTTTCAGAGCCATCAGATTTCAACTAAAATATCTTCATTTGTGTCTGAAGATGAACGCAGGTCTGACGGGTGTCGAACGACATGAGGGGAAGTCATTAATGACAGAATTTACATTTTTGGGTGAACTAACGATTTAACTAATTTTGAAACTATTCAGCTGATCACTACAGAAGGATTGTGAATATACTTGTTAGCTGTCCGTTTTAGTTTGACTCTACTTTTTTTAATTGTTTGATTATTTAGATTCTGCACAAAATGAGTGAATCATCAGACCATTAATAATTATTGTCGTGTCTTACGCGGAAAAAAAAGTGTTTTCTTTCTTTCTTTTGGAAACTAAATAACTGCTGTCAGAGTATTGGTCTTGTTTCTTTCATCTTGGGTGAGTATCGTTCTGAAATGTTGATGAAAAATTATATTTATTATCAAACCCGACTTCTGTTATTAGTTTGATGACTTTCTGTTGTTGGCACTTTCGTGATAAGACCGCCACTTAAAACATAGCTGACCATTTTATTTCAAAGCATTTTATGTTTTATATCTGGAAAACCCCAGAAACAGTTGAAACGTTGCTCATAACCAGTTCTCATAATTGAACCGTTGATGTTTAGCTAACAAATAAGGTTTGGGATCTCTCAGATTTTCATGAAAAAAAAAAATTTAATACAACAAAAATGTGTTTTTCAAATAAGTAACACAATTTTTCCGGTTTATTGACTGACTGCACTCATGTTGAAATGCAGAGGCGTTGTGTGTGTGAACATGATGGTTATTGTAGTTCTAGACTAAATGTGAGAATGCTTTAACTTATCTCACTTGAACAAAAACGGATTCAGTATTCCTCAAAATGAATAAAAACAGTGAAACACAAACTCAGAATATTGCTCAAACCTGCGCCCTCTACTGGAAAGGCGGTCAATTTTATTTCCTTTTGCTTTTCCCTGTTGAAAAAAACAGCATATGCTGGTTAGGTATGTTTTGAAGCATGGCAGCTGGTTTATGCTGGTCCTGCGCTGGTTTAAGTTGGTCAAGTGCTGGACTGGTCCTGAGCTGGTTTAAGATGGTCCCGAGCTGGTTTAAGCTGGTCAAGTGCTGGTTCTTGACCAGCTTAAACCAGCACTTGACCAGTTTAAACCAGCACTAAAAACAGCTTAAACCAGCACTTAAACCAGACCAGTGCTGGTCCTGAGCTGGTTTAATCTGGTCAAGTGCTGGTTCTTGACCAGCTTAAACCAGCACTTGACCAGCTTAAACCAGCTCAGGACCAGCACTTGAGCATCTTAAACCAGCTCAGACCCAGCACTTGACTAGCTTAAACCAGCTCAGGACCAGCACTTGACCAGCTTAAACCAGCTCAGGACCAGCACTTGAGCATCTTAAACCAGCTCAGACCCAGCACTTGACCAGCTTAAACCAGCTCAGGACCAGCACTTGACCAGCTCAGGACCAGCTTAAACCAGCTCAGGACCATCTTAAACCAGCTCAGGACCAGTCCAGCACTTGACCAGCTTAAACCAGCGCAGGACCATCTTAAACCAGCTCAGGACCAGCACTTAAGCATCTTAAACCAGCTCAGACCCAGCACTTGACCAGCTTAAACCAGCTCAGGACCAGCTTAAACCAGCTCAGGACCATCTTAAACCAGCGCAGGACCAGCACTTGACCAGCTTAAACCAGCTCAGGACCAGCACTTGACCAGTTTAAACCAGCTCAGGACCATCTTAAACCAGCTCAGACCTAGCACTTGACCAGCTTAAACCAGCACTTGACCAGCTTAAACCAGCGCAGGACCATCTTAAACCAGCGCAGGCCCAGCACTTGACCAGTTTAAACCAGCTCAGGACCAGCACTTGACCATCTTAAACCAGCTGCCATGCTTCAAAACATACCTAACCAGCACGCTGTTTTTTTCAACAGGGTTGGCGTAAAAAGGCCATTACAGTTGTCAATTATTTATTTAATTTTTAACTAGATTATAGATCTAGAAAGGTGGTTAATTCCTATTATGAATGGGAGAAACTACAATGCGCAATATGGCAGAATAGTCCCGCCTTTAAAGAGTAAAAGAGCCAATCGCTGATTGGTAAAGTCATTGCCTGAGGACTGCACATGCGCATTGTCTCGTTTATCTTAAAAAAGAAGCTTTTTTTAAACACAATTTGTCCATATGAAACGACATTTACGGCACGGTTAATATCAGATTTTGTTGCTGTTTTGAAATCTGTTATTTAATTGTGAGTTCGGCCAGCAGTTTTAGAGATTTCAGGATTCCCCCATTAGGACTTGGTCAGAGGTGTTGCAAATATGTTTGCCGAGTGGACAGACTTTGAAGTAGCGTAACGCATTACTTTCCATAAAAAGTAACTAAGTAATCCAATTAGTTATTTCTTAGGGAGTAACGCAACACTGCTCAGAAGTATGTGGCCTTTTAATAGGCTCTTCTGATAAGCCACATTAATCCTGCAGGACACGAGCACATCTCTGGACTTGTGTGTGTGTGTGTGTGTGTGTGTGTGTGTGTGTGTGTGTGTGTGTGTGTGTGTGTGTGTGTGTGTGTGTGTGTGTGTGTGTGTGTGTGTGTGTGTGTGTGTGTGTGTGTGTGTGTGTGTGTGTGTGTGTGTGTGTGTGTGTGTGTGTGTCAATCCCGTGCTCATGAACACAGACCTCGAGCAGAAGGCCGTCATCTGGAATGAGAACAACTACTATGGCAAGTATTCCAAGTATTTTTTGCATTCCTTTATTGTTTTGATTAGGACAATCTTTAAGACATGATTACTGTTGAGAACATTTGACTAGATGTAGATATCAGAAAATAGTTGCATCATGACTATTAGGGGTGTAACGATTCATCTACTACATCGATGTATCGATTTATTTTCCTATGATCTAACTACATCGATCTGTGCTCGGCAAGTTGGCCTTCCGGACGACATATATCGATCTAACATCGTTTTAAAAGGTAATCAATCGATTGTATCGATCATAGGAAATAACGTATTGGATTTAAGCACGTCAGACTTTATATGGATGTTTTTTCTTAGCACTTTTAATGATAAAGGCGTTAAACGTTACTCGATTCAGTCTGCCTATCTGTGACATCATCGCAACGCACCAGCAGCAGCGCTCATTGAAATGAATGGGATCGTGTCGCTTTGTCGCTGCGTGTCGCTGGCGGTGTGAACGGGGCTTGAGAAAACAAAACATAGCCTGGCGGATGGCAGAGGAGAAGCCAACGAGCGAGAAATTATCAAGCCACCAGGAGAAAGAGCTACCTGTACTTTCAACCCTTGCTAAATGTTACCTGTGCATTCCTGACACCAGTGTGCCAGTAGAGCGAGTTTTTGGTACAGCTGGCGACATTGTGAACGCACAGAGAAGTGTTCTGCGGTCAGATCATGTTGATATTTTTGAAAAAGAAATATGTAGAGTCATTGAAGAGTAGTTGGTTACATTTTATCTTTTGTTAAATATTGTTTGTTTATTAAACTGAGAGTAGTAGCAGGTTCAGCCAGTTTATTCAACCTGAAGAAATTTTGGTTGCACTTTATTTTTGATATTAATATTGTATTTGTATTGTTTTAATGTTGAAAAACAACAGCAAAAGTAGCAGGTAAACCTACTATTAATTAAACCTGAAGAGAAGTTAGTTGCACTTTATTTTTGATATTAATATTGTAATATTTTTATGTTGGAAAACAAAAGCAGAAGTAGCAGGTTAACCTACTGTTGAAATGTTGGTTGCACTTACTGTGCTTTTATTGAAAATGTATTGAATATTGAAAATGAGAGCAGAAAAGGTTAACTTCCTGTTAATTCAACCTAAACTGTTGGTTGCACTTTATTCAAATAAAATTTGAATGCATTTGCCATTAATTGTTGTTTACTTGTTTGTTTATATCCATAATTAATTGATATACCAGATTCCCTTACAAGAAACAACAGGAATCTAGGAAACTTCACCTGCACTGACCAGTATCCAGATATTTATTTCAGTCACACAATTTTTGGCTAAAAAGTTACTGAATCGATTTCAAGTCACTGAATCGTTTCGGATCGTATCGTTCTAAATGAACCAATATCGTCCTTGAATCGTATCGACAACCTCAAATCGTGATATGAATCGTATCGTTGTTAAAACGAATCGTTACACCCCTAATGACTATATTCTGGATTTGTTGCCGTTCCATTTATGGTAAAAAAAAAAGTGGAATTTCTTTCAGAACTGGAAGCGAAGTGTAATTGGATGAACGAAGAGTCAAATAAGATCCCATTTGATACATTTAAAGTCCTATTTTTATTACAGATGTTCAGTTTATTTAGTCTTTCCTGGATTCTATTTGTTTACAGGTGAACTAGTAAAATTGCATTATGGATATTATCACCTGGAATTATGACTTGTCAAAATTGCATTGTAGATACTTTAAAGTAAATTATCACTAGTCAAATATGCCGATATCTTATTAGATTTGGATAGTCCCAGGCGACTATAGTCAAACCCTTGTTTGATTGCATCTGGATATACACTGATCAGGCATAACATTATGACCAGGTGAAGTGAATAACACTGATCACCTGTTAGTGGGTGGGATTTATTAGGCAGCAAGTGAACATTTTCTTCTCAAAGTTGATGTGTTAGAAGCAGGAAAAATGGGCAAGCGTAAAGATTTGAGCGAGTTTGACAAGGGCCAAATTGTGATGGCTAGATGGGTCAGAGCATCTCCAAAATAATAATGTTACGCCTGATCGGTGTATATATATATTCCAGATATCCTATTAGTTTTGGATATTTTATTAGTTTATATATAATTTTTTTCTTATGCTCTAAAGAATGTATGTAGTGACATGAAAAAATACTAAATTCTGTGTCTCAGGAGCAGTGTTGGGGAAAGTTACTTTGAAAAGTAATGCTTTACAATATTTCGTTACTCCCTTAAAAAGTAACTAATTGAGTTACTTAGTTACTTTTTAAGAAAAGTAATGCGTTGCGTTGCTTTTTCTCACCTGGGGTCTCATTTATAACCGTTGCGTACGCACAAAACAGGCCCTGAAAGAGCGTACGCTACTTCTGACGCATAAGTTGTGATTTATAAAAACAAAGTTGACGGGAAAATGTGCGCACCGTAAAACCAGACCCATGCGTACAAACTCTTTTACTAGAGTGAGAAAAGTAATGAAGTAAGAACAATTTAAAACTCTGTTTTCATTTTGAGATACACATTTACATTAATGTTCCAGTTTCATTAATGGCGATATGCACTGAAATTACATAAAGAATTTAAACAAAAATAGTATGAATTTAGATAGACATGTGGAGGTGCTACTTTTGATCAGTTTTCCTGTGACATGCTGTTTTAATGACAGCAAAGATTGAATACAGGCTAATTCCTCTTTAAACTAAACTGCAGATCTCATGTTATGACAAAATATGATCAGTGATGCACACTTCAATATCACAGACCCTGCAGGATTCGGTGGTCGAACGGTCCATTACCTGGTCGCGGAGTATAAAGACATCTTCACAAAATAATGAAAAATACCACTGTATTTGAAGGATACAACTTGAAGAAAAAATTCAGATGATTGTATTTACGCTGCAATAAATAAGTAGGCCAATCTGTTTAAATTAAAATAGCCTAAACATCCTATATGTACATTATTAGCAAAACTGCATGCATTTGAGTTGAAGGGTTTAAAATTAACAAAATATTTTGAATTAAAATAATATTTGGCCCGTGGAAATGAATGAATAAACTTAATTTAAAAAAAAAATATCTGGGAAGTATTTTAGTTTTTATGGATATTTTGATATATTTATTCTAAAACATGAAAAGGATGATTGTCAGCAATGTACTTTGTAAGGCACAATTGGCATTTATAGTGTCTTGTATATTAATATTTTTAATGTCTTGTACCTTTGACAGTGTTAAAAATGGTGTCACGTGGATGGGAATATGCATGCAAATGATATGCAAATAAGGTTATGCATAGTAAAACTAGGCGTTGTAAGCTCCATATCTGGTGATTTCAGGGTGGAGATGCACGTACGCACAATCTTCTGCTGGATGTGATTTATAAAGGGATTTTTGCGCAGGTTCTGGCGTACACATGGTTTTATAAATCAGATTTTTTTTTGTGCGTACGCAAAATCTAGCTTTTGTGCGTACGTACACTTTTATGATGAAATCTACGCGAAGTTTTATAAATGAGACCCCTGGACTGGGCTTGTTTTTTTGTTTTGTTTTTATAACAAAAAAAGTTATATTTTTGTGCAAATGTGAAGACCTCTTCATACAAAAATTGTAATAATAAGCCTCAGGCTTAGGTAAAAATGCTAATTCATGCATGTACAGTAGATGGCGCAGCTAAAACAAACCTTTCAGCTGTGCTGCCATTGGATAATGGAAGAATAGGACACAGGAGAAAAGTTTTACCAATAAAAACAAAAAATCTAGTAATTTTTGCTCAATCATTGAAGGCTAGCAGCAAGACATTGGTCAATAAAGGTAGATTTAAATGCATACAAGTATTTGTTTTATTTAACATTTAATTATTGGATGTTTGCATAGTACTCTGATTTAGCATTTGACTGATTTTATTCAATCTGAGGAGTACTGAATCTTTTTTGTACACACTGTAAAACAAAATCAGGTCTCCAATTGAAAATTTTCTTGTGACCGATCACATCTAAATTTTTCAGTTGGCCAAATTGAAAAATTGATGCAATTTAATTCAAATAAAATTCAAGAAATTAAATTTGGCCAACTAAGAAATTTAGATGTGATCGGTCACTCGAACATTTTCAATTGGAGACCTGATTTTTTTTTTTTTACAGTGCAAGTGAGATGAATAAATGCTCGCATTTAGTCTAGAACTACAATAACACATTTACACACAACGCATTTGCACTTACTCTCAATTTTTCTCAACATGGGGACAGGAGAGCTGTCCGTCAAATAAATGTGAAAAAGTAACTTGCGTTACTTTATTGAAAAGTAATAGGTATTTTGTTGTAAATTTTAAAAGTAAAGCGTTACTTTACTAGTTACTTGAAAAAGTAATATGGTTACGTAACTCAATGCGTTATCCCCAACACTGCTCAGGCAGGAGGATATTATTTTTGGACAAATATATTATTATATAAGTTAGCCTATCTTGTATGAAAATTACTAATGGAAAAATATCTTGCATTAAAGCTGGGACCGAGATGGGTCTTGTGTGTTTTGCCCACTTGGGTCCCATTTAGTGGCAAGTGCCATCCTATATGAAATCCATGTGGGCAACTAACATGGGGCCATTATGGAACCAGCGGACAATCCTATATGGGGCCCATTTTTCAGCCCATTTCATACCCACATGGGCCCCACATATAAATGTTGGCTGGGTAGTTTGAATAGACATAACATCATTCATCTAGTTGTATTTTCCGGAATTAGTCAGAATTGCATTACATGTATTTCAAAATAAATGTTGGCTTGACAGAATTGACTCAAACCCATAGGCAGCTCACGACGTAAAGCTAGAACTGCAGCTTCAAACTAAGTTTTCGCCCCTTTTAGTTCAACTACGTCGTTTTCAGTGGGCGTGGATCTAACGGTGCGGGCCAGGGATTTAGACAGACCGAGACAAACTGCAAGAAGGAAAAAGAGCGTCCTGACAGAAGGGTAAAACTCGTGGAGGTGGTCGATTTGTCTTTCTCGGGCTGATTTATTGATCTGCAGTGATCAGGCACATCCGACTCATCTGCAGTCCGTGCGCCAATGCAACGCGTGATTCTCTGAATCTACAGCATATGTTGAATTTGAGTTGCAAATCGCTGCATTGTAATCGTATCTTGACTTCAGAAACATTTGCTTTTCTACAATGTCGCACGATGATCCAGGGCCGAAAAATGACTCGGACTCAGAGACGACTGAACCAGCCCAGGACAGTTCATCAGGAGAACTGGACGTCCCTAAAACTAAACTATTTGACGCCAAGGCAATCTTATGGACTTTTGGCAAATGCCTGACGACCTTGTTGCCTGTTTACCTGGCCGGTTACTATCGCGTGAGCACCAGTTTGCTGGCGTTTGGGATGGTGGTTTACGCAGGATGGAAACACACTCGCGAGGCGAAGGAGGCGAGGCTGAGGTCCGCTATACAGTTACTCAACGACGAGCAAGAATACATATCCTCCAAATCATTCAGAAGTAAAAGAGACCTGCCTTCATGGGTAAGAATGCACAAAAAGTGCGTCTTTTGTTATAGCTGAGTAAAAATAAACACCCCACTGCACTGTATACTGTTATTAAAGTCCACTCCTATTCATACTAAGAGTTAAATATGCAGTGTTTTAATGTAAAACGCATTTACATCGCTATAAAGAACTAAAAAAGAGTGACGATTCACGATGGATTTGATCTTTTCAATCGGCTCATTTGAATGAATCAGAATCCCGCGGTTTTGTAAACTGTAAAACTGAGGTAAAAGTGAGCGGGATGACATTTATGAAGCATAAACAACCATCGTATTTGACGCAACCTAATTGATAATGTCGTGAAAACCGCAGTGTTTTACAGAACAACCTCTTTTATTAAGAAAAAAAAACCGTTAAATGACTCGTGTTTACGCGGATCATTTTTGAAACGGTTCGAACGAATCGATTCGCTGAAATGAATCTAAAGAGTAGGAGTGGTCTGCAGATTTAGAGGACATTTTTGACCTGTTGGTGGCGCTGTATCGTGGGTGTACTGCGTACTTGGCAAAATCCCCATCATCCAAATCATTTTGAATGAATTGTTGCTTTGTCATCTCCTCCCCACATGCACATAATGCTTCCATAAAAGAGGTTATACTATATTTGGTCATGTCTCATGGCGAGCATGTGGCAAAATAAGCTATGCATGTTATGAAAATGGAATGTTATGGTTAATGGGGATACATTTAAATAAATGCGTATTTTATCCAAGATAAATAACAAAATATACTATATGCAGTGTAGAATTTGAGTTAAGATGGAGGAAAAAAAACATTGGTGTTAGACTGAGGTTGCATGTGCTGTGTTGTTCTTCTTTATAACCACATCCTCTGCTGAAGTTTGTTGTACAGCCACTTTAAAGCTCATAATAAGCATCAGTCTTTCCACAGTCAGTTATTGTTTTTTCTTTATAATTTCAGGTCAACTTCCCAGATGTGGAGAAGGTTGAATGGCTAAACAAGGTAATTCAGCAAACCTTTACAGTTTACATTTGTGAATTGGGATCAAGCCTCTAATCCTATGTATTCCTGATCCACCCATCCGAGTGAATGAGCCCTCCCTCATGTCACAACAGCTGTGACCACACACACACACACACACACACACACACACACACACACACACACACACACACACACACACACACACACACACACACACACACACACACACACACACGCCTGCTGAACAAAAGCTATATATGCTATTATTACACACCCATTCTCAACCAAACACTAACTCAACCAACATATGTTCCTTGCCTTTGAATTATTAGATCAGATACAATACATGCTTTTCCAGGGAATTACATTTTTAATGCCTTTTTGCATCTATAGTGTCTATAATAATAATAATACTCCAAGTGCATCACAATAAGCAAATTAATATACACAAAATTCATAACAAATGAATTAATGTATGAATAAAAGTCAAAATAATACATAGAATGCTTCAGAAAAATATAAGTTATTGGCTTTCTATTACAAATATGTATTATTAATGGTACTAAAATATTCTTTATGCGAAATATTTTTGTTGATTTTGGGATGAAATTAACTTTATTCTTGAGATTCACTCACTGAGAGACAGAAAAGGGAGCAGATTGAGATATACCCCTTATTTAGTGTTTAGTGCAACATACCCCTAGTTTAATACCCCTGTTTAGTGCAATATCTTCTAAACTCAGGAGATATTTATATTTGTTCATACTACTCACATACTGTAAATATGTTTATAATCTGTAAATGTTTATTCTGACTAAACGTAACTGTGACCTAAAACATTTTTTTTTAAATGCTATTTTCATATTTTTAATCTTAGAATTTGTATTACTATGTTTGTATTGTATATGTGCACTGGAAGCTTCAGCACCAAAAACACACTTTTTTCTGATTCTGATTCTTCGTTTAGTTGTAGTTAAACTATAATAGATTATAATAGAGCTGTGGCGTATCATTAGAGCACAGCTATTTAGGCCTGATGCTTTATCAGTGATTCACGAGGCAGATATTTTACGCTGGCTGTGGTCCCAGCGGAGACTCTACCCCCGTCTTACCCTGTGGTCATGTGGTCTGTGCGTGAGTCACTGTGCTATTTCTAAAATCTGTGGTTTGCACATGTAACGAAACAATCTCAAAAATGGCCTGGCATCTGGCGCTTTAGCTTCTGTTATCATCTCCTAACATCCGCAAACAACAACTATAGCACTATAGCAACTGGGCAAACACAAATGGCACAGAGTAAACAGCAGAGAACAGACATGGGCATTGGGACTCTGATGTAGCTGGGTCAGATCTCACAGATATATATATAACATACAATAACAGTGTTTCCCCTAGAATTTTTTCCAGCAGCGGTGCTGTTACGTGCGGGTTCAGGGGCATGCACCTCCGGAATAAAAAAAAAAAAACCTTAAACCATGACTTCTGGCAAGTTTTGTGGATAGAAATAGACATTTTGAACATTAAAATCCAAATTAAGCTTTTTATTAGTTTAAAAGGTGACTAGCTTATAGCCTGTTTTACTTCAATAACCTGCAGGGACGTGCAGAAAGTTCCTAAGGGGCAAGGGCTCAAATGTAAGAAAGGGGCAATATCTAAAAAAAAAAAAAAAAAATACTGGAAAAATTTGGATACTATTTTATGTTTTTGCAAAAAGTCTCATGCTTATCAAGCCTGCATTTATTTAATTAAAAATACCGGAAAAAACAGTAGCCTAATATTGTGAAATATTATTACATGATGTTTTTTTTTACCTTACGTTTTTATTAATCGAATATATAAATATATATTGTTGTTTTGATTCACATTATGGCTCAATCGTCACCAGGTTTATTAGATGCTGCCCCTTTAAGACGCAGATCTAATATCATTCTCCCCTTTACGCCCATTTAAGCTAAACTGTGTTTAAGTGAATACTCTCCAAGCCTGTCATTTTGAGATATAGGCTATTTTGTTGTGTATTTGATGGTTTAGTCGCGCACACGAAGCATATGTGCAAGTCGGTCCGTTTCGCAGCGTGCGTACACACACACACACACACACACACACACACACACACACACACACACACACACACACACACACACACACACACACACACACACACACACACACACACACCCGCCTTGAACTTGGAAACAGCGTCTATTGCGCGGATTATTGTGCTTTTCATTTAATCAAACACGTTCTGCAATTTAGCCAAAGTGGAGTGTGCATTTGCCAACAATCACGGATTGTGCTGAATTTGACGTTAAATACATGTTTGTGGAGAAATGACAGCGCGCGCTGTGAAGGGAAGGAAGTTGTGCTAGACGATGCGCAAGCATAGTTTATAATAGTTTTACCTCATATCTTCTTTTTTTAATCCTTGGAAGCGAAAATAAGATTAATATCACAGCCCTGTGATATTGTGAAAGTGTAAGCAGACTACATTTTTGTTTAGTTCTCTGGCCATCGTCAATCTCTCTCTCTCTCTCCTTTACAGTGTGTAAGTGAATGTCGTGATATTACTGATCATGTGAAGATTTTGCAGTGGCGCTGAAAATCCAGCGGCGGCGCTGCGCCGCTGTGAATACATTTTAGGGGAAACACTGAATAATTTATTCATTATTTGTACACACCCAAATATCCCGTAGAGTATGTATATCAAAGTACTGGGCAGTGTTGGGCACGTTACTTTAAAAAAGTAATTAGTTATAGTTACTAGTTACTTCTTACAAATAGTAACTGAGTTACATCATTATAAAAGTAACTAATTACCATGGAAAGTAACTACTCCTGTTACTTTTTTTTTCTTCTTCAAATGTTCAAATATGTCAAATAACTTGGATGCCCCCAATATATGTTAAATGAATGAATTGGACACTAAATAGAACAAATTATTATTATAAAACATTGTACATTAATGTGCACTATTGTAATGTGAGAGACACCTATCAAATGCAATACATTATTGTAAATATTATCAGTAGGCCTACTATAGTGTAAATATTATCAGTACTATACTACTCCTTTGGTAGTGGAGCGTTATCACCTGGGTTTTTAGCCACTAATTTTGTGTCGGCATGTGATGATGTGAGGCTTCATTAGATTAGAATCACTTTCCACAGACGTGGAGAGACTCTTTCTTCCTGGGCATAAGTTGCACGTTACATAAACATTCTTACCTTTCACCTCAACGAGGGAAAAGTAGCGCTTATACTTCCAGACTTGCCATCGCTGACTGTGCATGCGTGTTTGTCATAGGTGTGTGTGTGTGTGTGTGTGTGTGTGTGAACTCAACCTATCAACCTCAACCTTGTCTCCCACCCACCTATCATCATCAGTTATGTGTACCAAACACGCACGCACGCCCGCACGCACACACACACACACACACACACGTTGCAGGTCCGACTGACAGAGAGCCTGATTTGATGAAAACCGCTTCAGTGAGCTCAATTATAGTATCGCCGCATTTTTTTTCCTCAGTAACGCTAACGGCGTTGTAACTGGAGAAACAGTCATTCGTTTGATTACTCGTTACTGAAAAAAATAATTCCGTTAGTAACGGCGTTTATCTATAACGCCGTTATTCCCAACACTGGTACTGGGTTAGTAGGAATTTTATTGCTTCCACTTATGTTGGTCATAGTCTTGAATGTCCCAAAATTTAAATAAAATTTCAGTTCTTTTTCATTGCAGAACAATTAGTTATATATCTAATTCAGGAGGGTTTCAAATTAAAGGCACAATGTGTAATTTTCACCACTAGAGGTCGCTTATTCAAAACAAAGGCGTAGCTTGATGACGGGATCATGGGAGTTGTTGTCTTCACCTCTACAACCGGTGGAAAAGAATCAGACGGGACTCAGGAATCATATTCATGGATGAGCTCATGTATTACAGATGTATTACTGTTACTGGATGGAGCTAAACGAGGCGCTGGAGCGATTGCTAATGAGAGACGAGAGCAGTGGAGCTTTTATTCTGCCGCAGACGAACGTGTGTGTGGCGCTGTTTTATCATATTACACACATTTGAGTGTGTTAAAGTGATGTTATAATGCTACTCACCAAGATAGACTGGATATTTTAATCCAAAAATCGTACATATTGTGCCTTTTCTTTTCTTTTTTTATTTAATCACATGCTATTTAAAAAGTGATTTGTGTGATTTAATTATTTCATAGCTATTAATATTAAAAAACATAGTAGTATAATCCTGATAAAATAAACCTGTGCTAGAATGGGTTTGCAGATTTAAACATTTGCAATTATCTTTTCTTCCCTATTGTGGCGTATATCCGAGTGAAACGGCTTCTCGAACAAGAACAAATGTAGGGCGGGGCTTGATTTTGTCCGTGGGGAATTGATTGGATGGTTGTGGCTTGCTATTGGTGGATCTCATGTGAGTGACAGGTAGCCCCGCCCTCGTCATTAGAGAAGAGATGTCGCTGCAAAGGGGGAGGGGATCTTATATGTATTAAACATTATGAGAGCACATTAATTTTAAAATGCACGGATGTATTATTTATAATAAGTACTACAATATTCCATAAAAAATAAGAATGGTCAATGGTGACTTTAATATTAAATAAAAAATGTGACACGCTCTTTCTCTTCCTGTCTATTTTTCAAGGTTATCCAGCAGGCCTGGCCATTTATTGGTCAGTATTTGGAGAAGCTGCTCATGGAAACCATTGCTCCATCCATCCGTGGCTCCAGCACTCATCTACAGACGCTCAGCTTCACCAAGATAGACTTCGGGGGCAAGGTCATACATGGAAACACACACACATGTTTGTTTTTGTGAAATGTGAGGACATTCCATAGGCGTAATGGTTTTTATACCGTACAAACTGTTTTTTCACACACACACACACACACACACACACACACACACACACACACACACACACACACACACACACACACACACACACACACACACACACACACACACACGCACACACACACGCACACGCACACTGCCCCTGCCCCTAAACCTACCCATCTCAGGAGACTGTGCAGTTCACTTTCTGTGAAAAAAACTCATCCTGTGTGATTTATAAGCATTTTGAAAAGTGAGGACATGGGGAACGTCCTCATATTTCACCCTCTTTTTTTAATACCTATGTCATACCCATGTCATTATACACATTTGTGTCCTGATATTTTACAAAAACATGCCCACACACACACACACACACCATTACACACTGAATAGTCTTCCAATAACATTCCTCATTCCACTACAGTAAGAGATTAAAAGAGGCTCCACTGCCCCTGAAACATGTCTGAACAAGCGTTCTGTTAGAATAACACATCTGATGTCTCATGGCAACATTCTTGTCAAGGCAAGAGGGAAATTTGGATGTTAATGTGATTTAAAAACAGTAAAAGGCTGTGAAAATCATGCTCAATAACATAAGCATAGACTACTGATGTTAAACAATAGGGACCCACTTTATATTAGGTGGCCTTAACTACTATGTACTTACATTTAAATTAATCATTTGATACAATGCACTTATTGTGTACAAACATGTTTTTACATTGTACTTACATTAAAAAAATTACCTGTTTGTAATTAATTTATGTAGTTACATTTATAATTAATCATTTAATACAATGCACTTATTGTGTACATACATGTTTTTACATTGTACTTACATTAAAAAAATTACCTGTTTGTAATTAATTTATGTAGTTACATTTATAATTACACTGTTGACAGATATCCCTTACACCTGACCCTACCCTTAAACTTACCCATCCCACCACACCTGTCCCTAACTTTACCTGTACCCTACCTCAATATCTGCAAAGGTGTTTTGCAATACAATATGAACACAGTAAGTACATTTTACTTCTTTTTTTGATGTAAGTACATAGTAGTTAAGGCCACCTAATATAAAGTGGGACCAACAATAGCTCTCGAATTATTACTGCAAGTTGATGAAAAGCTAATAATGAATTAAATCATAAAAATGTCATTTAAAAAAAAACAAACAATCAAATTAAAGCACTAAAACGATAGTTTGTCTTGTGACCATTAGCCGACATCAGAGAACCGTAAACAAGCAAATGTGTAGTTAAATTACTTTAATATTTACCTAAAATCTACTGACAACAATGACTATTTTACAGTGTTATGGAATAGCATGCATAAAGACACGACTGATTTGTCCTATATTACAGTCTTGTTGTTCTACAACAGAAATGTTCTGTATTTTTCAGCCGATGAAGGTGGTTGGAGTGAAGGCTCATACAGAAAACGACAAAGGTCAAATTCTGCTTGACGTTTACATCAGGTGACGCACACATCTTTTTTTTTTCTGATTTGAGATTCATTTGAGATTGTCTGTAGTCTGAGGCCCTGTAATGAGTGAATTGTCTGTTGTCTCTCGGGGAGTGATTTAAAGAGCAGCTATCATGGCATTTAAAATGTTCCAAATATTGTTTTAGAAGTCCCCAACAACAGTTTTGCATGCATGCAATGACAAAAAAGACTTTAGTTTTCTTATAATATGCATTTATTTTTACCTGTTTTGACAGCGATTCTCCAATGATTCATTTAGTGATTCACTTTTCAAAACCCCGCCTTTACGTGACGCTAATCTGCGGTGATTGGTCCGATGACCCAGTCAGTTGTGATTGGAATAGTCTGTGCAGATATTTTCGGAAACGGAACGCCCATCAAAGTCTTATAGTGACAGTAATTTGTTAATATGTGTCAGGAGTTATGAATATGAAAACCGCGTCTGTACCGTTAGATTGTAAAATGAGCCTCAGCTGATCTCATTCATAAAAAAAACTCCTCTATTCTCCTCACGAAGACTCGCGACAAATCAACATCCCTCAGGGCTTTCAAAAGTGTGCAGATGAGGAGACATATTGATAGATTCTCATATGTCTGTGTCAAATTTCTAAACAGAAGAGTATTTTTTATTAAATTCTTCCTCAAAATGCGCAGATGTAGCCAAATCATGAGCGATTGAGTCTCTAATGTGTTGTTTTCAATTCATACTGGCAGCCAGAGGGCGCTCTGAGCACATGTAGTCCATCTATGGTACAGACAGACGAAGAAGAACCATGTGCCATAATAGAAGTCCATAATAAAAGCTTCCTGAGATCGCGAAACATACATTTGACGACTAATAAACACACAATCGCGACGATGTATGGTTTGTCTTCAAGCCACTTAGTCTTCAAATGCTCATCCTTGGGCAGATGAAAAAAGTTTGCTTTTGAGTGGCACTTCAGAACAGCGTCTCGTGGCCATGATGTTTTCTAGTTTTCACTGGCGTCTCGTGGCCATGATGTTTTCTAGTTTTCACTGGCGTCTCGTGGCCATGATGTTTTCTAGTTTTCACTGGTGTCTCGTGGCCATGATGTTTTCTAGTTTTCACTGGCGTCTTGGAGCGCAATAAGTGGGCGTATCGTATTCAAATAACTTGACAAGTTGACGTCATCTAGTCAGAGAAAAAGCTTCGGTCTTCTAACGATTCTTAAAAATGACTCAGAGTCGACTCTTACTTTTGAAAGAAAATAACTATATATACGGTGCACTGTCATATTTCAAGCTATCACAGGATGTTTTTGTTCACTTAGATCTATGTTACACACTACATGAAGTAAATTTCAAAATTCCATGATAGGTGCTCTTTAAAAGTCTTGTGTAATCGATTTTGTGTCTATTCCACAAGCTGACAAAACAAGACTGTCAAACTGCAGCCAACTCTGTGTTTACACCACACTGTTTTCAACTAAAAACTTTTTATGCATTTTGGCCTGGGGGTGGGTGATATACCGGTACACACAATTAACCGGTAGATCGTCTCTATCGCGGTTACTAGGGGTGGGCGATATGACTCAAATCTTGTATCATGATATGAGTAATTTTGTTTCACAATAACGATATATATCACGGAAATAGTTATTTTTGCTTTAAAGGTGGGGTAAGCCATATCTGGTAACTAGGGTTGGGTACCGAACTCGGTACTTTTAAGGGCACCGACCGAATTACGTCGGTACTACCGAGTACCGATTCACATTAAATCAATCGGTACCAAATTTCGGTACATGAGAACACATCTGGTGATATAGACTAGTGTCTGTGAATATTAAACCGCAAAAAGACCATTTAAATACGAATCCTGCGTGTTTCTGTGCGAATGAATGCGTAGACGCGCGGTTTACAGTCTATGGGTTTACCTCACACACACACACACACACTCTCGCACTCAGAATCGCGCGTGATGGTCGCATGTTTCCATCTCTGCCTCTCATATGAGGACATGAACGTCATCTCCACTGAGAGTCAGTTCATCAGTATTTCACCGTTTCATTTGAGAAAAACTATTGTCATGTCATAAACACACAGAAACTCAAATTCATGGCAACCCGTCAAAATAAAAGTTTGGCTAACTTGATAAATAAATTACCGTTGTACAGTAGAATTTAGATATGTCTCAGTGTAATAATAATACTAACACTAATGTAATAATAATACCTTATCAAAACTTTATATTTTAAAGTTTTTTTTTTAATAAATTACAATTTTTCTTCATGCTTTAATTTTAACCATATAAAGCTCAGTTGTGCAGCACTTTGTTTGACAAAAAAAGTTTAATTAAATTAAAAGATAAATTAAATTAATGTCTTATGTCTTCATTTGATTACCAGAAAATACATAACACATAATTTGTGGGAAATCTTTTCATAAAAATTAAATTAAAAAGAAAAAATAATAATACGGTGGTTTTTATGAATTAAATTAAGTAGCTAGTAGCCTAATATTTACTAGTAATCAAACATCACAGACAATGGCAGACAGAGAGCAGAGCAGCTCTGGCATAATGTCAATAACACTTTTATAAATGACTTGCAGGTTCTTTACAGTTATTTATGTAAACATCCCTAAAGTACAGAAAAAAGGTACCGTTGGGTACCGATGTTGATATTTCAAATCACCAAAACAAACACGCCGCAACCAAGGGTCTCTCCCCTATTTTGATAGCTCCGCCCCACACATATACGTACGCAACGACTATGGCAGAATCTGCTGTGAAATGAATGGGTCTATCATCGTTAGGGTTGGGTATCGTTTGGGTTTTTTTCGATTCCGGTGCCAAACCGATACTTTTAAAACGGTTCCGGTGCCTAAACGGTGCCTGAACCGATACTTTTTTTTTTTTAAAAGGCCACCAAACGAGGTGGATGACATTAAATGGCTTTTTATTTATTTATTTATTATTTAAATTGAACCATTTATTAAAAGTTTAATGTATACTTAAATGTATGAATATAAATAAATACAAAACACAATTTACTTATTTACAAATTATAATTGACATATTTACAAATTCACAGTAAAACCTAAGCCACCTAACCCAACTACAACAAGCCTAATATAACTCTAAACAGTTACAGTAATAACAGCAGTCGTCTGTATTCTTGCTCTGCTACAAACCAGCTTCGAGCTTCAGCTTTATTTTGAAATATGATCATATTCTCTGGCTAAATATTTTTGAACGCATCGTCTTAATGTTTCCATGGTAACGCGTCATGTTTCTCACATGACACACAGCAGCCGCAATAGCGCTGACAGCTCAGCTGTATCGGGTTTATTTCGATTTTTCTTTTTATTCAAAATATTCACAAACTTCTTAACTGTGTCACGAACTATCTGATGCGCCGCCATGTTAGTTTGCGCCTCAGAATCGGATCTGTCGGATTTACAACACTTGAGTTCATTCTCGTCTCACGAAATACATGAAAGTAAGTGACCAGTGAACTGGAAGAAGAATAGAGTAAACGATATAGTTACTATATAATGTGCATGTATCTGATGTGAATAAAACATGTAACGTTAGTCAAATTATAACCGTCTGAAAGGATTGTCATTGCCGCTTTCATAGACATCAGGGTGTGTTTTTTGCTAGTACTTATGAGCATTTAAATGTCTGAAACCTGAAATAAACATGATGTGGTTGAAAACACTGAATAGTTGTCATGAGTTGTGATGTGACCAGCGCTGAGCGTCTGTCTCTGGCTCAGCCAAAGCGCGAAATCGCGTTTGAATTTTGGCACTGAAATGAGGAACCGAAATCTGCGTTCTGATTCGGTCCGGTACATACCGGTTATATAAGTACCGGTGCCATATTGGAACCGGATTTCGGTTCCCAACCCTAATCATCGTTGAAGTGAACGACAATACGATTGCAAATGGACAAACAAGCAAACACGAAACACGAGCATATTCAAGCAAAAGCCAACATATATTAGTTCTGTGAAACAAAACAAAACCAATGTTACTCGCCTATCGAGAAGAAATAAAGCAACCTCGGCATCCGATTGCAGGCCTTAGCCCTCCTTGAGTTCTCTCCAGCGCTGGAAGTTAAAAACAACCTAATGTTTCCTCTCCGCCATCTTTTTCCAGCTACGTGGGGGATGTGGAGATAAACGTGGAGGTGAAGAGGTATTTCTGCAAGGGTGGTGTGAAGGGAATACAGGTGAGATTGTGTGTTGTGAGTCTGTGAAGTCTATGAAGTCTGCAGAAATGAAATGAGTTTACTCCGCTTGCATTCTTTCAGCTTCATGGAATGATGCGTGTGATTTTGGAGCCACTGATTGGGGACGTCCCGATCGTGGGTGCGGTGACCATGTTCTTCATTCAAAGACCTGTGAGTGTCTCTAAACATGTACTTCACTACACAAAATAAAGCTCTCAGAAGAGGGTTTTTGCAACAATGCCACAGAACCATTTTTGGTTCCCCAAAGAACCTTTCCATAGAACCAGGGCTTAAAAACTGAAAAAAATATCAATCGGTTCACTCCGAGCAGAATTGATATTATAGCGTTTCCGTTTTTGCGTTCCTCATTAAACATTACTGTTCCGAAAATGGTTTGATAAGAAAAAATACCGGTTAATAACGTTATTTTAATTTAGCCTATACTTTAAACAAATATGTATAAATAGACTTATTTTTCACTCAATAATAATATAACGCATGGTAATTAAACTTGAATATTTATTTCATAACATTTTTAAAACCACAACAGAAATACATGCATTAATTACAAAGCATAAACAGCGGACCTGTTTTAATGGAGCGTTAGACAATCGAAAGTGGCCCTCAATATGCCTAATTCTTTTCAGAAGAGTGATAACATTCTTTGTACATAACTTTTTTTCAACACGACTTGTTTTAAAAATTGCATGAATAAAGAATAAATAAACTGGATAACCATTGCTCTTTTAATGCACCGTCAACTGGTAATTTCAAAGCAAACACTGCGCAACACGTCCTTGCATCACATAATCAAATTCAGTCAGCTAATAAAGCTTGATCATTTAATGCAAAATAACATACCATTTAATACGAAGCATCAACCGTCTATATAGAAAACATTGACCTGTATTGGCAATCTGAAAGACTATAGGAAAAATGTTTGATAGATGCTAGTAATCTACTTGGATAGGCTTAAACGGAATCCATAAACTAGCCTAAATCAGACTACTTGAGCTTAAAGTCCGTACTACTTATTTAAACATACGAAAAGAATGTCCTCCAATACCTGCGCTTTCTTTGTAGACCTCAGCGGGGAAAGACATGTTCTTGAGGCATGAAAATGCGCGCTCTATACTGACTTGCGTTACCGGTAGATTCATAGATGATGGTGCGCGGGCATTTCACTCACGCTTGATCCGTCAACGTCACATGCTGTACTACTCAATTCATGATTGGTCACTGCCAAATTAAAATATTAAAGAGAACGATAAAATAACGTTATTAACCGCTTAATGGTCATTTCAAATCAACGTTTCTGTTCAGAACGATTCAAATTGATTTTGATTTCGTTTTCGTTTCTGTTCCTCTTAAAATTTAGTTCGTTTCCGGTTTTCGTTTTCGTTCCTTGAACCGGTTCAGAGCCCTGCATAGAACTGTTCTTAAAATAATTGTATAAAACAGTTGGTTCCAGTTCTTCTTTCTGATTGGTCAGTATGATTGGCTGATTGGCTATGACCGCTTCACCCAACGGTTCTCTGTATCACTGCACAACCACTCTTAGCAATGCTAACATATGTTTTTTTTCCTCATTGATACTGTTCGTTGAAGCTTGTATTATTGTGAGAGAGAGATTGAGTGAGCGAGTGTATTACCTGCGTTCAGATTTAGCATATTTCTTAAGGTCAGTCCTATGTTCATAATAAAAAATCTGTTTGAATGTCCACTGCGATATCTTGTCCTTTTAACAGAGTCCTGACAATGACAACGGCCATTCGTCGGTTGCGTCTTGTTCTAGGCTTGTCGAGATTGGTCGATACAATTGGGCTTCAAAAATTGTTTACCCCTCACTCTCATTATAAAGCTGGGAAGAGCCAGGATAGTTTTTAAAGGTCCTGTTCTTCGTGATCCCATTTTTCAAACTTTAGTTAGTGTGTAATGTTGCTGTTAGAGCATTTATAATACCTGTAAAATTATAAAGCTCAAAGTTCAATGCCAAGCGAGATATTTTATTTAACAGAAGTTCCCTTTCAAAGCCTACAGCGAACGGCTGGTTAGGACTACATCCTGGTACTTCCTGCTTTAATGACGTCAGTAGAGCAGTATGTCGACTAACCTCCGCCCACAAGAACGCGCGAAAAAGGGGGCGTGGTCTTGTTGCTCCCGCGTGGAGAAGAGGAAGTGTTGCGTTCGGTTGCGTTCGTATAGTTTGTTTGTCGCCATGTCGTCGAGACGCTGTTATTTTCATCCCGGAGTCAAATCACCTTTGTTTGGCCTTCAGGGGCTGTAGTTTGAGCGCGTTCATCTCCCCGTTATGGTGAGAGGCGCGACCTTTCTGGGCAACGTGTGCAAAGCTGCTGTCCAATCACAACACGGGAACCGCTGGCACAATCAGAACTCGTTACGTGTTTCTGAAGGAGGGACTTCATAGAACGAGGAAATTCTCAGGCCGTTTTGAGGACAGTGAAAAGAGTGGTATACAGATAAGTAAATTGTGTGAAAAATACTGTTTTTTTACACGCGAAACATGAACACATGTTATATTGCACACTGTAAACACAATCAAAGCTTCAAAAAAACACGAAAAACGGGACTTTTAATATAACTATACACTCAGGATCGCTTAAGGGGCGAGTTACTTTTAGGGGATAATTTAAATTTTTGGGTGATCTAACCCCTTAATTCTAGTCCCAGACTAAATGCATGTTTGAGCTGTTTTAACTGAAAGCTTGTACTGCATATCTTAAAATACGTCAATGCCACTGTTTTGTCTCAAGATGCACACCAGTAATGGCACTTTTATAAAAGCTACTTGAATGTCCTAATTGAACCTAATCTAAGCCTAGGTTTCTCAGCTCAAATACATTATTAGTTCCTGGTAACCTCCATTAACTGAGGATGTTGAAACCCTCCTGGGTTCTTTGAAGATCCGTTGAACTTTTAAAATGTTCTGTATTAGTGTTCTTGCAAGTTTGTAATCTCTTCCTTCCTTTGTTTTTAGAAACTGGTCATTAACTGGACTGGTTTGACCAACCTGCTGGACATTCCAGGGCTCAAGTGAGTTTCAGTCACTACACACACACAATAACATTTTCTTCGACATCGACGTCTGTTTCTTTTTTTGAATCTCTTTCACACTTTCTGTCCCTGTTTCTGTTTCTCAGTGTGATGACAGACAGTATGATCATGGACGCGATTGCCTCGTTCCTGGTGTTGCCCAATCGTCTCACTGTTCCTTTAGTGGCAGACCTGCATGTGGCACAGTTGAGGAGCCCCCTGCCCAGGGTAACACACACACACACACACACACTCAGACCTTATACACATTGGAATCATCATACAATGAGGAAAACACTCAAATACATGATACTTTGTTTTTTTCCAATTGAAATTTAATCTACAGTTGAAAATGTTTTTTAAAGAAGTCTTCAAAACTGCATTTATTTAATCAAAAATACAGTAAAAACAGAAATAATGTGTAATATTAAACTAACTATTAAAATAACTGTTATGAATACATTTTAAACATTTAATTTATTAAGGTGTAGCGGTTAAAATTAGGGTCATGGTTTCGGTATGGTTCGGTATGTGCTATAATCAGGGAAAATATTAATATGAGTATTAATTTCAGTAGCACTTTATTTTAAGGGGACATAGTTACATGTTACTGCATGTACTTACTATATAATAACAGTAAATTATGCATACTAACCCTCAACCATAACTCTATAGTAAGTGCATGTAGTTAATTACTTATAAATACTTAATTGAGCAAGTACAATGTAATGAGATCAGGGTTACACTTTATTTTAAGGTGTCATTTTTACAGTGTAATTATATATTTAAGTACTGAGTAAAATCAGTTAACAACATGTACTTACTATAGGGTTAGGGTAGGATTAGGGTTTGGTTAAGACCAAAGCAGGGCGAGACCGAGTCGAGACCAGACCAGCACTCCTTAAATTCATAAAGGTCTATATTACCGCCTAAGAAATGGCTTATAATAAATGACTTATAATAAATATAATTAGATTAAGACACTATATAGAGCTGGTACCAATTAAATGAAATCATTAACAACAAAATTCATCTTTGCACAACAAAGGGTGGTACAGAAATGGTAAATTTAAAAAATGCATAAATAATGTAAAAAACGATTGAGCGTTTGCAGTCATGCTCAAATTTGTGAAAACAGCTCTTTTGCTCTTGTTATTTTACTTTAATTATAGCACGTTATAAATACAGATATCATACAAAAACTTTATCTTGAATTTTTGTGAGCATTTGTATTAATTTTGGTGACATTTTTGATACAATCCCTATTTAATTTCTGAACCGGGACTGAATAAATCAAATTAGAAATGTTATCGATTGCATCTGAAGCGATACGTTTTACATCCAATCACATTAACTTCAGATGACGCAGCTCTGCATCAACACGCACTCATGCTCACCTATATACCTATCAATAACAACATATATTCTTATTTCTGTGCCATAGTTATTATATTGATTAATAATAGATAGTTAGCAAATCTGTGTGCTTTGTATATGTGCAATTCTGAAATGCATAACATGTACAAATCAATTTAAATTGTAATGTAGATGCATTTTCTGTGAAGCTGCTTTGAAACCATATGTATCGTGAAAAGCGCTATACAAATAAATTTGAATTGAATTGAATAATGTCAAATAAATTAGTAATAAATTATAATAAATTAAAATCCCTGAGGCCGAGACAAGACCCAGACCTTCAAAAAAAGTCTTTAGACCAGTCCAGAGTACTACAACACTAGTTATTACTATGGTGAGTACGTGTAACGTGTAAAAAGGACACTGTAAAATAAAGTATTACCTTACCAAATAAAGTATAACCTCAAAAAAAAATCTAAAACCAAACATTTGAAAGGTAGTGTATAAATACCACTTCAGATGTGTCTTCCGTGCCACTTATGCAGTGTCATTTGAAATATTCGTCCACAGTTTTTAATGCAGAAGTGGCATACAAGTATCTAAAGCATCACTTTCCATAAAACATGTAATTTGTTATTTTCATTTAGCAGTAATGAAACCGTTCCCTCCACTGCATTCTTTCATATTCGGAGCATCTTTCTTTATTTCTTCTAGGGGGTTGTGCGTATTCACCTGCTGGAGGCCGAAGGTCTGGCTGCGAAGGATAACTACGTGGCGGGCGAGTCTGACCCGTACGCCCTGCTCCGAGTCGGCCCGCAAACCTTCAAATCCCGGCATCTGGACAACACACTCAATCCCAAATGGGGTGAAATGTATGAGGTGGGTGTTAAAATGACACCACATCATAATATCAACAAAAGAAGCAACTCCTTCAAGACTGGTTTCAGGTTTTAAGTGGTGTACTGTATAAGCCTCCAACATATTAAAGGAACACTCCACTTTTTTTGAAAATAGGCTCATTTTACAAGTCCCCTAGAGTTTTACCGTTTTTGAATCCATTCAGCCGATCTTTGTATCTGGCGGTAGCACTTTTAGCATAGCTTAGCATACATCATTGATTCTGATCAGTCCATTAGCATCTCATTCAAAAAATGACCAAAGACACTTTCAATATTTTTCCTATTTAAAACTCGACTCTTCTACAGTTACATCGTGTGCTAAGACCAACTGAAAATGAAAAGTTGTGATTTTCTACACCTATATGGCTAGGAACTACTTTCTCATTCCTGCGTAATAGTCGCGGATCTTCGCGGCCGTACCATGGCTGCAGCGGCGCAATGATTCGTTGGTATTCTGTGAAACATGGTGGTAGTTACACCTTCGACTTACTATCACAGCCCTTTACAACACACACAACCATGGCTAATCACACAGCTAAATCCACAACACAATTTGTCTCGGCTGCAAGCCTGAAACTTTCTCTGCAACTACACGAACTTAGTGCGGGTCACATTGAAAGTTACCCAGCTGGGCTACTTTCAGACGCTGTAATATCATTGCCATGGTACGGCCGCGAAGATCCGCGACTATTATGCAGGAATGAGAAAGTAGTTCCTAGCCATTTAGGTGTAGAAAATCGCAACTTTTCATTTTCAGTTGGTCTTAGCACACGATGTAACTAGAAGAGTCGAGTTTTAAATAGGAAAAATATTGAAAGTGTCTTTGGTCAATTTTTGAATGAGATGCTAATGGACTGATCAGAATCAATGATGTATGCTAAGCTATGCTAAAAGTGCTACCGCCAGATACAAAGATCGGCTGAATGGATTCAAAAACGGTAAAACTCAACTATTTAACTCTAGGGGACTTGTAAAATGAGCCTATTTTCAGTTTTCGGTGTTACAGTGTTCCTTTAATGTGTGATGTAAATGTGATGAACTTCATTAAGTCATGTGTATCTCTGTGTGTTCAAATGTCGACCATTGACGCCACATTTTGTCAGTGATTATTACCCATACTGTTAATGTTGGTGTGTCTTTGGTGTTTCATGCATGCATGCGTGCGTGTGTGTCTGTGTGTCTGTCAGGTCATCGTTCACGAGGTGCCTGGTCAGGAGCTTGAGGTGGAAGTGTTTGATAAAGATACTGATCAAGATGATTTCCTGGGCAGGTACCAGATCACTGTGTTTCATCTCCTCTCATTTATTCTTTCAAAGGAAGTCATATCTTCAATGTTTTATGCTTATAATGTTAGTCAAGGTTTCTTGCACTAAAAACGGAAATCTTGCTTTTTTAAAGTGTTTCCGTAGTGCATTAAACTCTTTGATTCCAGAAGTTTCTGAAAAATGTACTTTTTCTCATATCTGTTCCAGATTTTCATATTCTGAACATCAGTTATAGTGTCCTACCATAAGCTATCATTACCATAAACTCGTGATTTGTGTTTTTATTGTTTGCTGATCTCTATTCTCATCCTTGTGTTGATTCTCTTTATTCCACTTGTGTTCAGGACAAAACTAGACTTGGGGATTGTGAAGAAATCCCAAATAGTCGATGAGGTGAGAACATTTATTAGTTAATATTCCAGCACACTGTTTTCTCGTGTGTGTGTGTGTGTGTGTGTACTTGTATATATGATTTATGAGGACACAAATTTGTATAATGACATGGGTATTACACTGGTATTACAACGTAAATGTGGTTTATGAGGGCATTTATTGAGTTCTCGTATTTAAAATGGCGTAAAAACATACTAAACAATGTTTAATAAAAAATGTAAAAATGCAGAAGATTTTCTTTGATGGGTGGGTTTAGGGGTTGGGTTAAGGTTAGGGGATATAGTATAGAGTTTGTTGTGTGTGAGTGTGTGTGTGTTTGTGGTTAACTTGATTTTGTTTGCATGTGTGCGCATAACTTTCACCACACGTGCCATGAGATTTATATCGGTGAAACAATTCAATGCTTCAAACCACTAAAACCATAGCACATGTTTTGTCTATTGCAATTATAAATATAATTATCACATGGCTAAATGCTTGATTCTTATTGGTCCATCAAGGCATTCTGCAGTCAAATATTTGAACAATGCAAAACTTTATTATTCTGATGTCATCCTAGTTTCATATCCCTCATAGTGTTATCATTAACTAATGATTTTCAGTATTTGATATAAAGCTGAAATAGCTCTGTCATGAAACTTTAGATGGAGCAGTCTGATTGGTCCTTGGATTAGTTCACCCAAAAATGAAAATTATCCCATGATTTACTCGCCCTCAAGCCATCCTAAGTGTATATGAGTTTCTTCTTTCAGCCAAACACAGTTATATTAAAAAATATCCGCGTTCTTCCAAGCTTTATAATGGCAGTGAATAGAGTCTGAGTTTTTGAAGCTCCGTCCATCATAAAAGTTCTACATAATCCAAAATAAACCCCCGACAAGGTGATCTGCACCCAATTCAGTTTTGTATCACTCTGAAAGGGTTTATTTTGCAATAACGACAAGCTTATTTATTGAACATTGGTGTCTTTTACCTTGTATTTCATTATGCCAGTCATTCAGCATTGGTGTTTATTTGCTGTTTTAATGTCCCCTTCTTAGTGGTTCACTTTGAAGGACACCACTACAGGACGTGTTCACCTCAAACTGGAATGGCTGACACTAGAAGCCGACACTGGAAGACTGGAAGAGGTCTTGCAACACTTTACATACACAAAACACAGGGCTTTTCTTGGAAATGGGCGTGCTATGTTCCCCACATGTGTAAACAGTGTGTTAATCTTCTCCACCTTTTTACAAAACCCTGGAATCTTTAAATGAGATAGAAAGCTTACTTTGCACACTTGACAAACAGAGCAACTGCAAACAAGATTTCTTACAGGTGGTTTGCTACGCCCTGCTTTGCCCTCATTTTTCTTTCTCTATTTCTCTCAGGTTCTGAAGAGAAATGAAAGTGTGATGAGTAAAACAGCAAAGCCACCCTCATCAGCCGTAATGGTGGTGTATTTGGACAAGGCTGAGGCACTTCCTGTGAGTAATACTCTCATATCCTCTTCCTGCTGCACTCTTTGTTCTAACACACACACACACACACGTTGGGTTTTCATGTTTTATGGGCACATTCCATAGACAGGGGTGTAACGGCACACAGAAGTCACGCACCTCGGGTTTGGGGTCACGGTTTGATACGATTTCGGTACAATAGGAAAAATGGTCACACTTTAGTTTAGGGTCCAATTCTCACCATTAAAGGGGTGGTTGATTATGATTTCACTTTTTTAACTTTAGTGAGTGTGTGATGTTGCTGTTTGAGCATAAACAACATCTGCAAATTTACAAAGTTCAAAGCATAGGGAGATATTTTCTTTTACAGAGATCACTTTTTAAGGACTACAACAAACGGCTGGTAAGGACTACAATGAGCTACTTCCTGGGTTAGTGACATCACTAACCCTAACATTTACATAAACCCCGCCCCCAGGCCATGTTGAGAAGAGGAAGAGTTGTTGTAGTCGAGCACATTTACGAGTTGTATCCGTCTTTCACATTTATTGCGATACAGTACGAACACAAATGCAATATCATGTCATAAAAGCAAGATGACAACATAAGTTATAACCGTAATTAAACTAAACTACACCTGTTCTCTCTTCATGCAGCAGATATTCTCTGGCTCATCTTACAGCAGTTCCCACACGAGCGGTTTATAGATTATCATGACAGAATATGCTAATCAATGACTTGAAGATAATAACTCCACATCAGCCATAAACTCATCAACTAACCATTCAGAAACGTCCCGTCTCATTCTACATGTTGTCACTTCTTCTCGAGTCTCTCCATCATTGTCCGAATCCGGTTTGAACATAAAAGGCTGAACAGTTTCTGACATTTTCAGTGTGTGTCTGCGTGAGGTAATCAGAGCTGCTAACACGAGCTTTTGAAGCCCCGCCCTCTTCTAGAAAGGGGGCGGGGAGCAGCAGCTTATTTGCATTTAAAGGGACACACAAAATGGCACGTTTTTGCTCACCCTCATAAAGTGACAATTTTAACATGCTAAAAAAAAGGATCTGTTGAGTATTTTCAGCTGAAACTTCACATACACACTCTGGGGACATCAGAAACTTATTTTACATCTTGCAAAAAGGGACATAAAGGACGCCTTTAACTAACTATTAAGTATGACTTTTGCCTCAATAAACCCTAATCACTGTTTATCAATAGTTAGTAAGGTAGTTGTTAAGTTTAGGTATTGGGTGGGATTAAGGGATGTTGTAGCAAATTTTCCTTTTTGAGCTAATTTGCTGTAGATGTAGAATATGGTCATGCAGAAAAGCACATTATTATGTGCTTTATAGGTACTAATAAACAGCCAATATCACAGTAATATGCATGTTAATAAGCAACTAGTTAATAGTAGGGTTGGGAACCGAGAACCGGTTCTTATGCAGAACCGAAACTGATTTTTGAAAAATACCAGAACCGCGCGAAATTCCTAAGTTTCGGTTCCGAAAACGGTTCTGGTGCAATGTGTGTGGAAGCGTATCCTTTCATAGCGAGTGACAGCCAGTGTTGCCAAGTCCGTGGTTTTCCCGCTTTCCACTGTTGCCGCGGGCTGTGTTTCATGTCCGCGAGTTGAAGCGATTGTGCAATTGTGTGGTTTTTTTTGTAAAAACCTGGCAACCCTGGCTCACCTCATCATCATAGTTGCCAAGTCCGCGTATAACACGCGACTTTGGGCTTCTTTTTTTGGCAAGTCGCGTTAAAAAATCACGAGTCGCGGGTTGCGGTTTTTTGGGCTTATTTTAAAAAATGTGGTTGCTTGTTAGGAAAATATAATAAGCAACTTCGTTTCTTTACATTTATGGTCGCTTTTTTGTCCAATACATTGACTGACACTGTCTTCTCACAACAGGCATTCAGTGCAACGATACAAGTGCTGTAGTAATCTGTCCTTTTATATCCCGCCTCCTTCTCCCCTTCATTGAAGAAAAAGCGCGTTCAACGTGCAGGCATGTGACGTTATAAATGCACGTAATGAAAGTTAGTAGACTTAAATAGACGTACATTTTTACAAACAATAGCACAAGCAGAGATGGAGAGGAAAGAGGGAGGAGAGGCACCTAATTTAATTAAAAAAATATTTTTGTAATGTATTTAAAATTACTGGCTATTATAAAAAAACAAGTCTACTAATAATAACAGTAGGTATGGTTCGAATTTATTTTATTTTAAATATGTGGCTATATTGCAGCGCTGTAGTGCTTGTGTCCCAATGTGCACACTATCCATCCTAAATAGTGTGACATTAGTAATTTTCAGTACTATTTAGGGCAGATAGTGTGCACAATGAGATGCAGGGCTTGTCTTTTTCACGGTTTGCAGTGTGTGTGTTGTTCACTACTTACTGCCCCTAATATGTGTGCACTAACTCCGACTATGGGTTACCATAATTGGCCTCCATGTCACTCTTTACTCTTCAAACCTCTTCTGTTCACACAGCTGATCGGAGGATATTGTGTGTCCTTTATTGCAATTTGATGATTTTTGGAAAATCACATCTGTTTTTGCTTTTCAAACTCTGAGAGGTTTCAGTTTAATATGTTGCAGGCTCATTTATTGCTAAAAAAATTATTTATTATAAATAATATTGATGATAATAAATAATATAATAATATTGGGCTTGTTTTGGGCTTGTTTTTGAAGCTGCGGTTGCTTATTTGTCTCGCGAGAGTTGGCAACACTGCTCATCATGAATATTATTTACGTTGCCTGCCGCTTCCAGGAGTGTAACGCAGTTAAGCCTGAAAGCCCTCGCGCTACACATTTACGGTTTTGCGTCAGATATTTTCTCGTTAACCACCAGCATGGCGAAGAGAAAGTCACAAGTATGGATTAATTTCCAAAGAATGAATGATAATGAAGCAAAATGTAACACATGTGAAAAGTTAATAACATGCAAAGGAGGCTGCACTAGCAATTTGACAAAACATTTGCTACAGCACAGAGTGCCTCAGGGCTTACCAGATTTATAGTGAAAGGCCTATATTTTATATATATATATATATTTGTCAACCGTTGAGTCACCATGGTTTAGGTAAGCGTTTAGGCACAATTACCTTTGTAATGCTGAATTGCAATGTATTATTTACAAGTTCACTGAATAACTGAATTACTATTAAATTAATATACAACTAATTAATAAATATAACTAATAAATATAATTTATAACTTGGTTTTATTCAGAGACAGAGAGATAAAATGTAATAAGACAATTTCAGAGGTGTTCATATGAAAAAAATGTGTTGCAAGAATGGCTTAATTAATACTGTAATATATGTACAGTACAGGACTTTTTTGACATTGCCAACCTGTAAATGAATTTTAGAGCAAGTATAAACACAAAATGGATTGTTTGAGTTGCGTATTGTGCCTTTTTCCTTTACCACTATTTGTTTAATAATTTTAATGGAACCGGAATCGGAACCGGAATCGTTAGGCGGAACCGGAACCGGAACCGGAACCGGAAAATTTCTCACGATTCCCAACCCTAGTTAATAGTGTGAATTTGTCCCCATAATGTAGGGTTTACCTGAACGACAAACACACACACACACACACACACACACACACACACACACACACACACACACACACACACACACACACACACACACACACACACACACACACACACACACACACACACACACACACACACACACACACACACACACACACACATTTACTTAATCAAATACACAGTAATATTGTGGAATTGTCACAC
Source organism: Gobio gobio (assembly GCF_949357685.1). Lineage (NCBI taxonomy): Eukaryota > Metazoa > Chordata > Actinopteri > Cypriniformes > Gobionidae > Gobio > Gobio gobio. The sequence continues at coordinate 5,167,261 of NC_137110.1, read as the reverse complement.
GTGTGGGCTAGTATACACAAGCACAACCAAGAAGGCAGGGGTAAATCAAAACATGCTTTAATATTCCAGAGATAAGCATCCACAACCAAGGCTTGACATAAACAATACCCGAACATGAAAAACAACAATGCATGAGCTTAAATAGGGGCAGTAATGAAACGTGCACAGCTGAATATAATGGGTGATCAAATTAACATCCATGACAAGTCCATGTAATGTGTGTGAGTGTCACAGGAATATTATTGCAATTTAAAATAGCTGTTTTTTATTGTAATATATTTTAAAATGTAATTTATTCCCGTGATTCAAAGCTGAATTTTCAGCATCATGTCTTCAGTGTCACATGATCCTTCAGAAATCACTCTAATATGATGATTTGCTGAAAACATTTCTAATGATTATTAAATGTTGAACACGCTAAATATGAACTTTTTCAGAAAAAAAAAGTATTTCAATCCCCAAACTTTTGAACGGTAGTGTATGTGGGTCAGGTTTTGTCCTTGAAAAGGTAGTGAAACCTGAAATCATTCGAATGTGGGGACGAGCCAACAATCCCTACAATGAAAATGGCTTACTAAACATACCAAATAATGTCTCAATCAACATCTAAAAATGCAAGAATGTTTCTGTGAGGGTTAAATTTAGAGTTAGGGGATATAAAACATCATTAGCTCAGTATAAAAACTGTAGAAGTCAATGGAAAGTCCCACCATGGTAGAAAAAACAAGCAAACGTGTGTGTGTAGATGCTTCTGGTTACCCACAACCTGCCGTTTCCCTTTTACGTTTGGCAGCAGACTGGCTGCCGCCCACTCTGAAGAAGAGTAAAAGGAGGACTGCAGCCATATAGAGAAACTATTAAATGTAACACTAGATATATCTTATTCAGCTCATGGTCTTGAGAGAGCACTCTGTGAAAGCACTCGCACCGTTTCCCGCATCCAGAATATTTTTCCAGAAGTGCAAGGCCAAAAGAGCTCACTTAGAGGCACACGATGATACTTAAAACTTTTGAGACAAGTACACACGTCAATATCTCAGAATGCTCAAGCTTACAGGAGGATTTTAAAGGAACGTCCTGACTTCATTGTGAGTTAAGGGCGTTTTCACACCTGAAAGTCCGCACCAAGGTCTGAACCAAAGTTCATGTTTTGATACATTTTATACATTCGGTTAGTTTTGGTTTGGTTTCACATTGTAATTATGTGAGCGCACTAAAGAACTGAACATGACACACTTGCGTCCTGTCTTCATCTATGTGGGCGGCATCTGGACATTGATTGGTTTGTAAACAGACGTGCGTCTGACGTCAGCGTCTTTGACAAGAATAAATGAACGGACGCATATCGTTGCCACTATTGAACAGTGCACATTGCTTGACTATTTTTGTTTCGTTTAAAAGTGGACATTTCAAGCTTTATATTCACATATTTCTCATGTTTGTGAGACGAGTAGCTGCTGAGTTTGGGTTTATTTGAGACCCAGTTCATGTGCAAAGCATGTGATCGATTATTGTCTGCTATTGACTATTTGCTTCTTATTTATTAAATCCAGGCAATTATCTGATAGCCTGACGTCGTCATACTCAATTCTAGACAGAATATGAGTCTGATTCTGCTCCGTTGGGCTGTGATTATGGGGCGTGTTTCAACCGAACCAGGAAAGATCTCAATTGGATAGACCTACAACCAATCAGAGCAACGGAGCGACGCATAACGTTAGTTATCAAATGTCAACAGAACTCAACTGCACTTTGTTGCCATGTCCGCGGGTTGAAGCGACCCCAATTATGTGATATACAGACCCAGGAATGCGATTTTTAGCTGCCAGCCCTGCCAAAATAACACATATTTTACCCCCAAAATGCCTTTTTTCCCCGGAGAACCGCCCCGGAAAGCTACTGGGCTTGTTTTTGGCTAGTTTTGAGCAGTGTTGGGGGAAACGCATTACAAGTAACTTGAGTTACGTAATAATATTACTTTTTCAAGTAACTAGTAAAGTAATGCATTAGTTTTCAAATTTACAACAAAATATCTGAGTTACTTTTTGAAAAAAGTAACTCAAGTTACATTTTCACATTTATTTGACTGACAGCTCTCCTGCCCCCATGTTGAGAAAAATTGAGAGTAAGTGTAGAAGCGTTGTGTGTAAATGTGCTATTGTAGTTCTAGACTAAATGTGAGCATTTATTCATCTCACTTGCACAATAAAGATTCAGTACTCCTTAAAATGAATAAAATCAGTCAAATGCAAAATCAGAATACTATGCAAACCTCAAATATATAAATGTTAAATATAACAAATATTTTTATACATTTAATCTACTTTTATTGACCGATGTCGTGCTACTTACCTTCGATGATTCAGTTAAACCATGAGCAAATATTACTAGATTTTTTGTTTTTATTGGTAAAACTTTTTCGCTCCTGCGTTCTACTCTTCCATTATCCAGAATGGCAGCACATTTTTACCTCAGCCTGAGGCTTATTATTTCAATTTTGGTATGAAGAGGTCTTTACATTTTCACAAAAATATAACTTTTTTTGCTATTAAAAAACAAAACAAAAAAACAAGCCCTGCCCAGATGAGAAAAAGTAACGCAAAAGTAACGTAACGCATTACTTTTCTTAAAAAGTAACTAAGTAACTCAATTAGTTACTTTTTAAGGGAGTAACGCAATATTGTAATGCATTACTTTTCAAAGTAACTTTCCCCAACACTGGTTTTGAGGAACGTTAGCAATTGGGCGGGTTTTGTTGTAAAAACTTGGCAACCCTGTCTGCACGCACGCTGGAATAAGTAGTCTAACGTTAGAAGAAAAAGATGAGTGTAAACGATCGTTGCCGGTGTTGTAAAAAAAGAATTTAAGGATACACAGAGTACTTACCAACACGATCATCATTTCTGAGAGAAATAGTAAAGGTGAATGCATATATGAACAAGTTCTCCGTTTAGGATTAGAACAAATTCAACCCAAGCACCTTTGATGACGTGGATGATTACGTTACTGTTTATCATCTGTCCATCATCGTCTAAAGCTCGCCCTGACGATTTCATTGGTCCGAACAGTTTCTGTTCGGGCATAATTACTCCTCTACGGATCAAGTCCAGACCGAACTGCCTGAGTAAAAATGTTGTGGGCGGGCTAATTATCTGATTAAACGTTGATTAAAATTAAGATAGAATTTATACAAAACGAAATTCACACTAAAGAAAGGCTTTCTAAGCAAAATCATACAAAATTTCTTTCAAAATCATTTCTGTCCTTCTGTCTTCTGACATATTGCGCATCTTTTCACTTTTCATAATCAATGTAGCCTAGATGAAATTTAAAAATAACATTATAATATTTAAACATAAACAGGAACTTCCTGTTAATGGTCTGAAAGTACGAACCATACAGAAAATGCTTTCACACTAGAAACGAGCCGAACCTTTGTTCAGTTTGATCCGGAGCGAGACTTCCTCTTTACGTCTGACCAAATTTCGTCTGTTTGGTCTGGACCGTGGTCCAGGTGAGGTTTCACACCTGCAATTTTGATTCGGACCAAACTGAAAAGTCAGAAAATCTGGACCAAACAAGGTAGGTGTGAAAGCGCCCTTAGGCTCAACCATTGATCACAGATAATAATTATGACGACTCCTCTTCAAGCAAAAATTGTGTTTACAGTAATGCACTTACTGCAAGTCTCTGTGATTACAAGTAAAAGGCTGCATCTGAAATAATATACTGCATTTGATAAAGAATCTACTTCTTGGCCATCAATAAAGTGCATTCTATGCATGTAGTACGAATACAATCTTGACATACTGCACAATGGCTTTCTATTCATTTAAGAATGCTGAAAAAAATCACGGTTTCCTCAAAAATATTAAGCCATCCAAGCTTGTTTTTACCATGGAATAAAAAAAATCTGAATTTTATCTCACAATTCTGACAATTTTTCCAGACAATTCAGAATTGTTTATATCAATTTTTTATTGATAAACCCGCACCCGCTTTATTAACAGCAAACTCGACCCAATATCTGACAGAAACACTAATTTAATTCCGTACCCGACCCGACCAGCTTGACATGAAAACCGCGACCCGTCCCGCACCCGAATTAAATTTCCCTCACGAAGTAGACAAAAAACATTTAAAAAATGTCTTGTAAAGTAAGCAATAAACATTACGCGTTATGAGTTCATGCACTAACAATTAATAGACACACAGCCCATCATGTTAACAACGATAATGAAGAAGAAGAAAGAGAGAGAGAGAGAGACATCTGTCGTGTAAACTATATTGTATATCTATGTATATATTTTCCCTCTGCATTTAACCCTTGTACGGCCTTCGTTTGGAAATTACACTCTTTGGGGTCTCCACAGACCCCAGGCAACAAAATGTAATTTTGTAACAAAATAATGGTTTTTTTAGTTTTTTAATAATGTTTTTACTCAACAACTGTGCAGTTTTCGGAGTATTTATAATAATTTTAAAATTTATATAAATAAATTAAAGAATATTTCTTTAATGGATTTTCACACAAAATCAGTTTTTTTTAATGTAAAATTCACTTTATAAAAGACCCAAATTTCTACCTTTCATTCGTGGGGATAACATGTATAATTTGACATGGTTTAGTGTAACATTTTTGCCCATCTTTTGGAAAATACAGTAAAAAAAAAAAAAAACCTTTTTACTTTAAATGGCTCCACTATTTGCTATGTGCTATTTGACTGACTGAAAGACATCTTTTCACAAGTATTTTTCAGTTGGATTCATATCTAAATGTTATGAAATCACATTACAACAATTAAAAGTAATTAATTTAGTCAAAGTTTAGCATTTTCTTTGCACTGAAAAAATATTTTTTTCAATGATGTTACATTATGATTACAATCAAACCTGAACAAGAGTAAAGTTTTTAAGTCTTTAGAGTTTATCATTTATTTCAAACATCAGATTTTCTTAGAATTCTACAAATGTAATGTACACTTCAGTTACTAACTCTAACAGAACAAAAAATAACAGAAATGAATATGTTATATTACATATTGAGTAAAAAATACACAACATGAGCATCAAAATGCAATGAACTGAACAGCAATAACAAGCAATAACAAATGTTTTCCTGTGTGTGTGAGCATGATCATTTTGCATTGTGGATGTTTTATGCATTGTTGGAAGTGTGCCACTTCATTTCTGAATGCTTTTTCTGTGTTGTTTCTGTTTTTGAGGATGAGTTTTGTCCATTTTCTAAGCGGGGACCCTGAGTGTGACATTAAATATTAGTGGGTCACCCGTCGGGTATCCGCCTGCGTGCAGGACTCTGGTGTATATGTCACAATTCAGACTATATAACTCTCATTTCCAAATGTATAACTCATGTTTTTTCTCACAATTTCAGAATTTTGAGATATAAACTCAAGTTGTAAAGTCAGAATTGCGACATATAAGCTCAGAATTCCGAATTGTGAGATAAAAAGTTGCCATTGTTAACATGCTTCCATATTAAGCAGCATAACTATTTGCAATATTGTTAATACTCATAAATGTTTCTTGAGCATCAAATCCTCGTATCAGAATGATTTCTGAAGGATCATGTGACACTGAAGACTGGAGTAATGATGCTGAAAATACAGCTTTGATCACCGGAATAAATTACTTTTTAAAATATTTTTAAAATAGAAAACCGTGCTTTTAAATAATAATATTATTTCACCGTTTTACTGTATTTTTGATCAAACAAATGCAGCCTTGGTGAGCAGAATATTCGTAAAAAATCCTTTAAACATTAGTGCTTCACAATCGCCTACCAACCTAATTTATATTAAATAGTCCAGTTTTTTTATTAGCGTAAACCTAATCATATTAATGACAAAATGGTAAATTAAGTGTCATTCCTATGCTATTATCCCCCGGTTTCACAGACAATGCTTAAGCTAATCCTAGACTAAAATGCATGTTTGAGCTATTTTAACTGAAAGAATCTTGCACTGACAAATCTTAAAATATGTCAGTGGCATTGTTTTGTCTCAAAATGCACACCAGCAATGTTTTTTTCTTGGGCACGTTTATAAAAGTTGCTTAAATGTCCTAATTGAACTAAGGCCTAATCCTGGCTTAGTCTAAGCCCTGTCTGTGAAACCGGGCCTATATGTTTGAATTTAAGTGTGTTTGTACCCGTTTCTCTGTTTTTAGATGAAAAAAGGAAATAAGGATCCCAATCCGATTGCTCAAGTCTCAGTGCAGGATGTTACTCATGACAGCCGGGTAAGATGCACATTTACCACCTGTGCCGACCAAACTTTCCCATATGACCTGCTCTTCTCACTCACTTATTTCCCTGTTAGATTTGCTGGAATACCGTGAGCCCCCAGTGGGAGGACGCGTTCACTTTCTTCATCAGAGATCCAAGCAAACAGAACATTAGTGTACAGGTATGCTAACATCCTCTGCCCTGTTTACACCTGGGATGAACATGTACAAGCTCTCAATACAGACGTAAACGGGGTTCAGATGTGAATACTTCCAGGATTTTGCTGGTTGCTGGTTTCACTGACTGGCTTTCTTTTCCAGGTGAAGGATAATGACCGTGTTCAGGTTTTGGGAAGTCTGTCCATTCCTGTTTCCCAGCTTCTCTCGAGTCCAGATCTGACTTTGGATCAGTGGTTTAAACTAGAAAATTCCGGCTCGGACAGCCGCATCCACATCAACACAGTTCTCAGGGTAAATTAATCTGACACTCAATAAACAGGCTTGAGGACACACGCATATACTCCACCATACAATTTAGGATGTATGATTGCACCAGCTTCCGTATTTATTACAGATATTTTATGCTAATTTCCCAGGAAGTAACAGTTTTGTTTTCTTGAACAGATGAGATGAGTTTTGTTTGAAGTTAAATTTGCAACTTTCTTTGGAAACATGTCATTTCCTGCAGGTTCTCTGGATGGATGAAGCCGCAGTTACTTCCTCCCTGCTCTCCAGTGACCCTCTTTCGAGAAGCTCCGCCTCACGTCCACAGAAGACTACGCCCCATTCCAGCTTCGCTACTGAGGTGTGCGGATCGCATCTATTAATGCTGCTATGCTATTAATATTTAATATTATTAGCCACACAAGTACAATATGTTCTTGAATCTGAGGAAATCTGCTCGTTGTTCCTGCAGGGGGTGCTGCGGATCCACCTCGTGGAGGCTCAGAATCTGGTTGCGAAGGACAACATGATGGGTGGGATGGTGAAGGGGAAGAGCGACCCGTATGTCAAGATCCAAATTGGAGGTGAAACCTTTAAAAGTCAAGTGATCAAGGAGAACCTCAACCCCACCTGGAATGAGATGTATGAGGTGGGAAGAAGAGAACATGCATTTATAAATCAAATATTGACACTATGTCCTGAATGACATGTTGCCATTCTACTATACTACACTACTCTATACTATAATACACTATACTACACTAAACTATACTACACCACACTACATTATACTATATGACACTATGCTATGCTATACTATATAGTAGTCACTAGGGATGCCACAATTCTCAATATAATATTGAACCGTTCGGTACGGCATTCACGGTTCAATACGCGCTTGTGAATTGCGTTTTTTTTTTTCAGTTTTGCATTTAACAAATTATTTTTCTACAAATTCTATCATTTGCCTCCATCCCAATATACTGAACAACGCGACATACATTCACATCACACATTAGTGGTAGAGTTATACTCACGGAACACTATAATTATTCACAATCACGAAAGTTTCTGTTTTAACATGCGCTTTTCCGAGCGCGTGCACTAAACGCCTGTCAAACACGTGATTACTGAACTAAGTAGACGTCTTACTGCGCTAATACTGTCAAATACACACAAGGTTAACATAAACACAGTCGGTTATGTCTAAAGTGAAAGTAAAATCGCGTGTGTCTGTATATTAGATGCATGCAGGTCTTAAATTGACAGCAGTGAACACGGTGTCCTTAAAGGGACAGTTCACCTCTAAAATAATGTCATTATTTACTCACTCTAATATTGTTTCAAACCTGTATTCATTTCTCGATGACAGAATTCTCATTTTTGAGTGAATAATCCCTTTAATGTTAATACAACAACAAAAGACAAAGAGAAAATCACTCACTGCTCTTGACTGAAGAACTTTAATACAGTAGCTTTAATAAGAATCAGTGTATATTTTATAGTGAAGTCTATGTAGTGTTTTATTTTTACATTTATTCATTCAATTTCATACTTAAATGCTGCCAGTGTAAATCTTTATATATATTTATTTTATATTATACAATACACTAGGAATGTGTACTAGGTTTTTTAAAGTAAAGTTTTAAGTTTAAGTAAGGTTTTTCAACTCTTTTAAGTAAAATAAAGAAAGAGTATTGCAATAAAAAATAAGTCTTTTTACTCCTTAACCTCTTGCTGTTCCTGTCGCTTAAGAATAGAATAGCAAAAAACTGATGTGACAAGCCATCAGAACCGAACCGAACCGAAAACCGTGGTTAAAAACCGAGGTATGTATTGAACCATGGACTAACTGTATTGTTGCATCCCTAGTAGTCACTATACTATGCTATACACTAGGGGTGTGCCATATCATACCGTCCACGATAATACCGGTATACATTTTTACATGATAAAGTATCATATCGCGATATCAATGATATAGCGACGCGATGGCGTATGGCGCATTTACGTTCCCTAGCGCGCACAACAACAACACCTGTCAGAGTATACACGAAGAGCAGCATGTCAGCCTCCGATCAGGGGCGTAAATTTAATCTAACAGTAGGGGGGGACGATAAACATGAAATTTCTCAAGAGCAATTTTTGAAGGGGACACAAATAATACAGCCAAAATCGTACTTGTAAGGATATGTGTAGCCTACCACAAAAAAAATAAAAAATTAAAAAACAATTTGTGCTTATTTGGCGTTTGGTGCACTGAAAAATTATCTAATGTCCGTTTTTCTTTTCTCTGTCATTTTATCTGACCAACAACACAAAGCAATAGTTGTTTAAATATGAGTAAGGTTCACCACACAGTCATATTATATAAAATTATCTTGCATCCTCCACATAGTATTTTATACTATTCAGATCTTTAGATATTCAACTGCAGCAAGCCCTCTGATCTGCCACTTATTATCATATTGAGCAAAACCCTACACAGATCTGACAGAGCGCCGTGCGCATATATTTGCGCCAATTCGAGGGCGGGTTGCTTGAATTATGGGTTAATTAGCCTATTATTCTTAATGAAAAACACAGCAAGAAAACAGTACAATGACACACTCCCTTAAATAGGCACTTTTACATTTCGCTTTGAAACCAAAACTTCCGCGATCATCTTTTCTGTCAGCTGTTTGCTCTAGTGATGAATAAAATCTGACTCTCGTTCGGCTCGTGCTGTATTGAGCAGTTGCCTAATCTGTATTAAAGAGAAAAGAGTCACTTCATCTGATGTTTAAAGTGAATAAAATAGCATTGACAGCTTACTAGAGTTTCACAACTGCTGTCTGAAGAGCTTTGTTCTCTCCCCAAACTTGTGGTGGTAGTTTTTTTTACGTTCTATGGGTCTCGTTAGTTGAGGTGCGCGGTGGATCAAACCACTGTGGGGCAAGGGGGGAGGGGGGACTCAAAATGTTTCTAAACTTAAGCGCATTTTTTGTCCCGTTTGCTTTTGTATTGTTTTACTATTTACACAATTATTTTAAATATATATCATTATATTATTTACAATACTCAGCATGGTTTTTAGGGGGGGACAGCCCTCAGATTGGGGGGGTCCTGTCCCCCCCGTCCCCCCCGTGATTTACGCCCCTGCCTCCGATAATGACTTAGTACCTAAAAAGGGAGCTACTTGGTTACAAGAGGTCAGCCCTCTTGACAACATTGACAACTTAAAGCTGCTATTGATGTCTGCAGCGCAATTTTTGACCGGAAGGGTAACATTTACAGTTATTTTCGTTAGGGGTGCACCGATCCGATATTAGGATCGGATATCGGCCGCGATACTGACAAAATAGCTGGATCGGGGATCGGAAAAATGAACAGATCCACAAGCCGATCCAGGTGTTTTTTTCCGTCGCAGCAGAACCTACGTCATTCATCAGCTTCACGTGTGTCGCATGCTAGAAGGGAGCGAGCCAGAGAGTCGGCTGTGTGGAGGAGATATTTCACGCTTGCCACGCCAACTAGTTCGTCGCCGTTTCGAGGGTATTACTGCAAAGTCAGGGTCTTTCCTGCATTGACATTTTTTTGACGGCCAAAGCCTAATTTGATGAGTTATTGTGATTTACGAGTGATGTAGAACAGATGCTGCGCTTGTGACTGAGTGACAGAGAGACCGATCTGAGAGCTCCTCCCCCGCGCGCGCTCTCTGGGTCTTCAAAATAATCAGTGTTCGCTCTCATATTTCACATATTAATCCAAATCAAAAGCTCGGAAGACCGAAACCATGTTGCACGTGACACATTCGGACAATTTTGTCCTTGAATTATCACTGGGTGTGAATTGCGCTCAAAAAACATTGACTCTTCTCTGACCAGCTGACATAAAGCATACTTTCAATAAGCGGGAGACAAATTATATCCAGTTATGAAGTGTTTTCTGTGTGTTGACATCTTTCGCGATGTTCTAACAGACGGGATTCGCACACAACGCGTCTGCTAATGTCCGATTCGTGACCTAATGACTCCTTTGAACCGAATCATTTTAACGACTGGCCAGAACAACTGATCTGTCCAACACTGAACTCATGAACTCAGTTTATTAATTTACTCAGAACGCAACTGAAATGAGAACACAAGTGTGCTTACCCATTTTAGCAAGAGTGGGTAGTAAGAATTATTTTTAATTATCAACAGTATTTCATCTTATTTCTGTTGACAATGTGTAGTAAAATAAATAGGCCTAGCCTACAATCATTTAATCTGGAGTGAGGTGAAACCAGAACAAAGTTGTTATTAGCTAGCTGAAAATTTTTATTAAATTGCATATGGTAGAAAATTAGGCTATTTGTTAATTTGTAATGCTACTTTTTAATATTGATATGATTATATACCAAAACAATTATCTGTAGTGTAAAAAATGTTTGGTAACTGTCAATTTACTATTGTATGTTTGACCAATACACTGTTTTTTGTTTCCACTGCTACATTTTATTTATTTAAAGAAGTTTGATTACATTCTATTTTAGATTTGAATGCACAATTGTTTTTTAAATAAATAAGAATTCAACACCTTACATACATCTGTTATTTTGTCTTAGTTATGTTTAGTTAGTAAAGTCTGGTGCCTTTAGTCTCTTCAAGGAAGGTATAAGGTGGAAGATATACAGTTTATTATTAATTCAACAATATATCGGATCGGTATCGGGTATCGACAGATACACAAAGCCCAGGCATCGGTATCGGGACTGAAAAAGTCGGATCGGTGCACCCCTAATTTCCGTCAGTTACGGCTGGTTAGATCTAGCATTCTGCTTTCTTTGAATCAGACACAGAGATAAAGTAGTGCGTAAGATTACATCTATTTGAATGAATGGATTATAGCATTTATTTGGATTAATTATCGAGAGAGAGAGAGAGATTCGTACCTGTGTGACTGCGTCTGTTCAGCGTCTCTCTTAATGAAGATGTGGGTTTATTACTGAAAAATAGCGATGTAACCCCATCGTTGCTGAGAAATATAATGTAGTGATCCAGTAACTTAGCTATTTTATTGCTAAAAGTCACGGGGCGGCATTAATAGTTTCTGTGCTCATGAATGTGCAGCGCGATCTCTGCTCTCTGAATGCGAGTGACGCGCGCGTGTGTGTGTGAGCTTCAATAGCCCCGTTTACATGCACACTTTTATGTCATTCTGATTAAAATCATTCCGATTGAACGTTTCTGTGGACAGTTTACACAAGACTTTATCTAAACCGATCTGGTGTTGCTGTAAGAAACACCTCAGGCGCAGTTGAAGTAGAAAGTGCCTGGGACAAACACTGTCAGATGAGATGGCCAGGCTATGTCTGTGTCATTATTCCAACATTATCTTCATAACGTGTTACAAAAAATGTGTGTATCCTTATGAAAGCAGTGTTTATATGCAGCATTTTCTTTCGGACCTTTAAACCGATTACAGTGCTCGTGTAAACACACCTGAAATGAAAACAGCGCATTAATATAGAAAGAGGATTCATCTGACTTGGAACTACCTATGCATTAAACGATTTTATTGCACACCTTCCGGCCAATCAGAATCAAATATTCAGACAGAGCATGGCATAAATTACATTAGTTATTGTTATACTAAAATGTTTTGTTATGGTTTTGTTTGCATTAATAAATGCTGCAATAACCAATAAAACTTTGTTCCATATATTTTTTCCTATATCGTCATAAATATCGTTATCGCAAATATTCTTGAAATATCGTGGTATAATTTTGAGGCTATATTGCCCACCCCTACTATACACTACACTATACTACACCACACTACATTATATTATACGGCACTATGCTAAGCTATACTATACCATATAGTACTACACTATACTATACTACGCTATACTATATAGCAGTGGTTCCCAACCATTTTTAATCGAAGGCCCCCCCTCCTTGCCTAATCAATACTGCAAGGCCCACCGATATTAATACAGATATATTAACATTCGGTGTTCTTTTTTGCAAACATACTTTGCAGACATTCTTTACAACTTAAAAGGACTTGCTCTGCTCAGTTATACAGTACAATAAGTACAAATAAGCAAAAGTCAACCTCCCATACCAAACAAGACCACAGGGAGATGCCAAAGGACCGCAAATAACTTCTATACGGGTCCATTCATAATTAATAAACACATTAAAATACAAATGAAAAATAAAATAATTCTTAATGTATGGAAACTTAGCCACCATCAGTGAACAGTTCCTCTGTCAGAACAAACAATCACGTCTATGGAGCTGATGCCCATGTGTACATAAACACCACTGATACTCACAAACTTCTTTGGCGAGAATCCGTTATAAAACACTCACAGTAAAGTTTTGAAACTACCTGAATATATTGAACTGCGTTCATGCAGAAATACGATGTCATAGCGATCAGTGAGCCGAGAACACACACACACACACGGTTTGTTTGGGCATCAATACCATACTCGCGCGTGCCTCATGTATGATTCCCGTATGATACTGTAATCGTCTTTACCTTCATTACAACCGTCATCCATCAAAACTTTTTAGCGACAATGGTTTACTTTATCCATCTGAAGGGTGTAGTTTGCGTATCCTGTGTTCATGAAGCGGTTGTGTGTTTTGCGCCGCCATTCAGTCAGTATTTCACACAGCGAGATTAGAAACGCCTTGGGCTGCTCCGAATATATATAGAATACATTTTTTAAATGATACATTTCTTTACTTTTGATAAATTTATTGCATCCTTTCTGAATAAAAGTGGTAATTTTCTTCTTTAAAACAAACAAACAAACAAAAAATTATTCCATATGATAGTAATATAAGCCACAATTTAAAATTCTCCTTCTTGAATAATTTTTCATTGGACTGCTAAAATACATATTCATTAAAAAATGTATTATAAAAGCAAAATAATCATATTTATTACCAAAATGATTTCTGGATACAACTTATTGAATTAAATATAATTTTTATGCATATTTATATTTAATTGAATTAAAAATGTAATGCAGTCATACACCAACATGACATGTTTATTGTTGCACACTGTTTCCCGTTCTATTTTTATGTATGCACTGCAAATGATGAAGTACGCTAGTCTTCGAATAATTGATCAGCTTTTTCTTTATTTACGCTGCAAGTGATTATAGTGTTTTATCTTGGCATTTCCCACTGTTATTTTTAAGGTGGTTTTGACGCAGCTTCCTGGTCAGGATTTGACGTTGGAAATCTTTGATAAGGACATGGACATGAAAGATGACTTTATGGGCAGGTAAGAAGGCTGCTGTCAATATAACCCAGAATAACTCTTAAGCTTTGTTTAGTTTTAGCATTATTTAGGCATTTATTGTTTTTCTTGTAGGCTGAAGATGAATCTGAGTGACATAATCAGCTCTCAATACATTAATGAGGTTGAGTATATGTGCATCAGTAGTAATAAGTATGAACATAAGTTATGTTATATATATAAAGATACTCATATGCTCTTGTGAATGTGTTTGTGTGGCAGTGGTTTACTCTGAGCGATGTGAAGCGTGGCCGTGTTCATCTCGCTCTGGAATGGCTTCCCACTTTAACACAATCAGAGAAACTCCAGCAGGTGAGCAGAACCGCCTCTCGTCCTCCACCAATCTCTGTCTGTGCTGAAAATACATTGACGAAACTTAACTGGTTAACCGGGTGATTTATTCGTCAGGCGTTGCTGTACCAATCAAAGTGCTCATACGTGAATAAGACCGTGCCGACTGCCGCTCTTCTGTTTGTGTATGTGGAGCGCGCACATGAGCTTCCTGTGAGTATGGCACATCATTTATTTTCCTAGAGAGTAATGAGATTAATGGAGAGACTGAGATCCTCCTGTTTCTCAGACCTCAGTGATCTGGCATGTTTCCCGTCTCAAACTGTGCTCAGATTTGCCAGGAAACAAAGAATGCAGTCAGAAGATCTGTTGTGAACTTCTGTTGTTTCTTGAAGTAGAGACCAGGAGAACTTGGATAGGTTGTTCAGCTGGATTCTTTATTGAGAAAAAACGTGCTGTCTTTCCGTTGAGGTTCCAAGTCTGACTAAAGCCAGTTGAACATTTTATTTTATATACATTTCAAGGGGAGGGATTATACAGCGGGGGAGGAGACATAGGAAAATAGAGACACACCCCAAATATTACTTTCTCATCAGCCGTAATTCAATCAGCATAACAGTGTCATTCAAATGCATAGATGCTAATCCAATCACTCAGGCAGTATTGCTCTAAACTTGTCATGGTAAATAGTCAGGAAGTGCATAAAGACAAAAGACTTAAAGTCTCAAACACTTACACAGCCTGACGTAATCTCCTTAGAATTTCCTCAAGTTTACTTCAAAATGTAAAACACAAATATAGTTAATGTTTTCAGTTATATTCTATTACATTGGAACCTATATATAACAATGTATAAATTTGTAATCCAACAGATCTCAATATCAACTCAAATGATCTTATAGCTGCTATTATTTCCAGGGGGAACATTTTTTTTAGCAAGGATGCACAAAATTTAGGGGTGTAACGATTCACTCGTTTTCGATCTTGAAACATGTATTTTTGAATTGTGAATCGCTGATTTCGGTCGATAATCGATATAAAATGCTAAGAATCGAATGAATTGCGTGATTTAGTGCTTTAAAATAAACATTTCAAGATTCAAGAGTTTTATTTGTCACATACACAGTTATATACACAATATACAACTGGCAGTGAAATGTAAACAGGTCCGCTCCATGGACAGTGCAAATAACAGTTACAAGAAACACAAGGGGAAATTGAAATAGAAATAGAATAAAATTAGAATAAAAAGTATTAACATACGTAGAATTATAAATAAATCAAGTAAAAGATAAAAATAGGAAATAAGATAAAAATAAAAATATAAAAGTAAAAATAAAAAATATAAAAATATAAAATAAGTGGATATGATAAGTGAGATAAACTGTAGACTTAAAAATAAGTGGTTAACATAAAATATATATATATAAATATATAAAGAAGTATAATGGATGTGTAAACAGGAGTATGATGTGCAAACAGGTTTATTACAGGTTGGTACGCAGTAACAATAGGAACGTAAAGTGCAGTGCAATTTATAATTTGATTATATACTACATGCGTGAATTAATAGAGCCGTTGTGCTGCGTCATCCGCGCCCTCAGGTTTGAGCTCTCATCAGGACGGCCACTGCGATCACATGAGCAGATGCCAGCTCTCTATCAAACCGCTCAAGCCATTGTCAACTGCCAAGTCTGGTCACTACTGTTGAAATAAAACGCTTTCATTGCGTGGAAACGTCAGCATTATTTTTTTTTATAAAATAAAATACTGAAGTTTTACAGAAATGGGTCATCTGAGCAGTTGGAGTAAAACATTTTAATAATCCTATGAATGCATATTAAAAAATTGCATAATTGAAGCGCATCGAATTTTAATGTCAAGTCAACTTTATTTATATAGCGCTTTTTACAATGCAGATTGTTTTAAAGCAGCTTCACAGTGTTAAACAGGAAAATAATGCAACAGAATTTGATTCGGCCGTACAGCCGCTCCGGAGAAAATGGTGATGTCATCAGCTCATTTCAATTATCATATAGTGACAATGTGGGAGTGTGTTTGCACTATTGTAATTTGTTTCTTCTTGAATAAAAAATGCATAATAATACAATTATTATTTTTTTTTTAAATGTGGGCATTAGATTAGTAATTAGATAAGTAATTTAGTTTATATGGTTAATTTAGTTTACTAATTAGTTTTATTTGGAGGT
Organism: Gobio gobio; assembly: GCF_949357685.1. NCBI lineage: Eukaryota > Metazoa > Chordata > Actinopteri > Cypriniformes > Gobionidae > Gobio > Gobio gobio. The sequence goes on along the minus strand of NC_137110.1, from coordinate 5,150,780 downwards.
CGTATTAGATTGGATGATTGATTGATCGATTCATATTAGATTCATTGGTCATATTAGATCGGAATATTCAAAAGATCGGAGGCAAGACGCCGGAGACGGGTTTATTGAGGATGCTGTATTGATTAAACAATTATTAAATAGGAATATTCCAACGATCGGAGTCATCACTCCGGAGACGGTGTAATGTGAATTGTCTTGAATCGAATCGTTCTGAATTGGCAAAAATCGTTCTCGAATCGAATTGAAAACTAAAGAATCGTGAATCGAATCGATTCGCTGCCTACCCAAAGATTCACAGCCCTAATTAAATTGATCAAACGTGACAGTAAAGACATTTATGTTACAACATACATTTCAAATAGCGATCTTTTGAATTTTCTATTAATCAAAGAATCCTTAAAGCAGCAAATCCTCATATTAGAATGATTTCTGAAGGATCATGTGACACTGAAGACAGGAGTAATGATCCTGAAAATACAGCTTTGATCACAGGAATAAATTACATTTTAAAATATATATTAAAATAGACAACAGTTATTTTAAATTGTAATACTATTTCACATTATTACTGTTTTTACTGTATTTTTTTTCTTGGTGAGCAGAAGAGACCTCAAAAATCTCCAACATCTTCAAAAATCTTAAAGGGGTCATAACATGGTTATTTGTTTTAATTTTACTATGTTCCCTGGGGTGTTAATATAATATTCCTCACGTGTATTTGCCAAAAAATCATTCAAATTTGAGTCATTTATGACCTTTTTCCTCCCTGTTTCTCGTCCTCTGACAGGAAAGGTCTGTTTTAGTGTGTTTTCCCTTTAAGACTTCAGTGTAACCGCCCACTTATATGACTGGCTAACATCAATGTCTATATGAATTAAATATCAAGGAAATTATTATTTTTCATGTCATGACCCCTTTAAAGTCCCCTAACTTTGAACAGGACTGTATTTCAACAACTGATTTCTTTTAGAAGAATTTTAGGGCAAAGTTGATACATTTACCCACAGTGCTTCACAAATGGTTCTCTTATGTTTTCTCTGTGTGTTTAGCTGAAGAAGAGTGGAAAGGAACCTAAAGTTGGAGCTGAGCTGATCTTGAGAAGAACTTCTCATAAAACCACAGTGAGAAACGGCTTTTACACACACACTGTTGAATTGTTTGGTCGATGACGTGTGGCTAAAAACCATTTTCTTTACTTTGACTCTGTGATGTAGGTCTTTGAGCGCAGCAGCTCTCCCAAATGGGGCGAGGCATTTCACTTCCTGGTTCAAGACCCTTTGAATGAAAACCTTGTTGTGAAGGTTAGATCTCACCAACAGCACATTTTTATGCAGTATCTGACTTGCAGCCACTTGACCTTAACCTTATAACCTCCCTTTTTTCTCACCAGTTGTCCCACAATTGGGATTTTTCTCTGGGATCTGTGGTGATTCCCATCAACGAGCTTCTCTCTGAGCCAGATCTGCTGCTGGACCAGTGGCTCAATCTGGATGGAGCGTCACCTCAGAGTCAGATTCTGCTCAGAGCTCAACTGAAGGTAAAACACACGCATGCATATTCCATCTTCATCAAGGCTGATCAAAAGTATTATTACAATTTAAAGGCACAATATGTAATTTTCGCCACTAGAGGTCGCTTGTTCAAAACAAAGGTGTAGATTAAAGGAACACTCCACTTTTTTTGAAAATAGGCTCATTTTACAAGTCCCCTAGAGTTAAATAGTTGAGTTTTACCGTTTTTGAATCCATTCAGCCGATCTTTGTATCTGGCGGTAGCACTTTTAGCATAGCTTAGCATACATCATTGATTCTGATCAGTCCATTAGCATCTCATTCAAAAAATGACCAAAGACACTTTCAATATTTTTCCTATTTAAAACTCGACTCTTCTACAGTTTCATCGTGTGCTAAGACCAACTGAAAATGAAAAGTTGTGATTTTCTACACCTATATGGCTAGGAGGAACTACTTTCTCATTTCTGCGTAATAGTCGCGGATCTTCGCGGCCGTACCATGGCTGCAGCGGCGCAATGATTGGTTGGTATTCTGTGAAACATGGTGGTAGTTACACCTTCGACTTACTATCACAGCCCTTTACAACACACACAACCATGGCTAATCACGCAGCTAAATCCACAACACAATTTGTCGGCTGCAAGCCTGAAACTTTCTCTGCAACTACACGAACTTAGTGCCGGTCACATTGAAAGTTACCTAGCTGGGCTACTTTCAGCGCTGCGTAATATCATTGCCATGGTACGGCCGCGAAGATCCGCGACTATTACGCAGGAATGAAAAAGTAGTTCCTAGCCATATAGGTGTAGAAAATCGCAACTTTTCATTTTCAGTTGGTCTTAGCACACGATGTAACTGTAGTAGAGTTAAGTTTTAAATAGGAAAAATATTGAAAGTGTCTTTGGTAATTTTTTGAATGAGATGCTAATGGACTGATCAGAATCAATGATGTATGCTAAGCTATGCTAAAAGTGCTACCGCCAGATACAAAGATCGGCTGAATGGATTCAAAAACGGTAAAACTCAACTATTTAACTCTAGGGGACTTGTAAAATGAGCCTATTTTCAAAAAAAGTGGAGTGTTCCTTTAAAGACGTCTTGATTTTGCGGGATCATGGGAGTTGTTGTCTTCACCTCTACAGCCGGTGGGAAAGAATCAGACGGGACTCGGGCAGAAATCATATTCATGGATGAGCTCATGTATTAAATATTTATTACCTTTACTGTAGTATGTAGCAGGGTGGAGCTGAGCCCTTGTTAATAAATCTTTAATACATTAGCTTCTGTGGATGAATGTATCCAAACACTCAAATAAATACAAAGCAGTATCAAGATGCATGTTGACTAAATTCAAGCATTAAAGTGAAAACAGTGTCTTCACTTTTATCTTTTTACACATTCATTTCCCACATATAATTGAATGGGGAAAGGAAAAACAGCAACAACAGACTAGCATGTTGACTACTTTGAATACATACTAATTTTGCTCTCCTTTCTTTCTGGCCAGCAAATTTCTCAATGACTCTCTGATTAAAGTCAGTCATCTCAGTAGTGTCATGACGTTTGCATTGTTCAGTCAGATATTTGAGGGCTCTTACCCCCGTTGTTGTCCACAAAACTTAAGTACCGACACTTTGAAATAAAAGACAGGGAAAGCAATAAAGGGCATTGCTAACAACACATCCAGCCAGCCTCCTCCGTTTCTCATAACAAGTGTGTGAAGCTCCGAGTGCAGCTTCATCCTCTGTCTCTGGCGGCTGCTGGGTTTGTAAATCGCGTTGGTCCGGTTCGGGATCCTTTATCCTTTTTTTTCTTCCAGCGAACGCCTTGTGAAAGAATTTGGTTTAACTGCTGCCATTTCTACGAAAGTGATCATCCTAACAAGGGTTTGGCGGAGTCGGAGTGACGATGTCGCCCGCGCACTTTCACTTTAGTGGCCAAGAGCGTAAAGTTGAATGACAGGTGACGAGAACCAATCAGATTGGATAAAATAACACGCATCCAATTCTGATTCGCCAGGGATGCAGCGACCTGCGTCCGGAGGAGGATCTTTAAGAAACCAATCAGAGACCAGCTTCAGGTCACATGCTACCCGTATATTTTTGGACTCAGATAGACGTCCATTTGTCTGGCGTCCCTCATGCATGAAACCGCATGAAACGTACTGAAGAACATATAAAATAGTTAACCGATCAAAGCCAGTTTTTATTAAATGCTGCGACTCTTACTAACAGCTGGCACGTCGTATGAGTAAACTATTTTATTTTTATTTAATTTTTTATATCATTTTTGTATACATGTATATTTCTGGAATTTTGATGGCGCCCTCTACAGCCGCCACTGGTTTAAGCGCAACAAGCAGTCATAAAGAACTAAATTCAGTACTGAGAGACGGCTTTATGTGCACGCGCTTTGAGCACAAAATCTGCGGGAATGAGTCAAATTATGTGTAATACACGCAATCCCACGCCGAAATCCAAGCAATGTTACTCTAACAATATTCATCCGGAGCAAATGAAACGAGTGAGTGAGGGGAGGCGGGAATGTCGGAGAAAGAGTGAAAGATCAGCTGGTATTGTGTGTCTATTCTGTGGAAAATGAGTACTGGAAGCGTATCAGATATATCCACATGTAATGAAAAATCTATATTTTTGACAACACTACATTGCACTTAGTTTATTATTTCAGATTCCTTTTTAAAATACTACTATTGTATATATTGTATATAAAATTCAAGCCGCCAATGTGGCTAGTTTTTAAGCATTTGGCAGTTTGGAGGGTGTTAATGTCAACTTGTGCTTTTTCAATCATTATTTCTAAGGATGCTGATTTTTATATGCCAGCTGTCTGACTCTGAGATGGTGTGATAAGATGTTATCTTGTGTTTTAGATTCTTTGCCCTAAAGAGACGGAGAGCTCTGAAGACCAGCATGAGGAGCCGAAACATCCTGAAGCGTCCAGCATTAGAAGAAGACGGCAGGAGGAATTAGTGCAAAAGTGAGAAGACGAGGATTTCACACGTCATGGAGCCCTCAAACCTCACAACAATCTAGATGACATTTAATAAACAGTGCCTTAAACTGAAGTTCTTTTATTTACCTGATATTTCACTCGTAATTTCTTTTAAAAATGAAAAATGTCTTCCCTGAACTCTCTATAAATCCATCGCTGGTTAATGTAGTAGTTTTGTTATATAGAAAACTGTATTTAAGTGTGTGTGTGTGCGTGTGTGTGTGTGTGTTTATTTATTGATTATACTCCACTGTTAAGTATGTGTTTATTGATACTATGTTTAAAAGGAGCAATGTTTCATATTCATATTGTTACATGTTATGTAAGTTCTTTGACCACATAGAGAAAACACAATAAACTTCCTTTGACTTTGGCATGTGTGTGTGTGTGTTTGTTTGGGGGGTTTTAGGTCTAGTATTGAAGAGGTCCCACCGTCTCCTGTCAGCAGGACTTCCTCTGTGTCCGTCCTAGAAGAGGAGGAATTCCCAGAGTTCACGGAAGTGTCCAGTTCAGTTGACCTTCGACCCCTACACACCAGCCCTGACCCCAGCTTCGGTACCGAGGTGAGACATTTTAGGCTGACAGATGTTGGCATTGTTGATATGGCGTATACATGGTGTGATCATTTAATGTTTTTTAGGGCGTGCTCCGCCTCCACCTGCTGGAGGCTCAAGATCTGGTTGCGAAGGACAACATGGGTGGGATGGTGAAGGGGAAGAGTGACCCGTATGTCAAGATCCAGATCGGAGACACGACCTTTAAGAGTCATGTGATCAAGGAGAACCTCAACCCCACGTGGAATGAGATGTATGAGGTGGGTTCAGGTCCGCAGATGTCGTTTTAGTTTATGTTAAAAATGGTTTTAAATATATTATCATGTGATCAATGCTTTTCCCAGCTGGTTCTGACCTCCAGCTCGACCTCTGATGTCCTTGTGGAGGTTTTCGACAAGGATATGGACAAAGACGACTTTTTGGGGAGGTGTGTGGCAGCGTTGTTATTGTTAAATGACACTAAAACTATTACAAAATGCTTTGTGTTCGCTAAAATACAAATAATACCAAAAAGAAATATAATATAAATTATTCAATTCAAATTTGCATAGCGCTTTTCACAATACACATTGTTACAAAGCAGCCTTGCAGAAAGTGCATTTCATAAATGTACATTGAAAAATGTTAGAAAGAAAAATATAAATAATGTATCTAAAGTCTGAACTTAGAAAATTTTAAATGTAACAAACAAGAAGTGCTACAATTTCTACAACTGAAATAAATCAAAATAGAAATATTGAAAAGTAATACAAATGCAAAAGCATTTATAAATAAAAATAAATAAAAGCTAATTCAAGCTACTTTATTTGTATAGCACTTTATACTACACAGCTGGTTTCAAAGTAACTTTGCAGTGATAAATACTATAAAAGTATATCAATAATAGTAAAATAACACTGGTATGTGGCTCATCATTGGCATGTTTTTGACATGATGCTGGTCCTGATCCTGTATGTGTCCACAGGCTGAAGATCAGCGTACAGGAGATCATTCAGTCCCAGCTGACTGACAAAGTGAGTGTATCAATGTCTCTCCTCATTCTCTTAGTGATTTGATTTAGACATATTCTCATATTATCTTAAATTGGCATTGGATTGCTAGTATGTTTACTGGCATGGTGAGAAAGTGTTGTAATGTATTAGCTTTTGAATGGTATTATTGTTTTTTGATTTCTGAATATTTAATGTATTTGTGTAATGATAAATCATTTCTTAGTTTTGCTAATTCAATTGTGCTTTCTTTGTCTCTGTCAGTGGTTTTCTCTGAGTGATGTCAAACACGGCCGTGTTCATATGATTCTGGAGTGGCTGCCCACAGTAACACAACCTGAACGACTGCAAAAGGTCATTATTAAAGCTGACATGTATTGTATTGTATTATATTATATATATTATACATATGATGTTTTTGAGTATCAATAGTAGTTCAATCCATGTGCAGTCCATCTATTCTAGAACTTTTTGTAAACCTTTTTTTTATTATTTAATAAAATACTTAATACTTAAAGTATCTCATGAAATTTTAAATAAGGCTCTTACCTTTCAGTAAAAAATATGAATAATATCTTTAGTAACTAATTTAGTAATATCAGAGTCGTGTTTTTTTGTGCTGTGAATCGATTACTTTTTTTAAAACGAATTAATAAAAAAATTCTGTAATTAATCATGATTAATCGCGATTAAAAACATTGGAGTTTTTAATATTTTGATGTTGTAATAATTTCAGTTACTCTCCACATTAAAGTAGAAACAATTTAAAGACAGCATATTTTAAATATGTGTTGTAATGGCATCTTTTTATGAGTGAAGGCCAGTATCACTGATACTAATGTCTCTATGAAACATTAATGACGTTACATTACAGTATAACTGAAAGCTGCCAATTTCAACATTTATTAGGCTTTTAAAAAAAAACTTTTAATTAAAGTGAAACCCATTATAATGAATGTTATATTTACCCATGGCCTTCCCTGTTAGACATAGCCTATACAGAAATGTAATAGTTATCAAACACCTTTCTTACTTTATTATAAATAATAAATGAAATATAGATTAATCATCATTAAAGCTACAATTTTCTCTGTTCCCGTTGTTCTTTGATGAACATTAATGACAGACATTATCAGTGCTGCTGTCACATTTAAGACGTTATTTAAGGTGATGCCAGTTTTGTTGAGTATTCTCACAATAGGAATCTTAAATGACTTTAAGACTCCTAATATGAGAATACTCGACAAAACTGACATTTTTCTCTGTGTTGTTATTGTTTGTTCAAGAGTGAAAGAGAAACGATGTGTGCACGAGACTGGCACGAGTCTTTCTGTGCATCGTGTGTGTGTGTGTGTGTGTGTGTGTGTGTGGGCATGTTTTTGTGAAATATCAGGACACAAATGTGTATAATGACATGGGTATTACAAAAAGAGGGTGAAATATGAGGACGTTACCCATGTCCTCACTTTTCAAAATGCTTATAAATCATACAGAATGAGTTTTTTTTCACAGAAAAATTTCACATTTTGTTGCACATTTACATGAATAAGAGCGTGATCATATGTAACTCTAGGCAAAAATGGATATAAAAACGGATGCTGCGTTAATTGCGTTAAATATTTTTAATGCGTTAAACTGGAAAAATTAATCGCCCGCATTAACGCGTTAATTTGCACAGCACTTGTTTATTTTAAAATGAAATATTTAAAAAAAATATTTATGTTTATTGTATTTTTTAATTGTTTATAGTATTATTATTATGTATATTTTTATATAAGTTGATTTGCTGTTTTTTTGAGTTTGCTTTTTTATTTTACTTAAGTGATGCACACTTGATTTTAAAATTAAATAATTAAAATGAATCATTTTAATGCATTTATTTTTTAGTATATTTAATGTGAATATATTTTGATATAATTTATTTTGGCATTATGATTTCTGTCACAGTCTCAGCCTGCATGTTGATTGTTTTCTTGTTTCCTTCATGTCCAGGCTCTGCAGTTACAGTCCGAACATTCATTCCAGAACAAATCTGTGCCGTCTGCAGCTCTGTTCTACTTCCTGTTGGAGAGAGCTCACGACCTGCCCGTACGTCTTACACACATTCACTTACAAGCAGTTTCACACAAATACAGTCCACAATCCACTGCTGTGATCAAAGCATTTTCACTTGTGTTCATGTGTGCAGCTGAAGAAGAGTGGAAAGGAACCTAAAGCTGCTGCAGAGCTGGTTTTCGGAGACGTTTCTCATAAGACCAAGGTGGGAGCCTTTTGTAAAGATTAAGCTGTGTGTCCATCCATTTCTGACCTTCAATGTAAGCAACTTCTGTACTGGTCTCTTTATAGGTGTGTGACCGCTCCACGTCTCCTCAGTGGAGTGAAGCGTTTCACTTCCTGGTTCACAACCCAAGAGAGGAGATTCTTATTATAAAGGTGAAGTAGATTATGTTCCTAATGTTGTTTTGGAGTCTCCTACAATAGTTTTACATCCATCCAAGGTCAAAAAACACTTGATCATAATATGCATTGCAGCATCAGCTCTTTTCTCAGTGTCTGAAACGGTTCGATAACGGATCCAGTCTCTCTTAACCCCGCCTTTCTGAGAGCATGCTCTGCTCTGATTGGTCAGATGGCCCAGTCTGTTGTGATTGGTCTACAGAAAGGAAACACTAATTACCATTTCAGCTCTTGATACACTGTGATATGAACAGTAATGATGGCGTTGCTTTTACTGTATCAATTCCAGCGCAAGTCCTCATACTTTTGACATGAACCGAACTCTTCCAGTCTCAGCTACAACTAATGTGTTTGAGGGCGGGGCAAAGTAGACTTAATTCACGGCCGGCCAATGAAGACCATAGATGGGCATTATGCAAACCTGTTACAAATTTAAGTTTGTCTGTGCAGGAGGTGAAACTGGAATCACTGACGACTCATTTCATCCAGTTCAGAATCGGTTCTTTCTTTTATGAGACAATAACTCTTTGTTTGTATAACTTTGTGAAGGTAAAAGGTCTGCAAAGTTTCAATTACACACTACATGGAGAGTAATATCTGAAAAAAGCCTAACAGGGGCACTTTTAAATAAAAGTTGCCCATATTTGAGTAGTCAACATGCCCTTAGGTTTGACATGATATATTCTATCTAAACTCTTTTAATTACTATTTTATAATTATTATGCCTGCTTATTTTATTATACATTGTGCCTGTTATTTATATTAAGTAGAATATATTATTTATTTATCGAAGCATTATTTATAATAACAAGAATAAGTATAATACATGTACATTTGAATTTAAATTAATTGATAATGGATTTTATAACCCATATTCATATTTTTTCTCTTATTTCCCTGCTGTAGATTTCAAGTGCCTTTGAGCAGCCCTTGGGCTCTGTGGTTCTACCAATCAGAGAGCTGCTTTCAGAACCAGATCTACTGATGGACCAATGGCTGAGTTTGGACGGAGCAGGACCTGGCAGTCAGATTCTGCTGAGAGCACAACTTAAGGTGAAACAATTATTCTGATGACTTTTTCTAGAATCGGCACGTCAAATCTTGACCGTAACACATTTAAAAAAGGCTAATTTGCTATGTTATGATCAGATTTTGGACTCAAGGATGGATACAAGCGTCCTTCATCGTAAAAAGCCTGTTGTTGAAGACCATTCGGTGGGTGAACAGCAGAAAGAAAAAGCCCCAGTCACTGCTGAACTTCCACAGGCTGCAGTCAGTAAGGAGTCTGAGAAGAAGACGCTGCCAACAAAAGGGTTTGATTTTTTTTTGGTGATGATTTCTGATTTCATATGTCACATCATTTTGTCTTGAGAGCTAAAGCAGATTGTTTGTGCTCATGACCAACAGGATCAGTGAACTGGCAGCCAGTACTTTACGAGTACCTTTATCACTGCCTGAAGAACATCAAAAACAAACAGCCGCCCATGTCATGGAGGACCATCACACGCCGTCTGCACCGGAGACACAGCTTAACACTGAGGTGTGTGTATGTGTGTGTGTGTGTGTGTGTGTGTGTGTCAACCAGTGATGGGAATAACGGCGTTACAGATAAACGCCGTTACTAACGGAATTATTTTTTTCAGTAACGAGTAATCAAACGAATTACTGTTCCTCCCGTTACAACGCCGTTAGCGTTACTGAGGGGGAAAAAAGCGCTGTTAGTCGCGTTACTATAATTGAGCTCACTGAAGCGCTTTTCATCCGAACAGGCTCTCTGTCAGTCGGACCTGCAACGCGTGTGTGTGTGTGTGTGTGTGTGTGTGTGTGTGCGCGCGCGCACCAGCCATTCGTGTTGGGGGTGGGTGCGGTGGTGCACATACAAAACTGATGATGATTGGTGGGTGGGAGACAAGGTTGAAGTTTATAGGTTGAGTTCACACCTATTTTTTTCACGGTCTATGGTTCACACACACACACACACACACACACACACACACACACACACACACACACACACCAATGACGCACACGCATATGCACATTCAGCGATGGTCCAACGACTTCAAAGGTAGCTTTCGCAAACTGGAAGTATAAGCGCTTCTTTTCCCTCGTTGAGGTGAAAGGTAAGAATATTTATGTAGCATGCAACTTATGCCCAGGAAGAAAGAGTCTCTCCACGCCGGTGGCAAGTGATTCTGAAGCGCCTCACATCATCATATGCCACAAAATTAGTGGCTAAAAACCCAGGTGATAACGTGAGCTCCACTACCAAAGGAAAGTATAGTACTGATAATATTTACACTATAGTAGGCCTATTGATAATATTTACAATAATGTATTGCATTTGATAGGTGTCTCACATTGTCCCACAGCAACATTACAATAGTGTACATTAATGTACAATGTTTTATAATAATAATTTATTCTATTTAGTGTCCAATTCATTCATTTAACATATATTGGGGGCATCCAAGTTATTTGACATATTTGAACATTTGAAAAAAAAAAAAAAAAAGTAACGCAGTAATTACTTTCCCTGGTAATTAGTTACTTTTATAATGATGTAACTCAGTTACTAACTCAGTTACTATTTGTAAGAAGTAACTAGTAAATATAACTAATTACTTTTTTAAAGTAACGTGCCCAACACTGGTGTCAACCCTCTACACACACCTTGGCAAAATAATCGCCATTCTTTTGCCAATCTTTTTTTTAAATCTCAACAGCGAACTTGGCATTAGTGTCAATTATTCTTTGATTAGAGCTTTTATGTATTGTTTATCTACAGGCTTGCTAAACATGGTTCTGTGTGTGATTTGGCTACTAGTAAAGCCAATGTTTAGTGTTTTGGGTTAATAGTTCTTGCGACAGATATTTGGCTATAATCGTTCTAAAAATACAATAGTAACGGTGCCCTTCAGTAGCGATCACTATAGATCCGCAGTCTTTACTCTTGAGGACTGAACTGGTTCTGCTCGATCATCTTCACTAAAATAGTCTGGGTCTGATTCGGGCTCAGATTGGTATGGTTTTATTGACGCCATTGTTTCTAATACTGACCAAAGCACAGATAAAGGTAAAGGTAAGGGGCGTGACGTTTCCGACAAACGTGCACTAGGTGCCAGCTAACCAATCTGAGCCCATTGCGTATTTTTGAGGGACCGGTTTCATACAACCCGGAAACCATCAGACCGGGACAGAGCAGTGAGAATAAAGGTCTTTTTTTTAAAACGAAGCATGAACACATGTTACAGTGCACCCCACAAACACAATCAAGCCTTCGAAAGAATGTGTTTTACCACCCCTTTAAGATATTGTTGGTCATTCAGTGTTTCTGTAAAAAAATAGATAATAGTAATAGTAATTATTATTAAAAGATTAATACTACTACTTATTCTACTACTAATAACAATATACAATGCACTAAGGGTTGATGAGCTGCTGGGTTCATGAATATTAATCACGTTGTCTGCGTTAGCTCGAACTGACTTGCTGAAATCAAAACAGGGACGGTAATAGATGAGCACCAGCCAATGAGATTGCTGTTTACGCTTTAGCTCCGCCCACCACTGGAGAAACCAGCATAATATCTTCTGCTTGTTCTTAAAAGCTTTATAATTCCAAATGAACTCCGTTATTTTGACAGGAAAATGCAACAAAGAATATCGTTTACATGTAGTGTGTCGCTTCTGCGTAAGACTCTGGCTCTCTCGCTCTGCGTGTGTGTGTGTGTGTGTGTGTGTGTGTGTGTGTGAGAAACACAGCTAGCGCTCTCAGCAATGCGCAATGAGTCTTGCGCCTTCAGACTAGAGTTTACGGTACGTTAAATACATGTACACACACATCCAAAGAGATTTAGCTGAGAAATTTGAAACAGTACAGATCACTTGACGGAGAGCGAAACTCTCAAGCGAGTTTTCAGTGAGTGAAAATATATCTTTGCTAAACTTATACTTAGCCTCTATTTTAAGAATTTATCAGCCAATGGCTAATGATAAACATTAGTTAGTCGCCCAGAGTGAAGATTTAGTCGCATATGCAAGTGATTTACTCGCATTGTAGAGGGTTGGTGTGTGTGTGTAAAACATAACTCACTTGAAGATTTTATTTTAATGAAGTAATAATTTATTAATTTAATTTAATGTTCTGTTTATTATTATATTTATATATTTATTATTCATTGTATTTTAATGTCAATGTTTAATTTTATTATATTTTTATATTATATCAAAATTATTTGTGTTTTTTTAATTGATGTATTTCTGATACATTATGTATATATCATATATTAGTGTTCTTTAGTGTTTATTAAACTGGATTTTATTCATTTGATATTTTTATCAAATGTGTTACAATATACATTATTGTTTTGTTGAACATGAATGGTGACCACAACTTTTATTTTATTTTGTTTTGGTGAAAAAAGCTACCTTTTTTAATGATTTGCTCATTTGTTGCTTTTGATAAACAGGATCTCAGCAAACGTCCTGATTCCACTACTAATGTGGGTGGATTTATGGAACCAGTCAAAACATTTGGATCGGCCCATGAAGAGCAACAACATGTGGATAAACCAGCACAACAGTGAGACAATAAAAGAGACAATAAACTCGTCAGAACTCGTCAGATAATAAAAGAGTTTTTTATATTTGGTTTTGATTAATCCTGATTTAGCTTGAATTCACAAAGTAATATGCCATTAATCATAATAATAATGGATTATGATCATATAAAGATTGATTTTTGTATGTGTGTGTGTGTGTTTGTTCATGTTAATCAGGTCTCACAAGAAGGTTTCTCCCAGTGTTTCTGCAGAAGAGTCAAAAGTCTCTAGTTCAACAGACGTACGACCCCAAAAGACTAGCCATGACCCCAGCTTTGGCACCAAGGTGAGTGTTATTTTCTTGACCTTTTAGGTTCCTGAATTAAACATGCCCTCTGATTTTAGCATTAGGTCTAAGTATGTTGGAACGTGTCTTGCATAGGATCACATTAGCATTCTTCTAATGTTGTTGTTGTTTAATATCTGTCCCATAGGGGGTGCTGCGGATCCATCTCTTGGAGGCTCAAGATCTGGTTGCGAAGGACAACATGATGGGTGGGATGGTGAAGGGGAAGAGCGACCCGTATGTCAAGATCCATATAGGAGACACGACCTTTAAGAGTCATGTGATCAAGGAGAACCTCAACCCCACGTGGAATGAGATGTATGAGGTGTGAATAAGAGAAAAAAGGAAATGTTTTGGACTATGTTTTTTTTTCTCTAGTTATGCTCAACTGTCATATTTCTAAATATTTGTAATTATTATCTGTAAAAAAACACACTTTTTGGTTGTTATTCGTTTTTTATTTACTAGATGATTCTGACTCCTGATCAGAATCTAGATGTGAAGTTTGAGGTCTATGACAAGGATGTTGACTCTGATGATTTCCTTGGACGGTTAGTACATTTATAATCTCTTTTAATAAGTCTTAAGACTTTATTTTGCATTATTAAACAAAGTTTATGGTACAAAAATGTTCCTCCATTACTCATACAGGGCTTGACATTAACATTTTTGCTTATCAGTCAATGTGGCTAGTGTTTTTCTAAAGTTACTAGCCCATCAGCATTTTCACTGGCCACAGTTTTGACATCGATACCATGGGGAAAAACAGCCATGTAGATATTTTTCATATTATCTCATAATTTGTCAGCAGGAATATTAGGCTGCTGTCACTTTAAGACCTGACGCACGGATCCACATGCGTTTTCTTTCTCAGCTGTTTACGTTCACTTACAGCAGAACTGACTGTGTTTATGTGAATACTCGTCAAGTTCAGCATTTTGACATTATTTTGTGTGTATTTGACTAGGGTTTCTTACGAGCGTGTGTTACATTTTAGTGGACTGGACCGTGGTGGAGGATTTGTTGAGACTTATATTTTAAAATACGCGTTCAGCTCCACCGCTCCCTATTCACAGAGTACACACAATCGCGAAAGTGAAAGTAAACGCAAGCGCACATTCAAACACGATTTCAATACGTTACCGCTGTTTGAAAGCGGCTCCTTGAGGCACGTGAATATCTGCCGATATAAAAGCTATCCCGCTGTAACCATCTCTTAGCTCTGTATCATGCTTGAAGAAAAATGTGGTCTCTATTTGCACTTTGAATATTGAGTACTTTGATTATGGTATTATGGTTATTGTTTGCACTTAATATCTATGATCAATTTGTGGGAAGGAGTTCAGTTAGGAGGTCAGAAGAAGCTCATGTGCAGTTCTATGGTCTGAAGAGACAATCATACAGGACAGAAGCCAGTCAGTTGTGTTTTTGGCAAAACCTTTACAGTGCTTGTTGTCTTTTACTGCAGATGATAATTCATACTCAGAAAGTAGAACTGAAATGACACTCAATACAAGATGATGAGTTAAAACATTTCAAATGCACCTGCAAACAATTTTTCTAGTCATGTATTTCACCATTGAGGATTTCTTAAAAATACTATGTAAAAATCCTGTCTCGTTCTCGTGAGATAAGTCTCGTCACAGCCCTATATTTGACTGTATAAGCTCAGCGATAATCAGGGGCGTAGCCAGCTATGATGACTAGGTCCCCCCAGTTTATTATACAAATATAATAATATTTGTTAAATAACAGTTGTTTAAATTATTTTAACGTAATTACCAAATTATTATAACATCTCAAATACTAAAATAAATAAAAACATTTTTTTTTACAGTCTATGGTTTTTGCATAATGCTTGATGAGTTTGATTGACAGCTGTGTTAGGCAATTAGGTGTCAGGCTCATGTATGTCGCGCAGCTCGCGCCTGTGAGTTCATGAAGTGTGTTTACATATTCACTTAGCCTATAATTTGCAGTTGTGTGATAGATAAACAGCAGCGATGCATAATTCTATAAAAAGGACTTTTAAAAACTTGCATTAAAGTCAGCATGAAACGGAAGTTGAGATCGTCATTTTCTCCTTATTGTGACGTATATCCGAGTGAAACGGCTTCTGAAATTAGAAAAAAAATGTAAATGAGTCTTGATTTCGTTCTTTGGGAAGTTGCTAACTTACTAGTTCTTCTGCTAACTAGTTGTGGAGAAAAACTCGATCTATCTCTTAAATAAATATATTTTCTCTCTAGATCTTTTCTACATATGTTATTGAGCATATTTCCTCACTTTTCGCTGGTTTAGGTTACAAATGTAACTTATTTTAAAGGTCCTGTTCTTCGTGATCCCATTTTTCAAACTTTAGTTAGTGTGTAATGTTGCTGTTAGAGCATTTATAATACCTGTAAAATTATAAAGCTCAAAGTTCAATGCCAAGCGAGATATTTTATTTAACAGAAGTTCCCTTTCAAAGCCTACAGCGAACGGCCGGTTAGGACTACATCCTGGTACTTCCTTCTTTAATGACGTCAGTAGAGCAGTTTGTTGACTAACCTCCGCCCACAAGAATACGCGAAAAAGGGGGCGTGGTCTTGTTGCTCCCGCGTGGAGAAGAGGAAGTGTTGCGTTCGGTTGCGTTTGTGTAGTTTGTTTGTCGCCATGTCGTCGAGACGCTGTTATTTTCATCCCGGAGTCAAATCACCGTTGTTTGGCTTTCCCAGGGACGCTGTACTTAGAGATCATTGAGCGCATGCATCCCCGTTATGATGAGAGACGTGATCTTTCCGGTAACGTGCGCTCTGCGTGCCCTAAGCTGCTGTCGAATCACAACACGGGAACCGCTGGCACAATCAGAACTCGTTACGTGTTTCTGAAGGAGGGACTTCATAGAACAGGGAAATCCTCAAGCCGTTTTGAGGACAGTGAAAAGAGCAGTATACAGATAAGTGAATTGTGTGAAAATACTGTGTTTTTTTACACGCGAAACATGAACACATGTTATATTGCACACTGTAAACACAATCAAAGCTTCAAAAAAACACGAAAAACGGGACCTTTAAGCCTTTTATGGCTTAATTTCTGTAAAACTTTTTCTCAGCTCTCCCTATATAAGGGGGGCGCGCCGTAAGCGCTGCATTCCTCTGTGCGAGTCGTTACCACAAGCTGTTCGGCCGACTATATTGAGTAATTTTTACATTAAAAAAGCTTTTATTTCTCATATATTTCTCTCTTTTTGCCTCAAGTCCTTCTTGAAGAAAGTATTGTGTACACTGAGAAAAATGCACCTAACCACCATGCTACGATCAGTGACAGGTTTCTGAGAGGCGGAGCAGAAACGAGACAGGGGGCGATAACCATAGCACATGACCGGGAGAGAAGAGAAGCCGTTTCGATGGGGGAGGGAAAGTTAACATATTTGAGTAAAGATTATAAGGGTAAATGAATTTTTTAAAAATATTGAAGTGTACAGATAAATCAGGTATAGTAAACACTACAATATTAAATATAAAAATAGAATTGTAAAATTTGATTTCATGCCGCCTTTAACCCGGGAGAGAACCCATCCATCTCTACATAAAGTACTACTTTAATTCCAAGCGCAGTTCGACCTGAAGTTCGAATCCGGCTTTTGCTGAACTCGCTATACTTCATTTTCCCCATCACATATCAGATCGGAAAGGCGTTTATTTTCCATTAAAAATTAAGAAAATATCCGAAAAGTGGAAATAAAGTGTGTAACGTTTGTTGTAACCGCTGCTCGTGTTTTGTATGTGGACAGGTTGTAGCTGCAGTTTTGATTTATGTTGACAGTGACAGTGACCCCCTAGCGTGAAAGTGGCCGCTCACTTTTGCCCAGGCCCGACCAAAAGTACAATTCTGCCTACGCCACTGGCGATAATCAACTAATAAACAGCGATAAAGAACTCAATTTAGCACTGAGAGGCGGCTTTATTTCAGATGCCTTTTTAAAACACTACACTTGAAATATGTATGAATTGTATATAAAATTCAACCCGCCTAAGTGGCTATAGGAGTGACTGCCTTACACGCCTTATATCAATGAGTGATTCTATAATTGGAGATACATTTTGCATTTCAAAAAATGTTCACAAAACTGTTCACTAACAGAAATTCTTTCAATTGTAATAAATCAGGGCTTGCCAAACACAAGTTACTTCCTTTTTTCTTTTCTTTTAAAGAAAAAGTTATTTTTTATAGTATTGTTTGTCAACTCTGTTGTATTTCTCTGTATAGAAATAACATTGGTAACAGAATTGACCGTTTCAACATTATTTAGCCAAAAACTCCACTTGCTAGCATAAATGCTAAGAGCACATGGCACTAATGAAAAGTTTTTTAAACAGCCCACTGTGTGATCAGTGATAAACTCTGGTTTCCTTTTGGTAACAATTTTGATGTTTTACAAAATAACTTTTGATGTAAGAACTTTTTTTTATTCAAATATTTTAATAAAAAGAGAGCACACACACCTTTCAGTGCTTCAGATCTTATCAGTGAGGGAAAGTGACATCATTTCCTGTATCTTACATAGTTGTGGGAGATAATGCCACCAATTTAAAGGCAAAATATGGTACAGTTGCAGAATTGATGCAAGATATATGGACACACATTTTTATAAGATAAAAGTTATTAAACAATTTAATGTTGAAGAATTTGGAAAATTACTATTTAGGGCTTTTATTAGTGAAATATTAACAATAAAATTCATTACACAATGGAAAAATACACTAATTCGTACAAGAAATCATGACTTTCCACTATATAAGACACCTTTTACAGAAAATATTATATATATATAATATTATATATAGGACGTAAAGAATATATATATATATATATATATATATATATATATATATATATATATATATATATATATATATATATATATATATATATATATATATATATATATATATATCCTATATATATATAGGACGTAAAGAACCTAGGTGTCATTTTGGACTGTGACCTGACTTTTATAATCAAGTAACAAAAACTTGCTTTTATCATCTGAGAAATATTGCTAAGATTCGTCCTTTTTTTAACCCTGGATGATGCTAAAAAAACTCATTCCTGCTTTTCTCTTCTCTCTTGATTATTGTAATGCTATATACTAGAGCTGCAACTAACGATTATTTTTTCTGTCGACTAATCTAACGATTATTTTTTCGATTAGTCGACTAATCTAACGAGTATGATTTCAATGAGTATGAAATCAATGAATGATGACTATTAATTGTATTTCAGGAAGGGTAGTGTACATAGTATGCCATTTTATAATGAAATATATAAACACAAGAAGCTTTTTAAACATTATATATAATGATACTATTCATTATAAAATGTATACAGAGTAGGCCTAATTAGGAAAAGTTGTTTACTATAGTAGTTGAGTATTATTTACTTATTGATTTGTGTCAATAGTAAACGAAAATGCACTTGTATTTATCTGCAAAAGGTTCACATACAGGAGCTTTCAGCAGTGTTTTAATGTATAACTAGCTGTCTATTTTGAAGATACATGTGCATAAACAACGACTAAAGCTGCCAGAAGTGTTTGCCCAAACTTCAAAGACACATTTAAATGATTAAAGCTAGAGGCATATCTTAACTTTAATGTTACTTTAATCATGCAAACTACCTATATACAGCATGTTATTATGCATATGTGTTTGGGACAGAGGGGAACCAGGTCGCATTAACAGGAGATATATGCAGCCCATAATAAATCAAAGCACGAGACGTACTGGGGTCGGAGAAGAACCCCGGAAAATGTGACCGTCTGTTGCAATACACGCGCCACGGTTCAGCTGCGCGAGAGATCACTGGCAGCAGGGTTGCCAGGTTTTCACAACAAAACCCACCCATTCGTTACTCAAAACTAGTCCAATCGCGTTTCGGGGAGGTTCTCTGGTAAACATTGCGTTCAGGGGGTTAAATATGTGTGTTTTTTTTGCAGGGCTGCCTGCTAAAATTCTCATTCCCGGGGCTAAATATCACATAGTTGGGATCGCTTCAACCCGCGGACATGAGACACAGCCCGCGGCAACAATGTAGAAGTAGCCCAATTCCGCGGAAAAAAACGGGACTTGGCAACACTGACTGGCAGTGTGAAAGCTCCCGCTCTCCACGCGCACAGCTTCTGCTCTGCCTGCGCGCGCAGTGTGAAACCGGCATTACAGAGCGAACAAAGCACAGTTTTATTCGGCTTCTGTTCAAAGTTGTCCCACACTTTTGAATGTCGCGGTCTGGCTTTATATGATAAATGATCATTTTCACTATGCCCGGGAGCAGAAGCCGCCATTATTCTAGATCTTCTGTTCCATTCTAGAACGTAAATAATGTGCCGTCGACGCATTTCACGCACGTCGTTGCAGCCCTACTATATACACTGGCTTACCCAAGGGCTCTATAGCAAAGCTTCAACTGATACAAAATGCAGCTGCCAGAGTACTAATGAAATTAGAAAGGAGAGAGCATATTACACCGGTTTTAATGGAATTACATTGGTTGCCAGTTCATCAAAGGATTGATTTTAAGGTTTATAAAACACTGCATAATCTGGCACCTCTATACATTTCAGACTGTCTGTCAAGATACGTTCCGGATCGTTTTTTGAGGTCCTCTAGCGCCAGTGGTGTAAAGTACCAAATTACAAATACTCTTGTTACTGTAATTGAGTAGTTTTTCTCAGGAATTGTACTTTATTAAGTAGTTTAAGAGAGGCAAGCGTGCTTTATGAAAGGGGGTTGTTGCTGGTTAGTGTATGATGACTGTTTGACAGGCTTCAAAGTGCATTAGTCGGCATATTTTAATGTAATGTATTCTCACATGGCAATTTAAAATTTTAGTCCATGTAAAGGCCTATAGCATAACTTTCATAAAACATAATATTTAAATCAGGTTTATTTTTTTAATTGCAAGCAAAAATAATCAGTGGTGAAAATGGTGAGTTACTGGATTCTGATTTCTGAAGTGTATTGTTTTTTCAGAGAAAACATTCATTGAAATTAAAGCAGTACAATGAATGCGTCTCGGAAAGAAAGAACTGATTTTTTAATGTAAAAATGTTGATGTACAGCGCTTTGCAGCCTTTTTTAATTAACCAGATTAGTTACCTGATTATTGGTTGCTTTCTCAAATATTTCATGGCTGTATTTTTAGTGCTAGCAGTCAAAAATAAAACTTGGAGAAATATTGAAATACTAAAATACTGTTGGTGATCTCATGTTTTTTTGTTCTTACTGAGAATCATCCATAAAAGAGTATAAGCTACATTTTTAATTTGCAGGGTATAAGGTGGAATAACATTCATAGCATACTACTCACAACTCCAAAGCTGTCAACCCTCCCGTTTTTTCCGGGTTTCTCACGTATATTAGCTCTTTTCCCGCTGTCTTCCCGTTTTAGTATTTTCCCGTAAAATATCCCGTATTTTTACGCTCTGATTGTGTTAACTCAGAACACGCAACTATCTGTGTCTTTGAAGTGGCTTGCACTTGGGTGTAGTGGCAGAAGACGCGAATGAGAAGTCGCGCGCAAATACTGAGTTCTCTTTCAAGTCTTGCTCTTGAACGGACAAACTCACACAAATAGTATGTCAACATGTCCATCTTTATGAGTATTCTAGCAGACATAGTCTGTATATGCCTTAGGTAAACTTAATATAGTCGAGAAAGACGACGCATATCCGAGCATTAGGTCTTAAAGGGGCAGTAGCCTTTACTGATGTCAAACAACAAAAGACAAGGACATTACTCACTGCTCTTGATTGAATAGCTTTTGTAAGTTTAATAGGATTAATCTTTAATTTATACAGTCAAATATGCAATGTTACTTTACATTTGATCAATTTCTGTACCTGAAAACTAATGTTAGACGTACCTGAAAAACCTGAAAAGCATAGTTTATTTTATTAGTATCTTTGCTCAATAGTATTTATTTGTGCTGCTGCTTGTATTTCAATTATTTCTTCTTATTATTTTCTTTATTTTTATTTGACAGTAGTCCTTTTTTCCCTGAACATAGCAAATACTGAACCGTACCAAAACCGTGAACCTAAAACCGTGATACAAACCGAACCGTGAGCAATCTGTCCCGTTATACCCCTAGCGTAACGTATGCGAGGGGGTGCCACAAAATGGAGAACATTTTCAAAGGGTGCCATGACTGAAAAAAGGTTGGGAAACACTGGCTTAGGCTACTATCGAAGAAGAAGAAGAAGAAGAAGACGGGAGGAAGAGGGAAAAAGTTGCGGGAAGTGAACTCTTATTTTGAGAGAAAAAATCTCTTATTTTGTGGATGGATTCCGGGAAATCTCCCTTATTTTCAATGTTCAATGTTGACAGCTTTGCAACTCACTACTCTTGAGTACTTTTAAAAGGGCTACTTTTTACTCCTGTTTTGTGTAGTATTTAGGACAGGTACTTTAACTCTAGTAGCACTACATTTTTTGACAAGTAACAGTACTTTTACTTGAGTACGCTTTTTCAGTACTCTTTCCACCACTGTCTAGCGCTAATCTTCTGTCTCAATATACAGTAATTCATAAACGATCTGGTGGTACTTCTTTTAGCCACTATGCTCCAATATGGAGTGCTCTACCCAATGAAGTGAAAGAGGCTCCAAACGTTCATATTTTTAAAAGGCGGGTTAATACATATCTTTTTAAAGTTGCTGATCAGAATAATATGGTGTGAAGGTTTCATCACTGATATTGAGGTGACATTGTATTGCCATTTTCTTTGAACCTTTCTGTTGTTTAATCTTTTTATATCGACTTTGTGTGAATTTGTATTCCTATTATTTGCTTGTGAAGCACTTTGAGTTGCATTTCATGTATGAAAAGTGCTATACAAATAAATCAATGTTTATTATTATATATATTATTTCCAGATACTATAATCAACATTTTGTCTTGATGTGTGCTCAGGTTCAAGCTCAAACTCGGAGGCATCATCAGGTCCCAGTACAATGATGAAGTGAGTATCAACCAGGCCATTTGGCTCTGATTTATAAGATCACAACACAATAAGCACATTAATCTTTCTCTGCTGGCTTTTCTTTTCCAGTGGTTTACTTTGAATGATATAAAACACGGTCGAGTCCATTTGGTTCTGGAATGGCTTCCCACCGCGACACAGCGGGATCGACTGGAACAAGTCAGTCTTAAATGAAGACACATGGAGTCTGTTGATTCTGTGTTTATACAAAAAATGATGAAATGCTAAAATACTGTTGTTGTTGTTGTTGTTTTTAAATCAGGTAATGCAGATGCAAAGCACTCAGTCCTACCAGAACAAATCTGTGCCGTCAGCAGCGTTACTGTTTATTCTCTTAGACAGAGCTCATCAACTTCCTGTGAGTCATTCACACTAATAAACCACATGCTTATCTGAGATATATATATATATATATATATATATATATATATATATATATATATATATATATATATATATATATATATATATATATATATATATATATATATAGTATTTAATTGACTAGAAACTGTCCTTATTAATGCAATCTCTATAACTATTTTTGATGGAATTAAATACAATTTTTACTAGAAGAGTAACATAAGCTCTGTTAATAATAATAATAATAACCTGTTAATGAGTAATAATGGCTATATTGGTGTCTAGTTGAAGAAAAGCGGGAAGGAACCCAAAGCGGCCGCTGAACTTGTACTTGGAGGAACATCTTACAAAACCAAGGCATGAGATTTTTATCAATAATGACAATCATGCAGTACTGTAAAAAGTCATATGCAACATCTATTTGTAATATACATTTAATATATTTCAATTCCTATTTCTGTTCTCTCTAATATAAAGGTGTGTGATCGTTCAACCGCTCCTCACTGGAATGAAGCTTTTGACTTCCTGATTCATGATCCCAAAAAGGACACACTTGTCATTAAGGTGAGGGTATTGTAGAAATTAACTTTTTCAAAACTTTTTTAAAAGTTGCCAGCATTTTTGTTCATTTTCACAAATGTTTCATTACCCCAGAATATTTTGTTGTA
Source organism: Gobio gobio (assembly GCF_949357685.1). Classification (NCBI taxonomy): domain Eukaryota; kingdom Metazoa; phylum Chordata; class Actinopteri; order Cypriniformes; family Gobionidae; genus Gobio; species Gobio gobio. The sequence continues at coordinate 5,127,311 of NC_137110.1, read as the reverse complement.
TCTGAACATGTGATGTATCACGAGGAATATAGACCTTTCAACCCGACGAGTCAGTTTAAAGGGATAGTTCAACCAAAAACGAAAATCTGATGTTTTTCTGCTTATCCCTAAGGCATCCAAGATGTAGGTGTCTTTGTTTCTTCAGTAGAACAAAAATGAAGATTTTTAACTCCAACCGTTGCCGTCTGTCAGTCGTATAATGCATGTCAATGGGGTCTAATTCTATTAGAGTAAAATAAACATGCACAGATAACTTCAAAATTAAACCCTGCGGCTCGTGACAACACATTGATGTCTTAAGACACGAAACGATCGGTTTCTGAGAGAAACCCAACGTTATTTATGCTATTATTTCACCTCATATCAGTCGAATGTCATCAGCTCTCCAGACCGCCATCACTTCCTGTGAGTAAGGTCAAAATACCGGCGCGGTCATAGATGTATACATACTAGATCTGCAACTAACGATTATTTTTCTGTCGACTAATCTAGCGATTATTTTTTTGATTAGTCGACTAATCTAACGATTCTTTTTCCAGATTCATCTGATGATTCAAAGAGGGTAGTGAATTTGTATATTATTTTAACATAAAAATCAATGAATTATTACAATATTAATTGTATTTCAGGAAGGGTAGTGTACTTAAGCCATTTTATAATGAAATATATGAACACAAGAAGCATTTTAAACATTATATATAACTAATGATACTATTCATCATAAAATGTATACAGAGTAGGCCTAATTAGGAAAAGTTGTTTACTATAATAGTTGAGTATGATTTACTTTTTGATTTGTGTCAATAGTAAACGAAAATGCACGTGTATTTATCTGCAAAAGATTCACAAACAGGAGCTTTCAGCATTGTGTTAATGTATAACTAGTCGTCTATTTTGAAGATATACATGTGCATAAACAACGACTAAAGCTGCCAGAAGTGTTTGCCCAAACTTCAAAGACACATTTAAATTATTAAAACCACAGGCATATCTTAACTTTAATGTTACTTTAATCATGTGAACTACCTATATACAGCAAGTTATTATGCATATGTGTTTGGGACAGAGGGGAACCCGGTCGCATTTACAGCAGATATATGCAGCCCATAATAAATCAAAGCACGAGACGTACTGGGGTCGGAGAAGAACACCGGAAAATGTGACCGAATGGACAATATTCGTCTGTATTTGCAATACACACGCCGCGGTTCAGCTGCGCGAGACAAACACTGGCAGTGTGAATAAGCCCAATGGGCGCGCGCGGCTCCCGCTCTCCACACACACACACACACACACACAGCTTCTCTGCCACCGCGTGCAGTGTGAAACCGCAGTTACAGAGCGAACAAAGCACATCGTCGTCGTCATCGTCGTTGCAGCCCTAATAGATACATCATTAGTGCCTGCGCGGATCGCTCGAATGAGGAATCTACGTATATATATATCTATGACCCGGCCGGTATTTTGACCTTACTCACAAGAAGTGATGGCGGTTGGAGTAAAAAATCTTCATTTGTGCTCTACTGAAGAAACAAAGACACCTACATCAAGCAGAAAAACATAACATTTTCGTTTTTGAGTGAACTATCCCTTTAAATATACGTGTGTATTGCCACGATTGGTCAAATAATTAGCCAGTTTCGTTCGTCATTACTGCAAATAGGTAATTCTGATACATGCAATTACTATCCATTATGACATGTAGGCATTTTTATCTTTATGTACACAATAATAATCTTTTACATTTGTAATCTTTTTATTTTTAATATTTAAAAATGTGTGTGAGCTGCTGCGCGTCCCTGTGTGTAATAGCAGAGTGTAACCACGTTGTGCACCGCCTATAGGCGGATATTATTAACACACCCTTTAAATAACACCAAAAATACAGCGCTTTTGACTTTAGAGCAGGTTTTTGTTGGTCAATGGTGCAGTCGTTTTCAGTTCCTCACAATAGCAACTCACCAACAATGCACCTGAACACACCTGGTGGTCAGACCATCGCCCATGGGTGAACAGATGGACGCGAGTGTATTTGCTATTTAAACAATGTGGCACTGGATAACTGCGTCGAGCTGAAACTAGTAAAACACACTTGCGTCGCGATTGCACTGATTGTACGATAGGGCCCTTAAAGGGTTAGTTCACCCAAAAATGAAAATTCTGTCATTAATTACTCACCCTCATGTCGTTCGACACCCGTAAGACCTCCGTTCATCTTCAGAACAGAAATGAAGATATTTTAGTTGAAAGCTGATGCTGAGAAAGGCTTCAGATAGGCCTCCATTGGCATTCAGTACATTTACACTCCCAAGACCCATAAAAGGCACTTAAAACGTCGTTACAAAGTCCATCTCACCACAGTGGCTCTACAATAATTTTACGATGCGACGACAATAGTTTTTGTGCGCAAAAAAACCCCAAAATAACACCTTTATCCAGCCTTTCTCAGCCATCAGCTTTCAACTAAAATATCTTCATTTGTGTTCCGAATATCTTCTTACGGGTGTCGAACGACATGAGGGTGAGTAATTAATGACAGAATTTTCATTTTTGGGTGAACTAACCCTTTAATATGAATGGCACTCTAGCACCCCTTGTGGCAACAATGAGAATGAAACACAACTGATTGATCATACTCATTATTTTGATGTATTGTCATTCTGTGCAGTTCTCAAGTGCCTGGGATCAACCCATTGGCTCGTTGGTTCTACCAATCAGAGAGCTGCTTTCAAAACCAGATCTACTGATGGACCAATGGCTCGATCTGGATGGAGCTTTACCACAGAGCCAGATTCTACTCAGGGCTCAGCTGAAGGTTAGACGGTGTTATCTTCACTGGTTTTGAGCACGAGATGTTTTTTACTACTCAGGGAGTCGAGAAATAATAGTATACATGAAGACAAGTTGCAATGCTCTAACTATAACCCCACATGTTCTGCTTTATCCAGATCTTGGATTCAAAAATGGCGGCATTAGTAGCCATGGGTTCAGGTCCTGTTTTGAGTAATAAGCAGACGGCCACCACTGGACAGATCAAAATCTCGCTTTCCTTCCAGAAACAGCTCACAGTGACCATCCATGCATGCAGGTCTGCTTATTGGTGGATTGTATATGTGCTTTTATTGTATGGTGTATAATGTTGGCATGATTATTAACCCATTTGAGCAACCAAGAACCAAGTTTATTCAAGTTTATAAGTTGCCTGTGCTAGTCTAAAGTTTGAGGTAAAGTGAGGACGTTCTGTGTTTGTGTTCAGGGGTCTGGTTACATCATCTAAGGACAGTTTAGACACCTACGTCTCCCTCATTCTGCTG
>NC_137110.1:5083997-5121497 GCF_949357685.1 Gobio gobio | reverse complement strand
TAAAGATGGATATTTTTATACTTTTTTTACATAATTGATTTAGTAATGATAATATTGAAGTGTTTAATGTATTGATTATTAGTTGTTCAGCATGCCCTATAACTCTGTGTCTCTAACAAATATGGAATTTAATTTCATGTAATATATTTTGTTTATATAAATTAATTAAAAAACAAAAAAAATTATATTATTTTTATTTGATAAATATCATTGAAATATTTATAAATTATATTAATTAATTGTATTAAATTAATAAATGCATATAAATGTACTTTTCTTTATTGATTTAATAAATTAATAATAAAGATAAAGAATAAGAATAGAGAAAAATGAATGTGTTGATGTATTCCTGTAGGTGCAGATTGACCTGGCACACCTCGACTTCCTCTCTGGAGTCACAGAATGGTGAGTTCTGGGACTGTTCATGCACAAACATGCTAATATTCTACTAAGCAATAATTCATGTGTGTGTTTGATTAGTTCTTCAATAATGAACTGTTCCTGTAATGGTTTTCACTGTCTTCCTGTGTCAGGTTTGATCTGAAAGAAGAGCAGAACTGATCCCAGAACAGCTTCCACCTCCTCCTGAAGTTCATCAGCTCAACATCGCTACACATTTCCTCCCTCCGTCTATTTATCAACAGATGATTTCTGACTAGTTCATATGCAGAATATGAATGATGCTTTGAACATATCATTGTTGCGTTGACAAATCCAGGTTAGAGTATTATATCAGACGTCGGGGTCAGGAAAGGGTCTGGTCTTCCTGTGCAGGTTGCAGGACGTTGCATTTGCGTTTCATTTTAGAAGGAAAGGGATGTTTTAAAATGGGTCATTTTAAGTGTGTAGTTGACAGAACTGAGCAGAAGTGCTTTTGTTTAGACTATCTAAGACTTTAATAATCTCCACCACTGTAGTGTTGATGTGGCTTCTGCAGTCCATTGTGATGACCAATATACACACACATATTTTCCTTTAGCCAAAATATGTTATTGCTGCTTGCTTGTTACATTTTATGATTCTTATGTTTGGTCATTTATGTTGCCAAAAACTGCCGGTCTACACATGGGGTTCCCACGGTTATGAAAAACATGGAAACATCAGGGAATTGAAATGAACTTCCAGACCTGCAAATGTCATAATATCATGGACGTTTATATTCTATGCTCCTACATTTCGAGTGCACATTTGTGGTTATGCGTTTCAGAAAATCAAGTGCTATTTTTCATCAGTTTGGAGGCTTTTGTACACCATGTATATTTGTTTAAATCACTTCAGTTCACGGATTGGCGTTACGAATGGCACTCCTATCCAGTAATATCTACAAAATGATTTTAATAATGTTATAGTAACAGAAAGTGAATACATGGGGATTCATTAATCAAAAATGGATGGGAACCGTCAGATCTAGACCAACAGCAAATCAAGTATTATGTGTTTTTTTTTTTATCTCATTCTTCCTGTTTTCATGATTGTTTCATGTTTAAAATATGCTTCACACACACGACTTTTTAAAAGTTTGGAGTCTGTAAGATTTGTTTCTTTTACAAAATTACTTATTTAACTGGTCAAAAGACATGATTTCTATTTCAAATAAATTAACTTTTTAGTTTTAATTTGAGCAAATAAACACCTTGTTGAGTAAGAAACATCACCCCAAACTTTTAAACAGTAGTCTGTATTTTTTTTTCCATTTACTTTTTTATTCATAACTTCATATTATGCTGCATTCCATTTGTTTTGTTACTTTTATTACCACAACTTTCATATTCTACATGAAACATGCTTTAATGTGTTAAGATATGCGAATCGGTAAATACCAAAGAATCCAAGTGTGTTAAAGACAACCATGTTTAGTTGAGCTGCACTTTCCTTACTCTGGCACATTTCTGAATGTAGTCTCACAATCACAGCTCTCAATAAAAGAGTTATTGCATCAGGATGTTGTCAGAAGCCTTTTATTGAGCATTACTACATAATCACCATTTAATAAACCAGTCTGTGTTGATCATGCACAGCTTTATTGAAACAAACATGTCATCATTTAAAGTACGTGTTTTGATATTTTATGTGACTGATTTAGATAAAAGCAGCCGTTTAACAAGGGTTTGTTTTGGCGTTTTACAAAAAGAGTGCGACAGGCAGTTCATACATGAATATTACGATGACAACACGTTTCCTCCTGGTGTGAAGAAGGTAAGTGCGTTTCTTCCTGAAGGAAGACATAATCAGCCTTCAAACCATCGGATACTGACTTCCAGGTCCACTCAGGCATCTTCCCGCAAATATCCAAAGCCTTCAAAACCGTTTCGGTACTATGTGAGACTGGAAAAGAAGAAATAATGAGGTTTAGTCTGCCGTGAAACAAAGTCCCCTTTTATGCCCCTTTTTACAAGATGTAAAATAAGTCTCTGATGTCCCCAGAGTGTGTATGTGAAGTTTCAGCTCAAGATACCCCACAGATCATTTTTATAGCATGTTATAATTGTCACTTTTTAAGGGTGAGCAAAAACGTGCCGTTTATGTGTGTGTCCCTTTAAATGCAAATGAGCTGCTGCTCACGCCCCCTTTCTAGAAGAGGGCGGAGCTTCAAGAGCTTGTGTAAGCAGCTCTGATTACCTCACACGCACACACATCTTTTATGTTCAAACCGGGGTCTCACAATGATGGAGAGACTCAAGAAGAAGTGAAGTAGCTAATTACTTTTTCCAGCAAGTAGCGGTGTAGCGCGGCCAAAAGCTACTTCGGTTTTGTGTTTTGATAAGCTTGCAATGCATTGAAGCTGCAGTGTTTACTTCTCATTTGATCACATACTAAAATTGCTCGTTACCGCCATCTATTGTTTCATCGTGCATCTTGCGGCTTTATGGTTCACAGAGAAGAGATCGTCTGATGATTATGTAAAGGAGTGGGTTGATAACACGAATCGACTAGTAAAGGTTACACTTGATTTATCCAAACAAAAGATTAAAACGCTGACTTCAAGCACATACAGGTGAATAATAGCCTTTTTAAATGTATTATCCTGATAAATATATACCTGCATTTTGTCTACTCCTGTGTATCCAAGTTACTTACATTTGTTCTTGCATTGATGTGACATGACATTTGTAACGATTTTGCACTTTGACAGTCAGTTTGAGATATAGACTACATTTGAGTATTGCATATTTGGATAGTTTACTAAATAAAACTTTACTCTTATCATAATTGTATTGCATTGTGTTGTTTTAAACCCCAAACATTTAACTTAAAACATTCTTTATTAACGATTATTCAGTTATTTGTAAATATGCAATTTAATTGTTAAAATAAAATAATCAAAAGTAGTTTCGATGTAGCTAGCTACATTTTGGTAGTAACTTGTAGTGTATCTAACTACTTTTTCAGAAGGGTAGCTTGACTGTAGTTTAACTACTTTCAATTATAAGTAGCCTGTAGCTTGTCGAACTACAGTAGCTTCCCCATCACTGTTCAAGTCATTGATTAGCATATTCTGTCATGATAATCTATAAACCGTGTGGGAACTGTTGTAAGATGAGCCAGAGAATATCTGCTGCATGAAGAGAGAACAGGTGTAGTTTAGTTTGATTACGGTTATAACTCATGTTGTCATCTTGCTTTTATGACATGCTATTGCATTTGTGTTACGTACTGTGTTATAATAAATGTGAAAAGAGCATCCTGAACTGAAGCCTGTTTGTTTAAACATGTATTCTCTTCAGAACACATGTAACATTTATCGAGCAACTATGGTCTATGTAAAACTTTATTGATTTTCTTCAGGACATTTGCTTCGAAAATGAAACTCAACCACATTCCCTAATCTAATGTAGAAGTAGGGGGAAATCTGAAACCGCGCATTTGGAGAGATTGTTAATGATTTATGGGGATTATAATGGTTTTAAACCAAATGTTTACCATTATTGGACCATATATAGACACTAGGGGTGTAACGGTACACGTATTCGTATTGAACCGTTTCGGTACAGGGCTTCCGGTACGGTGCACGCGTGTACCGAACGGTTATGAATGTAATGTTTAACAGTTAACAGTCGGCTTGTTGTAAGCGCGGAACACACTTCAATCCGAGTTCCCACACGAACATATTAAGTATTCAGTCCATATTATCATGAAATTCAAACTATAAATGACGTTTTGATGCTCTTTAATGCTCTTACAATTTACTGTCATGTATATATGTGGTGTAATCGCTAAATCAGTGTTTCAACTGCGGAAAGATGTCAATATAACTGCTTGTGAACTAAACAATGTCATGTAACGTTAGCATCACATTTACCTCAGGCAGTCTTTCAGTGTCCACAGAATTTAATTCACTAGAGAAATCAACTCTTTCGCTAAATATATGCTCTATATTAGCCGTTATATTCATTATATTAGTCTATATATATATATTATATTAGCCTATATATTCATTATATTCTACTTAACCTGTTAGTGATGTCTTGATTATTTCATGCATGCTAAATAAACCTGTCATGAAAATGACAGACACTGTATATAAATTATTATATTTCAACAACGATTTGGAGAAAAAAACTATTTTATAATTAGATTTAGAAGTTAATGCAAAAACTGCCTTATGTGAAGTTTACATATTTGCACACAATGTGTTATTTGAGTGTTGATTATTATACCTAAAAATAAATAGCAACTGAATTTAGGCTAATAGTTTGGGCTCTGTTGTGAACCTTTAATATTAATGTGCAAGTAAGGGCTCCCTATATAATTTACAGAAATATCTTAAATAAACTTTTAGATATAATTTAATTCATTCAAGGACACTTTTTTCTCCAGTAAACCACTGTTAAATATAAAAAATAAATAAAAAGCAATTTTGTAAATCTGCTGTACCGAACTCGTACCGAACCGTGACTTCAAAACCGAGGTACGTACCGAACCGTCAGTTTTGTGTACCGTTACACCCCTAATAGACACACATCTGAGCTCAAACACCTTATAAAAGTGAATTTTGCATAATTGGTGCCCTTTAAGATCAGCAAATTTTATAAATATTTGTCCACAGATGTCCTATATGTACCTCCCTCTGGACTGATATGCCTCGTGAGGCGTCATCACGTACCTGTCGATGAGCGAGTCTCTCATAGTGGTTGCGATGGCGCTGGGCTGCGTTTCACTCAATCTGAAGACGCTCTCGATGACGGACAGCTCAGTGCTGGTGGTGTCCAGTCCACAGAAAGCACACCAGTCGTTCACCACCATCCCAGCAGCGATCACCTCACTACCACGATTGACCGTTCCAGCCTCGAGAGGAAACAACACGCTCATCAATTAGCCAGCATCAGTGTAACGCAAACATCCATGAGCGTTTCCACTAAAACACAACGGCTCCTTCACTCTAGGGTTTGAGGATGCCGTGAATTAAGCAGAGGTGGACAGTAACGAAGTACATTCACTTGAGTACTGTACTTAAGTACACTTTTTGAGTATCTGTACTTTACTGAAGTATTATTTTTTAGGGAAACTTTTACTTTTACTTCACTACATTTGAAAGACAAATATCGTACTTTTTAAGCCACTACATTTCTATCAAGGTCCTCAAAGTCGAAAGTCGTTTCTGTAGCAGCTTTGCAAGTCAGTGGATGAATTTTTTTTTTTTTTTTTTTTTTTTTGAGAACAGCCTATCAGTAATCACTTTTGTAGGGTCATAATTTCCCCGAAATTTTTGAACACTGATCAGTTTATAGCAAAATGGAGGAAGACGGTTCCTCGGCACAGTGTGTGCACCCATGGCCATTTTAGAAAGTAAGTTTCAGTTTTCTGAAAAGATTAAAGATTAGTTTCGTTGGCATACACTTGATGAATGTCTCATAAAATGTTAAAAAACGTAAATGTCAGGGAGAAAGAGAAGCATAGACATATGGATGATGAAAGAGCTCAGTTCAGTCTGTTTTTTTGTGCCTCTGAGATGCCAGAGTATTTACTGAATAGAGCTTTCTTTTGTGTTTTTTTCGCACTTAAACAGACCAATACACACAAAATGTCAAAATGTTCATTTTGGAAAGTATTCACGTAAACAAAGTTGATTATGTCATAAGTGAACGTAAACAGTTGGGGGAATATCGGATGTGTATCAGTGGATAGGATTTGTGCATTCTGCCTTAAAGTGACAGCAGCTTTCTAACTTTTATACAAGTATTTAAATTAGTTCAAGATAGTCATATGCTAGCATGTCGGATAGAGCATCACTGACTGGCTTAAACCACCGTGATGGCTATAGCGTGCATTCATACAACAATGCAACGATAATAAAATAATGCATTGACATAAAAAAGGAAATTTACTTTTGATACTTAAGTACTTTTATAAACAAGTACTTCTGTACTTTTACTAGAGCCCGACCGATATATCGGCGGGCCGATATTATCGGCCGATATTAGGCTTTTTCCAAACTATCGGTATCGGCATTTATGATGGCCGATAAATGAATATTTTTTTAAAAATAAAAAAACCGGACGAAACACCTCAAACACATTGAGTGTTGGCGTTTCATAGTTTGTCCACCAGAGGGCGCTCTACAACGTGCCGGCTGGCAACACCACCAGCTGATCCAGCAGAGTCATGCTGAGCTTCAGCGCTCTGAGCGCTGCATTCACAACACAGATCATCCGCGAAATGCATGTAAGTTGGCAACGAGACATACATTGCTTGAATTGAATAACAGTTAAAAGAACATCCCCATCAGTTCTCTTAACTCAAATAACATGACACAATTTGTAACTGCCAAGTCCAGTTTTGCTGTTACATGTAAGCCAAGAGAGCTGGTAATTACGCTAGGTTACAGTTGACTGACTTATTTTACCTCGGACAATGTGACTGAATAAAATGTATTTCTTTAATAGTCTGACAGTTTGATATCATGAGACGTATCATCTCTCCCCTGCCCGTTATTTTGAAAAAGTATACATATTTCTAAATTATAACTTATCATAGACGCTAACCACAAAGCTAGCTAATGCCATGGCTATCAGTGGGAGACCGCTAACATTAATGCGCCTTGAAAAACACAACAAACTTATTCTGCCTAAATAAAGTAATGATTACTGTATTTATAACTAGTATATTTGTAGTTCCAGTCTCTGCATTGTAAATCGTAAGTTAGGCTCGTGAAGAGTGAACGAAAGTGCGTGACTTCGTTCAGACGCCGCATTAACGAGTCAAATAATGGATTACACGAGTCATCATCAGTAACGTTAGTAGATTTTAGAAGGCAGGCAGCAAATGATGATTGAAAATGGTTTGTGGTAGCTTGATGGATAGAATTAAAAGTGCATGTAAAGGGATAAGCAAGTTGACATTGTAATTATAAGGTGGCTCATATTTATACTGTATATAGTTTATGTTTTGCTGTTGTTGTTATTTATCAGAACTTCTAGAACTTAACTGAATATTTTTTTTTCCAGTCTTGCTAAAAGTTATATTTATAAAGCTTACCACATCTATTAATACTGGTAACTTTGATTTTTTGTTTTTGTTAGCCTATTGTGTTTTCGTCCAAACGACTTTAAGTTTCATATCTTAAGTTTGTATTTTTATACATTTTATTTATCAGAACTTTAATATATTTTTATGTTCCTCTGTTCTGTTGTAACAATAAAACAAACAAGTTTATTTTTAAACTGCATTATCATATTATTTTAGAGAGGCTGAGGGATCATGAATAACTACAAATAACTGATGTATAAGGGAAATCTGTTTGTGTTTTTTTACGCGTTTCTGTTATTTTATTTTTTTATTTTTTATATATATCGGCTGATATATCGGAATATCGGATTTTTAAGTGACCAAATATTTGTATCGGTATCGGCCTTAAAAATCCTTTATCGGTCGGGCTCTAACTTTTACTTAAGTAAAAATAGTTTTTTACAACTTTCACTTGTAAGGGAGTAATATTTGACCAGTGGTACTTTTACTTTTACTTGAGTAATGGAGTTGTGTACTTTGTCCACCTCTGGAATTAAGTAATTACACATACATTTATAGATCAATACTGATATGAACACGCTAAGCATAAAATCAAGTTTTTAATGTTGTTTATGTGCCTGTGTGGTGTTTTTAATATACTTTAAGAGACAAACCATGAGCAAATTCATGTCAACACCATTGCGGAGTATTTTCTCTTTAAAACTGGAGTGATCTAAAAACCCGGTTTGAAATCGTCTGACGTCACAAACTATCATGTAACCAATCACGTCACAAGTGGGCGGGGCTTTAGCATATCATTAACTATAACTGCTCTGGATCTCAATAGAAGTAGGGGGAAATGTGAAACCGTGCATTTGGAGAGATTGTTAATGATTTAAGGGGATTATAGAGCAACATTTGTTTGAACGAGTTAGCAACAGTAACTAAGGGGGGCGGGGCTTACCGATAGGTCAATTTCATATCGTACCTAACTTACCCAGTCGACTAAAAATATTGACGTCGATAGCAGCCCTATTAGAAACGCTCCGAACAACTTAAGTAGAGAAAGGCATATAGTTCATCATAACATTGTAATATACATCATACACATAATTCACCCGCTATATTGCTAAATCTACCTGGTTTTTAATATTAACAGAAACATATACTAGGTCTGCTTCTCTTGACGACTAATAAACAGCGTCGACGCAGTCGATTGTATCGACCAATTGTGACAGGCCTAGTTTACGGAGTTTCAGTGACGTCATTATATTAAACGACTATATACAATGTTGAATATAATGTATAATAACGCAATGGGGGAATATCGGTGGGTCCTGATAATAATACACTAATAATAATAATATTATTTTAATAATAATACAAATAATTTTAATAAAAGTCTTTATTTTGGTTTAAAATATCTGGATACGTATCGTATCATGAGTTCAGTATCGCGATTCATATCGAATCGTGACACAAGTATCGTTACACCCCTACTAGTGACGAGCCTATAAAACCCTTACATAACTTGGACAGTCTCCTCTGATAACAAATCACTTTAAATTGTAATTTAAACGCACGCATTTTCTGTGAAGCTGCCTTGAAACAATATGTATTGTGAAAAGCGCTATACAAATAAATGTGGATTGAATTGAATTATTAATAATGTTGAAAATAGTTGTGCTGCTTTATATTTTTGTGAAAACCGTGATTCTGTGTGAATGGAAATAGAAATATTTAATAACATTGTAAATGTCTTTACTGTCACTTTTGATCAATTGAATGCATCTTTGCTAAATAAAGATATTTTAAAATGCCCACCGACCCCACGCTTTAGTGCATATATTTGGAGTATAATACATCAAGTCGATATGATCTTTGCTCTTTGATTTGACAGAACAGTCACTCACCACTAGAGGCACTTGCAGGAGTGATGAGAGTTCATCTTGATCTTCTATGGAGGTTTTGGGATGGACAAGGCCTCCCTGGTTACTGAAGGTACAGTAACTACCCACAAGCACCTGCTCCGCAATCGTCTGCCGGAACACTTCCACCTTCAGAGTGTCTGCAAGAATCTCTTCCGTTTCCTGAGGACAATAATGCTCTCAGCTTAATACAAAAACACCAAAACATGTTACAGGCTTTTTAGAGAAATATAAAGTGTTGAGAAATCATTTAGCGCTGATTTCAGACATTAGGGATGTTCTTACTCTGTCAAGGTCAGGATGAACAAGAGCAACATAGTCGTTACAAGCGATGACGTTCCCCAGCGCAGAAAGACGCTCTTCTACTCTCTGAATCCGCACAGCTTCTGGCAGGCAGTTCCTAATGTGCTGCAGCTCTTGATCTGTCGTGTTGTTGGGCACCAGGAGACCATGACGATTTCCTGCGGAACAACATCCCCAGACACACACACACACACACACCTATTATACATCCAAATATGAGGACAGAAAAATGTAACAAGGCTTAATCTGACCTTTAGAAAGGTTTCATTATTTATGGAAACTACGGCCCTATAATTTCCGCGATCACGGAATTGGCATATTAACGCGGAATCTAGTATTAAAGCGACATTTCCCGGAATTTGACATATTTGGAATGAAATGCTGTTTTGTGTGGGAGAAGAACGTATGTCTGGGGAAAATGCAAATCTGGGTGACACAACCCTTCCCGTCATTTCAGCTCCCCCTTCAAAACAATGAAAGTGTGGCGAAGCGGCTCTCCAAGGCTCTGCTTTCATCGGCGGAAAAGTTACGAAACTCAACGCTGGGCCTTCAGTACCGAGCCGAGAAGTTCCCTCACGGGGAGTACTTGCTGTATTTTGCCTTGTTTTTAAATGCACTTTAGTGCACTGTATGGAAAATAATGTCTTAAATTAACTTGTGAGAAAATGAGATGCGCCCCATCATGTTCGGAAGCGGTAGATCTTAAAGTGACAGTAGCACTGATAATGCCTGTCATTAATGTTCAAAGAACAATGGGAACAGAGAAGATTGTAGCTTTAATGATTATTAATCTATATTTCACTTATTATTTATGCAGTTAAGAAAGGTGTCGATAACTTTATTCAATGTCTAACAGGGAAGGGCACAGGTAAATATAACATTATAATGGGTTTATGTTAAGATTGTTTTAATTTCAATTAAATTAAAAGTTGTTTTTTTTTAAAGCCTAATAAATGTTGAAATTGGCAGCTTTCAGTGATACTGTAATGTAACGTCATTAATTTTTCATAGAGACATTAGTATCAGTGATACTGGCCTTCACTCATAAAAAGATGCCATTACAACACATATTTAAAATATGCTGTCTTTAAATTGTTTCTACATTCATTTGGAGAGTAACTGAAATTATTACAATATCAAAATATTAAAAACTCCCAATGTTTTTAATTGCAATTAATCACAGAAAAAAAAGTGATTCATTCGTTTTTTTTTATTATCAATTCACAGCACTAATATTTTGTTGTGACTTGAAGTACTTAAATTGCAGTGTATGTTGCATCATGCAGTATTTGTCCTGAAAAGTAAATGTGATGTTTGTTACCTCAATGAATTTAAGGTCATTCCTATTTTATGTTTTATGTTCTATTATATTAACATTAAAAACACACTCTTTTTACGACTAAAATAACAGTTAAGGGTAAAAAAAACTGAATTCCCAAAAATTTAAACGGAAAAAACGAAATTTGGGAAAAAATCAAACGGATTTCATAGGGCCCTGGGAAACGTTCTTATATTTGAAATCAACATGAATGGTCTTAATCCTGCACAAATGTGCACGAACATAGAATAATTAGACGAATGCTCTTACCCACACACATTCTGCCAATGATTCGACATCCTGCGATTGAAGCATGAACAACAGGTATCGTTTCTGACAGTTCACCTTCAAAGACACTGTGGGGAAGAACAAAAAGCATTTCCAAAAGAAGTTAAAATTATTCATTGAATTATATCTTGAAAATCAGGTTTAATGGCAAAATGTACAAACTTTCAACTGTTTGCAATGGACTAATCAACAAATTGTTATTAAAATAGCTCAACGCAACAAATGTTTCAAGTAGGGTTGGGTACCAAAACCATAACCGGTATGTAACCGGACCGAATCAGAACCGGACCTCTTTTCACATATCAACAATTCAGTGTTTTCAACCACATCATATTTATTTTAATGTTCCAGACATTTAAATGCACACAAGTACTAGCAAAAAATACACCCTGATGTCTATGGAAGCGCCACTAACAATCCTTTCAGACAGTTATAATTTGACAACATGTTTTATTCATATCAGATACACATTATATAGTTAACTATATAGTCATATTTCAAAATAAAGTTGAATCTTGAAGCTGGTTTGTAGCATTTCAAGAATACAGACGACTGCTGTTATTAGTCCTGTAGTGTAACTGTTATTTAGTGTTAAATTAGGCCTGTTGTAGTTGGGTCAGGTGGCTTAGGTTTCACTGTGAATTTGTTTAGTAAACTGTGCCTTGTATCTATTTTAGAGCCCGACAGATAAAGGATTTTTAAGGCCGATACCGATACAAATATTTGGTGATTTAAAAATCTGATATTCCGATATATATATTTAAAAACAGAAGCGCATTAAAAACCTGATTTCCCTTACATTAGTTATTTGTATTCATGATCCCTCAGCCTCTCTAAAATAATATAATGCAGTTTAAAAATAACTTGTTTTTTTATTGTCACAACAGAACAATATTATAAAAACATATTAAAGTTCTGATAAATAAAATACATTTTTATTATTTATTTTTATATTCATTTATCGGCCATTATAAATGCCAATACCAATAGTTTGGAAAATGCCTAATATCGGCCGATAATATCTAATCTATTTATATATTTAGGAATACCTTAAACTTTTAATAAATTGTTTATTTTAAAGAATTTTTTATTATTTTTTCAATAAAAAAGCCATTCTTTAATCTAATCCACCATTGTTTTGTGGCTTTTTGTTTTGTTTTGTACTGGTTCAGACCATTTTAGTACCGGTATCGTAAAAAAAACCCATATGGAAAGTGGTTTCCCCAAATTCAATTGAAAACGCAACTTTTAATGACTTCTGCAGTCTCAAAATTAGACCATTTATTTGCAGTAAATGACAACTGGTCAAAATAGCAAAAAAGATGTCACCTCGAATAATGCAAAGAATCATTTTTAAACAATCAAAATGTTAAAATCTAAACTAGAAACCAATATTTGGTGGAATAACCCTGATGAACAAATAGCCTGTGAATAAAAGGCAAAATTAAATCTGTTCGTCATATAAAGCGATCGTGTCTCTTCAGAAAACGTGGACTAAACCGCTCAATTCATATGGATTAGTTTTACCATCTCTTTATGAACTTTTTGAAGCGTCAGTGGTAGTTGCTTAGACTGTCAATGGAGGGACAGAAATCTCTCAGATTTCATCAAAAGATATTAATTTGTGTTCTGAAGATGAACGAAAGTCTTACGTTACGACATGAGGGTTTGAAATGAATGATAGAATTTTAATTTTTGGGTGAACCATCCCTTTAAAGGTGAACTATGTAGGATTTTTGCAGTAAAACATCCAGAAATCACTAGGCCAGTGTTATATATTTTGTTCAGTTGAGTACTTAGAATATCCCAAATGTTTTCAACTATTTGTAAATCGTGAGAAAATTGCTATTTTAACCAAGGAGCCGGGACGTGTGAGCTATGCGTGTGAGGGAGTCGCCTGTCGATTGCGTCATATCTGCGTCACCCTCGGTCTCCGGTTTTATTCAGTGAAACACTTTACAATCACTGCATTGTGAACAAGTGTCATAGCAGCCGCCGAGCGAACGTCATAACTTCCTTTTCAACACACTCAGATATATCTAATACGATAAACAGAGCTGCGTTACCTCACACTCAGCACTGGAGAAGAGGAAGTGCCGCCGGCAACTGTGTCATAATAAAAGTCCCGCCGGCGACTATGCCATAATAACAGTCCCGCTCTTCAATCGCTCCTGCGGCCTTGCTCAGCTCCACAACACTCGGTCCTGCTCTGCTACACTACAGTAATGTTAATAATCACATCCATGAACATGATTTCTGCCCGAGTCCTATCCTGACTGTTTCCCACCGGCTGTGAGGTGAAGACCACATGTCCCGAGATTCTGCGCTCAAACGTGGCGTCATCAAACTACGCCTTTGTTATGAACAGGCGACCTCTAGTGGACGGAAAAGTTACATAGTGTAGCTTTAAATCAGTATAGTGTTGTATAAAAATGGTTTTATGTGCATTACTCAAAGTCTGAAAACGTTGCTTTGACCAGATATAATTTTCTGCAAATAAACGCTCTAAATAATAGATTAAAACAAACATGTTAATTTTACCCAAACACATACATATAATCAGTAAAACCCAGAGAATCGGCTAATTTTGCAGTGGTCTGTGTGTATAGTAAGGGCAGATTTGTGGCCACGTTGAGATAATCTGTACATATACTTTATGACTCACCTGTAAAAGTTTTCTGAACCGCCAATCGCCACCAAGCAATATGTGTTTGTGAGCTTGGCGAAGCATCCAATCTCATTATTCTTCTCAAATGACGCACGAACTGCCATTATTCTGCTATGGAAGGGATCAAAACTGTCTGAACCTGAAGAGAAACAACATTTATATTGAGATAATACTAATAATATCACTGAAAACTCCCAAAAATACGGTTATAAAAAAACTTGTGTAACATTTTCTTGATATATACAGAAAAATAAAAGTAGTTAATTAGACACACACACACACACACACACACACACACACACACACACAGGTTGTATGGTAAGTTGACATTGGGAAATCCTACACATACCAGGTGTTTATTGTGATTTTTTGCTTTCATTGTATTTCTCTACAACCAGTTTTTGATCCAGAATAAAAACAAACATTTCATATTTCACCAGAAAATTGTTATAATGAATAACAATCATATTTCAAATCAGCGCAATGCTATTTTAGGCTCAACATGGAGTTCAACTTTTATTTTTACAGGTTTTTTTTTTTTAAATCATACTTTAAGCGTATATGTCTCTAGGACACCACTATTAAATAAAGTAATTCTGAGCAAAACCTGCGGGTTAAACGCGTTGAACATAACTTTAATGAAAACAGCACTAGTCGAGGTAGTTAGCAGTCGGCTAAATTTAGTTATTTCAACATCTCCAGGCATTAAATGCTACCGATTCTGTGCCCTCAAATGCCAACGCAGGTTAACAATACATATTACATCCTAAATGTAATGACTTTATAATACAATTCACGACAACTGCAACAGTAATCTTATATTTACCGATTCACACTCAGGAGAGAAGCGTGGAAGCCGTAAACCACGTGTTCACTTCACTTCCCTGACGTCCTGACGCGCTGACATGACGTCAACGCGTACGTGTTACGTGATACGATAGCCCATGTTGTCGTCGTTGTCATGAGAAACACCGTTGCCTTTGTTTTTACTCTCAGTCAAGAGTATTAAGTTAGATCCTTATTCCTTGAACAACGAAGTAATTATATTCGTAATAAATAAATGATTTTTGTATTGAATTCGACACAGCATTTAAATCCATTTATATAAACTCTCTGTAAGACTATTTCTGTAAAAACACTAAAATTGTTATTTTTGAGTATTTTTAAATTATAATTAAAAATGTAATATAAGAAATAACTCAATTACGCAAACAAAAAGATCATGATAAAATAAATAAAGCCATATAAGAATCACATAAATACGTTGTAAAATTGATTAATTTGAATTGTTTTATGTGTATTTTTTATTGAAAGTGCTTTAATAATAATTTTATAACAACATACGATCAAAAATAAAATGACAAGGAATTAATTAAATTAACAAAAAAAGAGAAAAAATAAAGAATGTAGAAATACTTGGATTTAACAAGTCACCTTTGTTATAGCTTATTCCAGTTAAATATAAAAGTTATAATTAAATGGAATAAGCTATAGCAAAGGTTTATTTAATACAAAAATTTAATTAAATATATTCTGATGTCTGTTTTTC
The DNA here is from genome assembly GCF_949357685.1 of Gobio gobio. NCBI lineage: Eukaryota > Metazoa > Chordata > Actinopteri > Cypriniformes > Gobionidae > Gobio > Gobio gobio. The sequence goes on along the minus strand of NC_137110.1, from coordinate 5,105,997 downwards.
AAATGGCTTAGAGCAGGGGTGTCCAAAGTCGGTCCTGTAGGGCCACTGTCCTGCAGAGTTTAGTTCCAACTTGCCTCAACACCTGTCTGGAAGTTTCTAGTATGCCTAATAAGACCTTGATTAGCTCGTACAGGTGTGTTTAATTGGGGTTGGAGCTAAACTCTGCAGGACAGTGGCCCTCCAGGAGCAGGATTGGACACCCCTGGCTTAGAGTCTGTCGAGCCGTGTTGTTTTTGTCATCCACTACAAACCTGCATAGCAACAGGACACACCTCTCCTAGCGCTGTGGATTTGTAAGCCAATCACCATTGAGTTCCAGTGTGACGTCGTCTTTGTTGACACTTCCATTAGCTGGCCACCTGCGAAACGTCACTGCAGCAGCGCGCGCCCGTGACCCTTGACGTCCACCCCGCGTTTTCTGCCTGGAAACATCGCGAGCTAATCGGAGCCGTGAAAACGCAAGATTCCAGCGGTTGGAGGCGGCGTGGGGTAAAGTTTTGACGTGCCTCGGCTCGTTAACACACTATTGATCTGTTTTTGTCTCAGTCACGGTGACAAACACTCCCTAAGTGCGGTTTCTGCAGCGTCTTCAATACATTGCTGTCCTGTTAGAGATGGTGTCTCTATTTTAAGGTCCTGCCTCAAACTGTTTTGCGAGGAAGCTGCTGAATATTATCATAAAAATCTTGCTTATGAATTCAGGAAAGATATCTGACAATTAAACCATTATAAAACCCTTTTCATTCAGATCTACAATGGTGTTTTTAAGTACATCAGAGTACCATGTTACATGAATATGTTAATAATTATACTGTATGATGGTATAAATTACTGTATCATGGTACAGTATTGGATTGAGAATGCAATATATCATAATCAATAAAATATCAGAGTACCACGGTACATGAATATGTTAATAATTATACTGTATGATGGTATAAATTACTGTATCATGGTACAGTATTGGATTGAGAATGCAATATATCATAATCAATAAAATATCAAAGTACCACGGTTCATGAATATGGTAATAATTATACAGTATGATGGTATAAATCACTGTTCCATGGTACAGTATTGGATTGAATATGCAATATATCATTATCAATCAAATATCAGAGTACCACGGTACATGAATATGGTAATAATTATACAGTATGATGGTATAAATCTCTGTTCCATGGTACAGTATTGGATTGAGACTGATATTTTATGGATTATGATATATTGTAGAGTACCATGGTACATGAATAGGGTAATAATTATACAGTATGATGGTATAAATCACTGTACCCTGGTGTAATATTGGATTGAAAATGCAATATATCATAATCGATCAAATATATTTTTGCAACTGAATGCAAAATATGCAAGCTAATCTAAGTCTAATGTGTTTTATTAAAGAAATGGGGTCGGATCAAAGTACCAGTTCAGTTGATGACCAGCAACAGAAGAATCCAGGCCATCTGGAAGGTGAAGCATCTTCATCCAGTGTCCAAACTCCTGGCCCTGAGTCCCGGGACCAGCGGGATCCAGACACTGACCTGCCCCAGTGCCGAATAGGCACCAGAAAGGTAGACGACATGAGCTTCATGATATCCTGCACTAACTGGTACTAAAGTCCGGAGATCGACTATATTGGTCGTTTCGTCCATGAATTCGGTGTGGGACAACAGAAGACATGGAGGCGCTGGAGTTGCAATGGGTTTGATGCCATTAAAGACTTGAGTTTTGGCTCACGTTTGTAATGTATTTACAAACACAACCTGTTCTTCTCAACACTTCTGTACTGACTGCTTTGTATCAAAAGCATGTATTATGTAGTTGATCTCAACTTGCACTTATAAAATATGCATGTACAAATATTATGAATTTCCTTGTTATACAGTGGTGCTTGAAAGTTTGTGAACCACTTGGAGAATAAGATAAGATATTTATACATAAAATAGCTTTGCTGTAGCTCAAACAGTAGAGCATGGCGCTAGCGACGCCAAGGTCATGGGTTCGATTCCCAGGGAAAGCAAGAACTGACAAAATGTAAAATGTGTACCTTGAATGAAATGTAAGTCGCTTTGGATAAAAGCGTCTGCCAAATGCATAAATGTAATGTAAATGTAAATAAGTTTGCATGGGGGGAGGGTTGGGTTGAAAAGGTAAATTGTTCTAATTTGTCTTCCAGGAAACATGTAAGTATCATCTGTTGCTTCTATAAAGGGCAAGTGCTAAAAGAAAAACATATATATATATATATTTAGGGTTATGCTGCGTTCACACCAAATGCGAATAGAGCGTCAAAATCATGTCTACCGCGTCTAGTGTCATAAAACACCTCAGCCTCTTTTCATTTTCATTAAAAATATATATTAAACATTAATAGTCACACAAATGTGGTCCAGGCAACTCCTACTTTATCTTCACCATGGGCGTCGGAAGCAAAAAAAATGTGGGTGGGTCCTCTCTCAGAACATTTTTACTGGAGTAGATGCCATTTACATTAAGTACAAATATATTGCCTTGTTTGCTAAACATCTGGTTGGACAAGACAAGTTTACGGAAATCACCTTGTCCTTGACAGCTGCTATAGTGTAGGGGTAAGACGCATGGCATCAAGTTTTGATGCAAATCGACCCGCGGTTCGAATCTGCCTTTTACTGAACTAACTCTACTCCCTCTTCCCATCACATTTCAGATCGGAAAGGCATTTATTTTCAATAAAAATGACAAAAATATTAGAAAAGTGGAAATAAAGTGTCTAACGTGTTTAATAATAAGTGTTTATTGGTTAGGAGTAGGTAAACAGACATGTGCTGGATTAGAGACGATAAAAGTGAGTGGGTCCAATATCATTGATCGTAAAAAGTGGGTGGGTCTTGTCCCGCCCACATACAATGGTTCCGACGCCCATTATCTTCACTGCATGTATATTTAAATATCCTTAAAAAGTAAAGTTATGAAACTTCTCTTTGCCCTCAGTCAAAACGATTTGGCAGACAACAAATTATAGATTCATGACACCAAAGATCGGCCGTTAGATCTACACAAGATGAACCACCACAGGACATCAGAGCAGCGGCAGATGGCAGAAGGACTGGCCGAGGAAAGGCTGCTCTCGCTGGGGTTAATGAGGGCTGAACGCCCGGTGATCGCCTGGATCTCACAACTCCAAAAACACAAGATTATTTTTTTTAAATAGGCGCTCTCTTTATAAATAAACCACAGATTTGAGCTTTAAACAACTACATTCTCACCTGAAAAAGTCTTAAAGGTCCCATGGCATGAAATTTTCATTTTATGAGGTTTTTCAACATTAATATGAGTTCCCCTAGCCTGAATATTGTCCCCAAGTGGATAGAAATGTTGATCGGTGTAAAACCGAGTTGTGGCTGTCTTTCTCTGCCTTTGAGAAAATGACAGGCCAGACTAGCCAATCCTGAAGTCGCCTGGTTTGACGTCCAAGCAGGCACGGTTTCCTCCCTTTCCTCCGCCCAGAGAATCTGGCACGCCCATGCAAACGCTCGTCGAGAGATCATTGCATCATTGCTTGTGAACGAGTGAACGCTGGCAGTTTCTCAGTGTTTGGATGTACAAATTAAAACAGAAGTCTTTTTTCAGTTCCTTCTGATCTGTGATCAGTGATTTCTGATGTGTAGCTAATTATTTATTATTCGTGCACACAATGCGGCTTCTCTCTCTCCAGACAGAACGGTGTTTTCGTGTTTTATATCTTGTGAGTCAGTGTTTTTGTACGTCCTCGTCGCGTCTATCGGTTCTAAAATGTGCATACAGTCGTTTCTGCTCAACATCAGCAGAGCCACATCTTTAGAGATAAACCTCACACACGCCGAAGCTCGGCCTTCAACATCCCCGACCCACAGTACTGCATCTGGCCCACAGCGGAGGCACCAAACGCGGCGTGAGATTAAGCAGAAGGGGGGTAAGCTTGAGCATATCCGGGCTAGCCAGCCTAGCCCCACAATAAACTGGATTACATCCGATTACTGCTGTTGTGTCTTTGTTTGCGCTGTGTACTCAACGCGCGTCACTGACGCTTTTATTTTATTTTAAAAATAATGCTATTATCAACACTTACTTTTAACTCGTTCATCTCGACAGCTGTAATGGTACTTTGCATGTGTTACAAAGTTGGTAGAATAATGATGAAGAGACGGACTCGGTGTGACTGGGACTCGTGTTTATTCAGAACTCTCAGATACAAACACAATAAACTCGCGCTGACTGACAGCGCTCTCATAACTCAGTAGTTACTATAAATAACTTTGTTAGCAATCGCTGAGCTCAGTCTCTGATACATTAGTGATGTCCGGTTCGCGAACGATCTTTCTTTTGAACCAGTTCTTTTTAGTGAACCGAATCAGTTCACCAAATCGGACTGAATCGTTCTAAACGGTTCGCGTCTCCAGTCAGCGCTGATCCATAATTTACTAAAGTTACTAACTTTCTGACATGAGTGACAGTCCCTCCGACTAGAAATAGACTAATAACCTAAAGTATATGCTGTAACTAAAACAGTTCAGACATGCTGAGAACTGATGTGAAGTGAACTCAGGTCCATCCGTCTCCCTGGCAGACTCGTGCCTGCTCGTGCCTCGATAAACCACGCCCCCTCCGCTCATATAAAATGCAAAGATGTCAGCCAATCACAACAGTGGGCGTTTTTACTGAAGTCTCACAGCAGACACGCCTCTTGAAGCAGGGCATTCAGCCACAGGGCAAACAGCAGTATAGAAAAAATGCCTTTTATTTCTAAATTATGACATTTTATGATGTAAAAGTCATACTAACAATATAAGTACAGCTCAGGAAACATTATAAAATAATAGAAAAATGCCATGCCATGGGACCTTTAAAACTACATTTTGTGACACAATAGTAGTATTTTTTAATTATGCAGGGTTTCTCATCACGTCACTTTACCACGTGACAGCAGTGAGCAGGCTCCTGATTGGTTAACGCGGCGCGAATTGACGCCAAAGTTCAAAAAGTTTAAAGTTTCTCAAATCGGGCGTCAGACGTGAATTCGCTTCAAACGCATGAATGCACAAAAGCACCAAGACCGAACTGGACGCGCAAATGAGGCGGAATCGCGTCCATAGCGTCGCAAGACCTCTTTCCATTGACTTAACATTGAAATCACTCGCTCCTGACGCTCTATTCGCGTTTGGTGTGAACACAGCAATAGAGTTCAAAAGTTTTCACCCCCGGCTCTTAATGCACTGTGTTTCCTTCTGGAGCATCAGTGAATGTTTCAAAGTCCTCAGTGTGAAACGATGGATCTCAAAATTAGGGCTGCACAATATATCGAAATATCTCAAATGTACACAGCGTAATATGCATATCGCAACGGCACAAAATATCTGAATGATTTTAATAGGCTACTTCAATATTGTGAAAAGTGTACGTTTTAGGTCGACGCATATAGCAGAAAATAGACTGGGCACACGCAATAACTTGTGGAAAACAACTCCTTGCAGTCGCACTGTCTGACACACACACCGAAACGTGCGCACAAGCCGCCTCTCTGAAAGTGTGTGTTCCCCTCAGTTCTGTTTCGTGTCTTGTTACACACTCAAACTGTCAAATACACACAGTTGTGTCAAAATGGCTGTCTTGATGAGTGTTGTTCATGTAAACACAGTCGGTTATGCTTTAAGTGAACATTATCAGTTGGGGAAAGAAACCGGATGCGTGTCAATAGGATCCATGCATTAGGTCTTAAAGTGACAGTACAGTAATACAGTAAACCTACCGCTGTCTGTCAAACAACAAAAGAAAAAGAGAAAATCACTATTGGCTGAATAACCTCTGTAGCTTTATTATGTATCAGTGTATATTTAATTAATGTGAAGAAGAGTTCTTATTTTTAATAACAAATAATCGTCCACCGACTCCACCCCTACTTCAGGTGTCTTTGTTTACTGTTCTTGATGTTAAGTTTTAGGTTGATATAACTATATATTACCAAGTCAAGCAAAGAGTTTTTGGTATTTAAATATTGCCATTAATTATCTTTTGTTTGTTTACATTGATGTTAAAATTATATTGGCAGATTTTTGACATTAATTTTTGCTAAAACACTGCTGATCACTTTCAGAGGTTGTAGCGATGCTTTCTTTTCCCAGAAAGAATGTTAAACACATAAATGGTATCATTCTCAGTTTTTAGATATAATTTAAATCGATTTTAGACACTTAAAGCAATATCGTATCGCATATCGAAAATCATATTTAACAAGGTATTGCATATCACATTTTTCTTCAATATCGCAGAGCCCTACTCAAAATCATAGTAACTGCTGGAAAGGATTCAAATATGCGAAAGATTTTGGAAAACTGAAGAATTTGCAGGACCTGGAGGATTTTTCTGATGAACGTTGGGCAGTTTAACTGAGACTCACGAACAACACACAACACACAAACAGCCGTGGATCGTAAGGGAACGACACAGTATTAAGAATCAAGGGTTCATAAACTTTTGAACAGGGTCATTTTAATAAATTCAGCTATTTGTTAGTATTGTAGACTATATGTAAACATCTTTTATGTAAAACATCTAATTCAGGATAGTACTAAATAAAAAATAACGTGCATTTTGTCTGATCCCTCTTATGTTGTTAAAATGATTCACATTTTCACAGATTCTGCAAGGGGTTCACAAACTTTTAAGCACTACTGTATTTGTAAAGCATCCATCCAGAAAGCACCAAACACTCAACATTTATGTAATTTTATTTTATTGACATTTCTTTGAACGTGGTGATATTAGATACACAGTGTAAAACTGTAGACCGAAAACCGTAAATAAAAACGACTCGTTGTTCAAAGAATTAAAAACAGGATTTAAGAAATAAAACTTAAATCATATCTAATATTAGTAAAGCAATCACTCTGATTCTTAATAATCAACATTATGCATGACAATGTGAAATCATAGGCTACCGTTAGAGTGAAAGAAAAATACAAAAGGTCTGAAAAGTTTCAGTAAATCTTTGTATTTACATGACCATTAAAACCCGGACGAAGCTGAGCGGACATTTGACCTGTAAATCAGAAAATATCAAAACTCCAAGGACAGAATCTGGATTGATTTAAACCTCAGAGTGAGGCGTTCACTCTTGTCAAAGGGAAAAAAGAACCAGTTATATACACTAATACAGTAAATTTCCCCCATGGTCAGTCAAGAAAAAGGATAATAAAAAACAAACCAACAAAACATTAAAGCTATCTCAGATAAAATCTCCATTAAAATTAACCCTCTGTAATTATAAAGCGTAAATACAGTTGGTTCCTTGACTACCTCTGATATGTTTGTCCTATTGTTAGTCTCATAAAAGGACCATAAAAAACAAAAGGCAACAGCAGCTCGGGTTTAAAGTGACTGTTGTCCAAAGCCACGATCATACCCATTAAAAAGAGGCAAATTACCAGAGTATTCCTATTTACGTATCTCCCTGTACAGTTCTGTATTTTTTTATTTTATTTGTAATTTTCTGTGCAACTAATGTGGTTATAGGCATGGCTTCACCTTGATTTCAAATTAAACTGTGTAGAATACCCTTATGTCTCCTTTAATGATAAATAAATAGCTTTTCATATGATACGCCTCTATCTTAACAAACCTTTCACGTTACCGTACGACAAACATTTCTAAAGATATCCACCTTTGATAAATACACTTTAGTTCTTCTGTTAAACGTTTCACTTCTGACACTGCTAAATGTTCAGTGTGTTAATATATACACATAATACTGGCTTGCGCAGTGCTCTGTTAGCTTCAGAATTCCCTTATGAAATGGCATGGTTTCATAACTTAAATGTCCTGTTTTTTTTTTCACAATCAAATCCTTAAGTGATAATAGTGCAGATTAAAAGATAAATATAGCTGCAAGCACCAGGGCCAAGCACAAAAAGAAACTATGTGACATAAAAGCATGGCTGGGAGTTTCAGAAAAACTGCAACAATATGCAATAGCATTTTTGGAAATTTCATTATAACGCTGTCTCGAAACGTTTTGAGTACCTTCAGGGCATGGTCCCAAATGGCACATACCAAGTTTCATAACAACACGCTAATGTGTTCATACAACAAAATACTGCACTGTAGTTAGTGCTGATTTAACATTTTGTTCAATTATAGCGCCACCAAGTGGTGCAATCCCACTACTTTTTTTATGTGTCCTCAGAGTGCGCTCATAAATACGTGTGTCAAATTCTGTCAAAATATCTCATTTCGTTTTGGAGTTATAGACCAATTTTGGCAAGTTATAAGCAAAAATAGGCATTTTCCTATCTCCAGACCAGTAGGTGGCGCTGTGCCGAAACACTGCATGTAGCCTCAGGTCATGCTTTTGATGACATGTACCAAGTTTGGTCTAAATACGCTAAAGTGCTGCGGAGATATTGCCTCACATCCAATTTGGCGTGCTTTTTGTCGAATTTTTTCGCCACCAAGTGGTGCAATCCCACTACTTTTTTTATGTGCCCTCAGAGTGCGCTCATAAATACGTGTGTCAAATTCTGTCAAAATATCTCATTTCGTTTCGGAGTTATAGACCAATTTTGGCAAGGTATAAGCAAAAATAGGCATTTTCCTATCTCCAGGCCAGTAGGTGGCGCTGTGCCGAAACATTGCATGTAGCCTCAGGTCATGCTTTTGATGACATGTACCAAGTTTGGTCTAAATACGCTAAAGCGCTGCAGAGATATTGCCTCGCATCCAATTTGGCGTGCTTTTTGTAGATTTTTTGTCAAATTCTGTCAAAATATCTAATTTAGTTTAGGAGTTATAGACATTTATATTTATAAACACAAAAAATGACCCATGTTTGACTTTGATTGCATTTATTTGCCACTTACAATCAAAATTGGCCGACGTCCAAAATAGCCTATATGGGAAAATTGGGTATCATTTGACTCTGCATGTAGTACCGAATCTAATGAGACCATTTTGGGGTTTTATTTCGGAAGTTATAAGCAAAAATAGCAATTTCTCATATCTCCAGACCAGTAGGTGGCGCTGTGCCAAAACATTGCATGTAGACTCAGGTCATGCTTTTGATGACATGTACCAAGTTTGGTCTAAATACGCTAAAGCGCAGCGGAGCTATTGCCTCACATCCAATTTGGCGTGATTTTTGTCGAATTTGTTCGCCACCAAGTGGTGCAATCCCACTACTTTTTTTATGTGTCCTCAGAGTGCGCTCATAAATACGTGTGTCAAATTCTGTCAAAATATCTCATTTCATTTCGGAGTTATAGACCAATTTTGGCAAGTTATAAGCAAAAATAGGCATTTTCCTATCTCCAGACCAGTAGGTGGCGCTGTGCCGAAACACTGCATGTAGCCTCAGGTCATGCTTTTGATGACATGTACCAAGTTTGGTCTAAATACGCTAAAGCGCTGCGAAGATATTGCCTCGCATCCAATTTGTCGCGCTTTTTGTCGAATTTGTTTGCGCGTTATTCGAGAACAGTTGGGTTTATCAAAAAGCTTTTGATAACTTTTTGCCAGCATGGTCTGAAGATGATCTGATTCCATTTTTCATGCAAATCGGACAAACTATCTTGGAGGAAAATTTTCATGACAGAAAATGGCGAATCGTCTTGAGCCAATCAGAGGGAAAATATAATTTAGTTTCTAGCCCTTATGGTTCAAAATGTGAAACTTTGAACAGTTGGTGGCGCTAGAGGGATTGAGTTAGAGACTCCAAATTTGCTGTGGTGAATGTTTGGCCCGTTCTCTATCAGTGTGCCAAATTTCACAACTTTTTACCGTACGGTTCTATGGGCTGCCATAGACTCCCATGGCGGAAGAAGAAGAATAATAAGAAAACTAACGGATAAAACAGATGCCATCGCACCTTTGGTGCTTGGCCCCTAAAAATGCTTGCAGACCTTATTCTGAAACACTTGGTCACGTCATGCATTTTTATTAATGCAAGTAAATTGTAAATGCTCTCCAAAAAGCATTTGAGACCAATATTCTGGAGATGTTTGGAATGGCATGCATCTGGTTCTCCAGGGCACATCTGTAAATGTTAGTCGTCCCAAAAGGAATCACGGCACATACAGATGTTTGGGCGTAAGCACATTAAACAACATTGATTTGCATATAGTTCAGAAATAGATTCATAGTAGGTTTTGCCATTTATGTGGATTGCAATACGAACGATCAAGATGCATGACGTGACCATGTGTAAATACCTCTAGAGCTGTCCATTATTCTGTAAATAAATTTGAATTTGACATTTTGATCTCTGTACTTAAGCAGCCTTGCCACAAGAGTTTTTCTTCCATCACAAGACATCCTCATATCGATAAAGAACATACTTTAAAACTGCTATATAAGATGTCCGTCATCCATAATAAACACATAAAGCCTCTTAAGTATGGAACTGGAACACACTATTGTGCCACATTGTCAAATTCAGTCCATGGCTTATTAGAGCAAGTGGTCTTGCCGTCTCTTATACCAACACCAGCTCATCAGACGGATTAAAAGTTGAGGAAGACAATTGGTGATGCACAGTGTGTTCCATTAAAAATACTCCCACCCAGTACTTCCTGTACCCGAGACATTAGATCACTTCAGGGCCACATTGCTTGTTGTTGCGAACAGGTGCTCTAGATTCAGAGCTGACTAATAAAAATGCTTATCTGAGAGACAATAACATTGAGTCTTTCCCAAGTGGGCACAAACATGTAAAATCTGCTCTAGTTTCATGCCACTTCTCTTCCCACGATCAAGCTGCTCGCGCAACAGATCCAAAAGATGGTATACGAGAAGGAGGGCAACAAAAATGTGCATTGTTTTCACTTAGTAAAGGCATTGAATAATATAGAAATCAAGGGATGTATTCATGTATCCACTGTTGAAATAATGAGGTGGAACTCAATGTAAATGAGCAGTGTTCAGTGTGCCATAGCGGACTTAAAGACAAGGCACAATGTCTTAAAGGGGTACAGTCAGGTAACCCCTCCACAGTACTACTGCATTGAGCTAGTTAGATCAAAACACCAGGCTAAATATACATTTTTGGTAACACTTTACTTGAAGGGGTGTGCATAAGACTGATATGACACCTTCATAATCATGACATATCATGAATATGAAGGAGTTTGTATGCATGTTCATGACGACTGTCATTAAGTGTCATTCGCTCAATTATGTCATTTTTAATGCAAAGATGACATTATTTGAGATGTCTTTGTTATGACAACTTGACATAAACCAATACATCATAACCTGTCAGTGTCTTTGTCATGATAACTTAACATTACCAAGACAACATAACCTGTCATAAATCTTTTTTTCAGTGGTATAAGTTGAATTTGTCATTAAAACGTCATTAAGTGTTAATACTTTTATAACAGCGTCGTGAATATTTTTCAGTTCATAATGTTTTTTTTTTTTTTTTTTAAGTTTCCTAAACAGTTAGTTACAGCATCCCACACATTTATATTTTCTTGAAAGGCTTTTTTACATCATGGATAAGTCTGGCTAAGACACCATCATAATGACATACACCTAACCAGTGGTGCCACTCTATCATTTTGAGGCGAGTTTTCACTGTTATAAAATAATTTGACAGAGTATTGACACTTAATGACATTTTAATGACAAATTCAACTTGTACCACTGTAGTTTAGGTCAAGGAAAATATTCATGACACTTCTATAAAATATTTTTACAGAGTATTAACACTTAATTTGGATAATATTTAAGATTTTAATTCTTAAGTTTGATCATTAATCTGCTATGTCATGTTTATGACAGGTTATGTTGTCTTGGTAATGTTAAGTTGTCATGACAAAGACACTGACAGGTTATGATGTATCGGTTTATGTCAAGTTGTCATAACTAAGACATCTCAAATAATGTCATCTTTGCATTAAAAATGTCACAATTGAGCGAATGACACTTAATGACAGTTGTCATGAACATGCATAAAAACTCCTTCATATTCATGTCATGTCATGATTATGGTCTTATCATGTCAGTCTTATGCACACCCCTTCAAGTAAAGTGTTACACATTTTTTTCCACCGTGTTCTAAAACAATCCATAGTCAATCGTTATACCAAGCATTCTTCGAACAAAAAAGGTACAACGATAATACAGTACGCTAAAAATGACCGCTTTGAATCTTTTCGTCTTTCAAATCAGTGGTTACGTGATGGTTCCCCTTTAAAGAAGGCCCAAAAGAGGGTGAAATGTTACTTTGGAAGACACAACTAATTTTGTCTCACCCAGAAAACCTTCAACAGGCGGCAGGACTATTCAGAAAACATTCATGTTGGTTGAAATGTATTATAAAATCAGATGATCTCCAAGCGGTCGATCGTTTGGGCAGATGTATATATGGCAACTACAAAAGTGACGTAATGTCACAGACACCATGCCATTGAAGCCAGCTCAGTGTAAAACTATGGTAAAGCTCGAAGAGATGCTCAAACCATTGGTTAGAAACCTAAAAAGTAGATGCCAGGTAGTTTCTGTTGCAGATCCATGCTCCATTGAACTGTGAATACAATATGTACACGATTCTCTGCGGAATAAACAAAAAGTGGCTTTTTCGTAGCTCTTTCCACAGAGAAAAACAAAATGGGTTTCATTACATGCAACCTAAATGTGTTAAGGCAAAAATATCAGCAAAACCCCAATGCCAAAGGATAAACCATGTGCTAAGTGAAGCCTTATAGGGAGTCTCGCCGAGTCTACCATCTTAATATTGTGATTAAGATGCTACAAACCTTTAATATATACTGTATATATATATACGCCCGAAGCTTTGTCAGGCTAATCCAAAAAGTTCCATTCGGATATCTGAAAACATCAATTACATCTCGGCTCCTTCTTATGTGCAACGTATCATATCCAATCCCACAGCAGATGAGCACGAAATGATGTGTTAATATGGTACAGTCAGACACACTTCACTGTTAAATAGCACAGTCGAAAAACCAATAAAAGCACCCGACAGACATTTCTGAGCTAAGTGTTAGACGATCCACACACCGAACACGTGAAATTGAAGTCACTTCAACGCTAGACATACAGCATATTACGTTCATTCCAAGAGGACGGATGAACCGTTGAGAGATCATCTCCTGTAGGCAACGGGAACGAAGCGCTTTCATATTCAGATCTGTTCATTGTTCATGTTCCTGCCTGGCACCAGTGTCTCAAATATTACACTTGGTGAAATGGTAACAAGGTACAAGATGGAGGGAAAGGTGACGGATAAAAGCATCGCAAGAAATCAGGCCTAAAAAATCCCTCCTAAAAAGACATAACGCAAGTGCTTTCTGTTCAAAAAGAGATTGTTCCGACTGATAAATACAGCAAAAGAAAAGGAAAGGAGTACAGAGGCAAGTGGGAGGAGGTGTTAAGACTGCCCTAGTTATTATAAACCATACTCTGTGGAAATAGGTAGGCAGCTGAGGAAAGGAAGAAAAACGCAAACAAACATTCAGATTGATGTTATGAAGCGAATTCGTTTGAAAACTCCACCTAACCTCCCTATAAAAACATGACGCCGTCTTCGAAACTTTGACCCCGTGGACTGCAAGAATTCCTTGGTATTCTTTTCTATGGCCTTTCTACCTACATGGTTTTCAAGTCGTTTTTTGTTGTTTTGCTCGTTTCATTTCTTTGATAATACTTCATGTACAAGTTTGTGTTGACAACGAGACGAGGATTTGCTGGCGTTTCGCAAATCTGCGGTTCTTCCAACCCTCCCGGAGAAGAGAAAGCGATGGTCTCGGTCGAAGCTGGAGTGATGGTTCCTCAACCTGGTTAGCGTAACTTCACATGTTTCGATCCCCAGAAGTTTTGTCCGTTGGGCTCATGCTAAAAAAAATTGCAATATTTGTTGTAAAGTTTTGTCTCAAGTGGGAAGGAAGCGGAAACTCCCTTGCCTCGTCTTTTGTTCCCATTCTGGGACAAGGTTGTTCAGAAAACAGGCACTGGTCAAACCTCAGCATAGTAGCCCTCACTTATGTTCTGAAGCATTTGGGGTCCATCGCGCCCCTCGGTCCGTCATACCCACTCCTGCACGGGGTGTTTGTAGTAGGTCACGTGCTGTTGGACGTTTTTGTTCTTGAACTGGAAGATTGTATATACAAGGACCAGAATGCACAGTGAGAGGATGCACGGGATGACCACAGCGATTGCGTTTACAGTGCTGGGGACGTCATTAATGGCGACCATGATGTCGACATCATCGTGTGGAAGATGGCGGTCCTTGTTCTTTTCCACTTCCGACTGATCGCAGCCCATCCAGTCTTTGAGGATTGATTTGGGGTAGCCTGGCTCCACCGTTAACTTCTGGTTGTCGAACTTCCAGTAATCCTTTCCCTTGTAAAAGTAGGTATAAACTAGAAGAGAGAAACAAAGTAAGATATCAAACAGATGTCCACAACCAGAACTCATCTACTATTGGTCAACAATTAGATAATCCCACCCCCAAACTCGCACCAAACTTTCAAGGCCAAATACAGAGTTATTGTACAAAACGAATTCGAATCATGAATTGTAAAGCTCATTGTAAACATGAACAGATCAATGGTTGAAGGCCATTCAATGCAAGCAAATATTTACATGCAGGCAGAGATGCATGTCCTTTTCAGAAAGCTCAATTCATATTCATGATCACATAAATAGCCGTCCTTGTGAACACTCAATGACACGGTATTTCAAAAAGTTGTTCCAGTGTTGCACAATCCCTCCGAGGGCTGTCAGTTTGATTGCCAATGCCACATAAACAAACACATCCCAGACACTCACAGATGTGCACAGACCCACAACTACACGTACACTCAAAAAAATGATACGTGGGTTTTACTTAATTTTTTTTTATGTCAACAGGTTCCACGTAATTGGGTTATGTTGAATTGAACTAAAATTGTTTATTTCAGTAAACTTACGTTTTTTACGTAAGGTTAATTCAATGCCATTTAGTTAAATCAGGTTAACATTCTTAATTTTGTCCAAAACTATTCAATTTAATTGAATATAAAAAACAAACCAAAACAAGTAATCCAGTTTGATTGATTATTTTTATTTAATGAAATACTATTTGTACAACATTTACAAAACCTTTAACACGGTCTTATTGGCTAGCCAGAAGATGGTTTTGTTACATCCATGGCATGCCCAAAGTAGTTGTTTTTTAATATTAAAACAATTTTAATTGTTATTAGCAGGTCCTCAACCCAAACACATGCTCTACACTTCACCACAATGGTAACCTCCAAAAACACTAACATAACAAAAACGTTTAAATACCAACATAACCAAACATTAAGCATTAAAAAGTCTCTCCATTTTCTCATCTTGTTAAAAATGCATCAACTAGCACTTTATTTAAACATTTACTCTCCGAATTCAGCCCCTTTGCAAAGCATGATGGGAAGTGAAAGTCTTATTTCTTTGGGTTACTTGATTGAAACATGTTATTTCAAAATGAAAACATCAAGTTATGTCAAAGAGTAACGGTTTTAAGTCAGTTTAACATGAATCACTTACATTTGAACCAGAAACCTGATATAATTGTGTTAAATCAAGATGAATTGCTTAAATAAATTGAATATTTTTTGGAGTGTACATACAGCGAAGAGGCTTTAGACAGTAACCCCTGAGTGTGTGATTGATGAAGTGCTCGTCCTTCCTCTCTTACTATCTTACCGAGCAAAACATGGCAAATCCCTCTCGCAAAATCTGAGTGACAGTAAAATCATGAGCTACAGGCAGACCAAACAGTCCATATAACCCTCTTGGCTTCTCCATCTTGAGTCCTGGCCCTAGGCTCCATGTTGAGATGGAGGTTATGACAGAACAGATTATCATTTCTTCACTGGATAATACTCTAGAGAGAAGAAGGAGAAATCTGCAATTCTATGCAGCCACAGCAGAAATACTTGACTCTAGCGAATGACACTTGAGTATTTATCATTTGACCAGACTGACAGCAAAAGTGAGAATATCATTTGGGCAACTGTATCTTGGTCATCATCCAAAGTCGGCCATTTTAGTTTCTATAGTGCTAAACTGTCATTTAGATTCTGATTATTTACATATTTCCACTTTATTCATATTCTAGGTATATATTCAGTATATAGGGAAAGTCGTGGCCTAACGGTTAGAGAGTCAGACAGGTAACCCGAAGGTTGCAGGTTCGATTTTCGATTCCGGCAGGAAATGACTGAAGTGCCCTTGAGCTAGACACCTAAGCCCCAATTGCTCCCCAGGCGCCATAGTAAAAATGGCTGCCCACTGCTCCAGGTGTCTGTGTGTGTGTGTGTGTGTGTGTGTGTGTGTGTGTGTGTGTGTGTGTGTGTGTGTGTGTGTGTGTGTGTGTGTGTGTGTGTGTGTGTGTGTGTGTGTGTGTGTGTGTGTGTGTGTGTGTGTGTGTGTGTGTGTGTCCACGGTTTGTTCACTACTCATTACTCCTAATGTGTGTGCACTAACTTGGATGGGACAAATTCCGAGTTTTTTTTTTCTCTTTCAATTTATCCAACATTATGAATATTATCAAGATTTTAGATTTTATATGGTAACACTTTACTTATAGCCGTTATGTATAATGCATTATAAAGTATTTTTAATGCAGTAATTATTCCTTGTAATGTACTTCATAATGCATTGTATGGTCTCATGAATAATTGTAATAGATCAGGCATAACATTATGACCGGTGAAGTGAATAACACTGATTATCTCTTTGTTAGTGGGTGGGATATAGCAAGTGAACATTTTGTCCTCAAAGTTGATGTGTTAGAAGCATGAAAAATGGGCAAGCGTGAGGAACAATATTAAGTCATAATGTTATGCCTGATCGGTGTATACATTATAATACTTATCTATTCATTGAACACACCTTTAGAAAGTATAATGCATTAAAACACATGAAATACAACCGATTTCGTAATCTACATAATTTCATAATTCCTTGTTTTATAATAACCTTGGTTACAATTACTTATGAAAATATACATTATGCTTTATAATGTACATTAAGAATATCTTTATAATGCAAATTTTTAAGTGTTACCAAAATGTTTATTGAAGTCAATTTTGAATATTGAATTTGACTTTAATAATAATTAATTTTATATATATATATATATATATATATATATATATATATATATATATATATATATATATATATATATATATATATATATATATATATATATATATATATATATATATATATATATATATATATATATATAAAAATACAACTATTTAGAGTGAAGAACAGAGATATTTACTGTATTTCATTCCAAGCATTTTTAAGCTACTTAGCAGTCGTGTTTGGCTGAAAAAAATTGTTTTAAGCATCTTCAGAGCAAATACATTAATACTGGCATACATATTGAATGCCATCAAAGGATATGGACATAAGTGTCCATGACATCACCCGTAGGTTTCTGAAGAGCATTTTTGAAATTCACCCCCTCACAGTCGTCAAAATAGCCGTATAGACCAAAACCACAATTTGTCCCAGACTGTAAACATGTGTTCTTCTGCTGTAAAGTTGGGCATTTTAACATGGGGGGGTCTGTGGGATTGACCTGTCTCTAGTGGCCAGTCGATGAATTGCAGATTAAGTCACTTCCGTGTTGGATTCAAGAGAGAGACCGGAAGGTTGCCGCTTGCTATATACACTATTTCTTAGCTATATTGCCCAGTGATAGTACCACTTTAAAATAATTCAACCACATTCCCCCTTCACATAGTACCTTTCCAATCATTTGAACGTTATGTTCCCTGCATTAAAACTTCTGAGGCCTCTGATACCATTAAATGAGCTGTCTACCGTAACATTACAAAATATAATATTGAGGTATGAACAGCTGCCATTTTACTATATCAATGCATCGATTGTGACTGAATTTTAAAACCCAAAAGTTGTGTCTGCCTTTTCTCCCGGCGACTGTGCCAATCCAGACCTGCAATCCGATCGGCACGGAGGATGAGTCCGAGCCAAAACACTCTGTCAACACCACAATATTGCAGTGACTGCGCCAAACAAACACTAATCAATTACTCTACAAGGAAGACCTCAGCGCATATATTACTGCAACTAAAATACAGAAGATGGCTAAACCAACATGCACTATTCTCAAGTAATATCATTCATGTTTACGGTGTCCACGCAACAATGCATTAATATTGAACGTGTGGATTCAAGTGTGCATTTATTGGCTTTCAGTGCAATGACTATCCAAGCTTCACTGATTATAATGCACTATATGTAGGACTACACACTCAAGACCGAAGCTCAACCAACTCAAACCGGAGCGAAGCAATCAGATAAAATGCCCACCGACCACATGGCTGATTGCCACATTAAATATTGATTGGATATTGGAACCTCACTGACTCACATCCTTCTCGACTGACAAAGGCTCCTTGCGGTGCATCAGGGATGCCCTTCCAGACACTGATGGGTTTGGGGTAGCCTGGGTCAGCCGTGCGCTTCTCCTCGTTGTAGCGCCAATACTGGTCACCCTTGAAGAAGTACGTCTTGCCCACGGGTTCCCAGCGTAAGGCTGTGTCGATGCCATCGCGGGGCAGACAGTTGCCCAGCTCGACCAGGCTGTGAGGGTACCCGGGCTCGGCTGTAACCTCCTTGAAGATCCAGTATTTATCCCCTAGAGTCAAAACAAGAGGCAATGGTATATGATGGTTATATTCAATTATGTTATTGCATGACACCAAAAATATGCTTATCTACACCCAGAGATGTATAGTAACGAAGTAGAACTACTTCACTACTGTACTTAAGTACTAAAAGGCAGTATCTGTACTTTACTAGAGTATTATTTTTTTCTCCAACTTCCACTTTTACTTCAGTACATATTTTCGATGAGTTTAATACTTTTACTCCGATATTTTTTTTATGTGCTGCATCGTTACTCGTTACAATTATAAAAATGTTAGGAATCATTCCATTCCAAACCCACATTACCGCGCATGAGAGAGAGAGAGCGCGCGCGAGTGCGCGAGAGAGAGAGCGCGCGAGAGAGCCCCGCGAGCGCGCATTCACTGTCTTTAAAACAACACGAGCGTCTTGCGCTCAAATTGCTCTCTATTTGTTTACATAGTTAATGTGCACTGTGAAGTAGCATATACAAACAATGAACAGCTGTATTTTTATTAACTAAGATTAACAAAGATTAATAAATACAGTAACAAATGTATTGATCTTGGTTAGTTCATGTTAGTTATTAGTCTAATACATTAACTAATGTAATGTTAACAAATCAAACAATATTGTAAAGTGTTACAAACAAATAATTTACTCAGAACACCTCTTGAAATGAGAATATAAGTGTGCTTACCCCATTTTTTTTTTAGTAAGAGTGGTTATAGTAAGATTTAATCTTAATGAACTACAGTATTTTCAGGTTTTTTATATGACAATATGTAGAAAAATTACCTACCAACATTGTGATTGTCCTTTAGCTTAATCATTTGAAATAATAAAAACAATATGATGTTCAAACTTTTGACTACTTTCTTTAATAACTACATAACACAATACTTGTACTTTTACTTTCAGTACTTGAGTAGTACATTTTAAAATAAACTACTTGCAATACTTAAGTACAAAAAATGTTGAATACTTTAGTACTTCTACTTAAGTGTGGTGCTTAAAGAGCACTTCAACTTCTACTCAAGTCACTTTTTTGATAAGGAACTTGTACTTTTACTCAAGTATGTGTCTAGTACTTTATACATCTCTGTCTACACCGCATGTTTGGATATATGACTGTGAAGCTCTGATGGACTCGATCTACTCCATCTGTGTTCTGATCATCGTTCTGAATATGATCTGGCAAAAATGAGATTTTTGCTCAAAATGGTGCTTTTATCTGAAACTTACCCACATTCAAGTGTTGATAAAAAAAGAATTCATGAAGCTAGAATTAAACTGTTTTTATTAACCCTTGTGCATCCTCATGGTCATTTTTGTCTTTTTCAATTTAGTTTTTTTTGATAATTTTGCCTGTGTTAATGCTAACTACATACATTTTGGCACAGGTGTGTATTGTTATGGGAATTTGACTATTTCACTCCCCATCTCCTTTAAAAAATTTATTTTGCACTAGGTACACAAAATAGTTCCTCTTAGCATTGTTTGGACAAAAATGTCCCCGTTGAAAAGCAGTCAGGAGATTTAGTAGATTAACGTTGGTGAACTTGAACATGGAAAAACGGTGTGTACTGACGTCTTTCCGTGGTTGAAACAACATTTCTTTTAGTGTTCATTCATGTTTATTTCCTGCTAATCAGTCAACTAGAAGGAAGAGATGATCAGTTCACCAGCAGCTTTAGCTGAAGCGCTACAGCGATCACCACACATTAAAGAGCCACAAAACGCTATTTATTGTTTAGATTTCTTTAAAAAAAATGACAATTTCAAAGTTGAGACTTTGTTTCATATCAAAAGTAACTTGCGCTGTGCTGTCTGTCGGCGTGTTTTTACTATTTCACCCCCATTTCCTTTAAAAAATTAATTTTGCACTAGGTACACAAAATACTTCCTCTTAGCATCGTTTGGACAAAAACGTCCCCATTGAAACCCATTAAAACTGCACTTTTTAATCCCACGGCCATTTAACTAAACGATTAAATCTTTTTTAAATAGGCTTTCAATTCTGCTGGCAAGGCTTCAAAATTAAAATGTGTACTATTTTTTACCAGATGGTGCCATTTTTTTCAGGTTTGGCCTATAAATCAAATACTCACTTTATTCCTGTTTTCTGTTCATGCATATTATAAAGACAATTCACATTTCGCCCGCAAGGTTGATTGACAGGCGATCTGACCAATCACATCGCCGAATCTGCTGGTTTGCAGACTCTGTTTCATATCAAAAGCAACTTGCTCTGTCCTGTCTGTCGTCGTGTTGTCAGTGTCCTCTTTGCTCCGCGATGTATTTTGTCTACATGAGAACGTGTGTGTGTGGTGTGAGAGCGCCATGGCTTGTCGGACATAGCAACAGTAACTAAAAGGGGCGGGTCTTTGAGAACGGTCAATTGGATAAATTATGCAGCTGTAACTGTGTGGGTGTGTTGGTATGGATGTCAGAGAGTGGTTTGTATGTGTGTAATAAAAAATTGTGTGTGTGTGTGTGCTTGTAATATTTGAGAGAGAAAAACTCTGGATACTGCAAATAACAAATCCAATCGCTGTGTGTATCAGTGGAGTTCTGCTGGCATCTAATGGGGAAAAGTTGGCACTGCGCCCAAACAAACTGACTGAAAGCTCATTTTTTGAGATATCAACCTCACATTTGGAACACAGCTTTTTTAGATGTATGGGTTTGCTTTTCTAGCAGTTTTAGAGTTCAACATGTTTCATAAAATATATATTTTATATAAAATATTATTTATAAATAATTTTCATAAACTTCTATAACTTTTTTTGGTTTCACTCTGTTTTGGCTTCAACAATAATATGCCAAGGGTCTTCTTTAAAATGGGACCAAACTTAAGTCTGTGCTCCCAATATTAATTGAGTTTTTTGACATGGACATTTTGTCCTCTATGGATGTGTAACTTTTTTTAATTGATGCACAAGGGTTAAAAGTTTTTTTTTCTTCTTTTGATGTATTGCATGTTCAGATATTCCTATAAAATGTTGGCGACTTGAAAAAAAAAGCTGGTGGGGAAAGAGTTCAAATCAAAAGTTGTATTTGTTAACATTAGTTAATGCACTACGACCGCTTTCAACGGAAAACTGAAAACCTTTTATGCACACTACAACAGCATTTTGGGGGCCTGGAAATGCTAGCTTTTGAAAACACTGTCAAAGTGGAAGTGGAAGAGCTCAACTGCGGCATAATAAAAGCTCCACTGCTCTCAAGCCGTGTGTGAAGATTAATAAATCTGTAATACATCAGCTCATCCATGAATATGATTTCTGCCCGAGTCCCATCGTATTCTTTTCCACCGGCTGTAAAG